>NC_091979.1:213833521-214133521 GCF_044704955.1 Pristiophorus japonicus | reverse complement strand
CATACAATACAAGCAATTTGTTTGAGCATAACAATTTTCTCGCTTTTACAAAGGCATTTTCTTGGCTTTTGCCTCAAACACATTCGTCCCCTTTTCATAGTAAGACATAGAAACATAGAAACATAGAAACATAGAAAATAGGTGCAGGAGTAGGCCATTCGGCCCTTCTAGCCTGCACCGCCATTCAATGAGTTCATGGCTGAACATGCAACTTCAGTACCCCATTCCTGCTTTCTCACCATACCCCTTGATTCCCCTAGTAGTAAGGACTTCATCTAACTCCTTTTTGAATATATTTAGTGAATTGGCCTCAACAACTTTCTGTGGTAGAGAATTCCACAGGTTCACCACTCTCCGGGTGAAGAAATTCCTCCTCATCTCGGTCCTAAATGGCTTCCCCCTTATCCTCAGACTGTGTCCCCTGGTTCTGGACTTCCCCAACATTGGGAACATTCTTCCTGCATCTAACCTGTCTAACCCCGTCAGAATTTTAAACGTTTCTATGAGGTCCCCTCTCATTCTTCTGAACTCCAGTGAATACAAGCCCAGTTGATCCAGTCTTTCTTGATATGTCAGTCCCGCCATCCCGGGAATCAGTCTGGTGAACCTTCGCTGCACTCCCTCAATAGCAAGAATGTCCTTCCTCAGGTTAGGAGACATGTAGTGGTTCTAACAGTATGCTGAGACCCGGTAAGAAGTTACCACAGTAGTTCAGGAGTTCCAGAAATGACCGCAGCTCCGTCACATTTTGTGGCCTCGGTGCGTTCTCGATTGCCTCCGTCTTTGCGTTGGTGGGCCTGATGCCATCTGCCGCAATCCTCCTTCCCAAGAACTCCACTTCAGGCGCCAAGAAAATGCACTTTGAGCGTTTTAACCTGAGTCCCACGCGGTTAAGTCGACTAAGAACCTTTTCCAGGTTCTGCAGATGCTCAGCTGTGTTCCGACCTGTGACCGAGATGTCGTCCTGGAAGACCACGGACTGCGGGATTGCCTTCAGTAAGCTTTCCATGTTTCTCTGGAATATCGCCGCCGCTGATTGAATTCCAAATGGGCATCTGTTATAAACAAAAAGACCTTGGTGCGTGTTGATGCAGGTGAAGGCCTTCGATGATTCCTCCAGTTCCTGCGTCATGTAGGCTGAAGTCAGATTCAGCTTCGTGAACGTCTTTCCTCCCGCCAGCGTTGCAAAGAGGTCGTCAGCCTTTGGTAGTGGGTATTGGTCCTGCAAAGAGAAACGATTGATAGTTACTTTGTAATCGCCACAGATTCTGACGGTGCCTTCTTCCTTGAGGACAGGAACGATCGGGCTGGTTCACTCATTGAACTCGATCGGTGAGACGATGCCCTCTCGTTGCAGCCGGTCTAGCTCGATCTCTACCCTTTCTCTCATCATGTACGGTACTGCTCTCGCCTTGGGATGGATGGGTCGCGCCCCCAGAATTAGGTGGATCTGCACTTTTGCTCCTTGGAATTTGCCAATGTCTGGTTCGAACAGCGAAGCGAACTTGTTTAAGACCTGGGCACACAAAGTGTCATCAGCGGGTGAGAGCGCTCGGACATCATCCCAGTTCCAGCGTATCTTTCCCAGCCAGCTCCTGCTGAGCAGCATGGGACCATCGCCCAGTACCACCCAGAGTGGTAGCTTATGCACTGCTCCATCGTAGAAGACTTTTACGGTAGCACTGCCAATTATGGGAATCAGTTCTTTCATGTAAGTTCTTAGTTTTGTACGAATTGGAGTTAAGACTGGCCTTGAGGCCTTGTTGCACCACAGTCTTTCGAAAGTCTTTTTGCCCATGATGGACTGGCTCGCGCCCGTGTCCAGTTCCATTGACACCGGGAGTCCATTTAGTTCAACATTCAGCATTATCGGGGGACAATTCGTGGTGAATGTGTGCACCCCATATACCTCTGTCTCCTCAGTCTGAGGCTCTGGTTCATCGTGATCCTCCGTGGATCTGTCCTCTTCTGCAATATGGTGGTTTGCAGGTAAAGCAGGTTTTGCAACTTGCTTGCACATACGTTGGAGGTGTCCCATTGTTCCCACAGCCCTTGCAAACATACCCTTTCAATCGGCATGAATGGAAACAATGATAACCCCCGCAGCGCCAACAAGGAGTTAATGGCCTTGCATTCATCTCCCTTGATGGTGGACTCTGACACATCTGCGGACGTGTAGCTGCAGGTATGTGTGAACTGCCCTGTACGTTGCGGTTCGAAAACAACATCACTTTGTTCACAGTACTTGTAGCAGCATTTGTGTGCTGAGAGATTTGCTAAGTATTGTCACTGGTGGCAATGAATGCCTGGGCTATCGCTATGGCCTTACTCAAAGTTGGGTCTCTTCAGTCAAATGTTTGTGAAGTATGGTTTCGTGGCCAATGCTAAGTACGAAATAGTCTCTGAGCATGTGCTCCAAATGTCCTTCAAATTCACAATGTCCTGCAAGGTATCTAAGCTCGGCGACATAACTCGCCACTTCCTGGCCTTCAGACCTTTTGTAGGTGTAGAACCAGTACTTTGCCATCAGAACGCTTTCCTTCGGGTTCAAATGCTCTCGGACCAGTGTGCACAAATAATGATACGATTTCTCCGTGGGTTTCGCTGGAGTGAGCAGATTCTTCACGAGGCCATACATTGGTGCCCCAAAGACGGTGAGGAGGATTGCCCTTCGTTTGGCAGCGTTCACTTCCCCATCTAGTTCGTTGGCCACATTGGTCGAGTCGCTCCACAAAAGTTTCCCAATCATCTCCCTCCCAGAATTTCTCCAGGATGCCCACTGTTCTCTGCATCTTTGGGTTCGCTTATCTGTATCTCGTCGGCAGTTGTTATGTGTGGAGAAAGAGTCAGACTGAACACTATGAGCTCAAAGTAAAGTGTGACTTTAGTCTTTTATTGCAGTTCTCCAGAGTGCCTCTCCAACCTGTGAGGCCTCCTTAAATACCTGTGCTCCCAAGGGATTATGGGATCCCTTGGGACTCCAGGGGATGAGCCATCTGGTGGCTGTACAGAGTAAGTACAAGTTTACATATATAACAGGGTAATTACCATAATAGGAAGTGAGGGCAACAAGGACACCAACCCAGGAGAGAAGTCCGAATCTCTGAACAGAACCCCGCCACTCCAACAAGGGGAGCCACGGGATTCAGTGCAGGTTAGATACAACAACAATAAAAACAACTTGCATTTATGTAAACAAAGTCTTGCATTTATAAAGTGCCTTTCATATCCTAAGGACATCCCTAAGTGCTTTACAGCCAATGAAGTACTTTTGAAATGTGGTCACTGATGTAATGTGGGAAACGTGGCAGCCAACTTGCGCACTGCAAGCTCCCTCAAACAGCAATGTGATTATGACCAGATAATCTGTTTTAGTGATGTTGTTTGAGGAATAAATATTGGCCAGGACACCGGGGATAACTTCCCTGCTCTTCTTCGATATAGTGCCATGTCCACCTGAGAGAGCAGATGAGGCCTCGGTTTAACGTCTCATCCGACAGTGCAGCACTCCCTCAGCACTGCACTGGAGTGTCAGCCTAGATTTTTATGCTCAAGTCTCTGGAGTGGGACTTGAACTTTGTGAGTCAGAGGCAAGAGTGCTGCCACTGAGCCAAAATGTCCCAAGGCGCTTCACAGGATGTTATCAAACACAATTTGACACCAAGCCACCTAAGGAGGTAATTCGACAGGTGAGCAAAAGCTTGGTGAAAAAGTTAGGTTTTAAGAAGCATCTCATCGGAGGAAAGAAAGATGGAAAGGTTTAGGGAGGGAATTCAAGAGCTTAGGACCTAGTCAGCTGAAGGCACGGCCGCCAATGGTGGAGTGATTAAAATTGGACTTGAACAAGAGGCCAGAATTGGAGGAGAGCAGAGATCGCAGAGAGTTGTGGGGCTGGAGGAGTTACAGAGATAGGGAGGAGCGAGGCCATGGAGGGATTTGAAAACAAGGATGATAATTTTCAAAGTGAGACGTTGCTGGACTGGGAACCAATGTAGGTCAGTGAGCTCAGGGGCGATGAATGAACGGGACTTTGTGCAAGTTAGGATATGGGCAACAGAGTTTTGGATGAACTTAAGTTTATGTCGGGTGGAAGATGGGAGTCTAGAGGCATAGGTGAGGCTTTCAGTAGCAGATGGGCTGAGGCAAGTTGAGTGATGTTACAGAGATAGAAATAGGTGGTCTTAGTGCTGGAGAGGATATGTGGTCGGAATCTCATCTCGGGGTCAAGTAGCATGCAAAGGTTGCGAACGGTCTGGTTCAGCCTCAGACAGTGACCAGGGAGAAAGATGGAGTCAGTGGTGAGGGAACAGCATTTGTAGCGGAGACTAAAGGCAATAGCTTCGGTCATCCCAATATTTAGTTGGAGGATGTTTCTGCTTATTCAATACTGGATGTTAGACAAGCAGTCTAACAATCTAGAGGCAGTGGAGGAGTCGTGAGAGGTGGTTGCGAGGTAGAGCTGGGTATCGTCAGCGTACATGTAGAAACTGATGGTTTGTTTTTGGATGATGTCGCCAAGTAGATGAGAAATAGGAGGCAGCCTAGGATAGATCCTTGGGGAACACCAGAGGTAACAGTTGGGAGAGGGAAGAGAAGCCGTTGCAGGTAATTTGCTGGCTACAACTGGATAGATAAGAATGGCACCATGCGAATGCAGTAAAAACCCATCCAGTTCACAGGAAAGGAAATCTGCCGCCCTTACCCAGTCTGGCCTACATGTGACTCCAGACCCACAGAATGGTTGATTCTTAACTGCCCTCTGAAATGGCCTCATAAGTCACTCAGTTGCACCAAACCGCTACAAAGAACACCGGTTCAAGAGGGCAGCTCACCACCACCTTCTCAAGGACAATTCGGGATGGGCAATAAATGCTAGCCTTGCCCACGATGCCCACATGCCATGAACGAATAAATAAAAGTCCCACCCAACTGAGTGAAGCACCCTCTTTACTGTCCCATTAAACATTCCCAGGATAGATACAGCACGGGTTAGATACAGCATGAAGCTCCTATTTCACTGTAAATTTGCTGCAACTTCAGAACAGTGTCAATTCCAACTCTTGGGATCTCTGATTGTGATTTCAAACTTAGTGCTGAGTGCGCGTTGTTTTATCTCTGGAGCAGCGGGCACTCAGTACTGGAATTAGGCTGCCCCAACTGAAGCATGGTATTGTATTAAGCCGGACAAGAAACCATGCATGGTTAGGAATGTGAGTAACCTAAGTAAGCTGATGTAACCTAAGTAAGAAGCTCGTGCCTTCGGTGTATGTGCTGTATGGGACACAATGTGGCATTGTTTTCTGTTGGTCACAGAATGGAGACGACTCCTCCGAGGAAGAGGAGGGAGAAGTGGACAGTGAGGTGGAGTTTCCCCGCAGACAGAGGTAAGACATCAAATGCAGTCACCCTATGTGGATGAAACTTTCCTCCCCTTCCGAGTGTTCCGAGTGAGGCGTAGATTTAAGCACAAGGTCTTGTGAATGACTTCTATTCAGCAGTGAGACCATGATGTGAGGTCTGGTTGAAGTCTGGTGCAGCTGTGGTATAGTCAGTCATAGAATAGAATCATAGAATATTACAGTACAGAATCTTAAACACAGAAACATAGAAAATAGGTGCAGGAGTAGGACATTCGGCCCTTTGAGCCTGCACCGCCATTCAGTGAGTTCATGGCTGAACATGCAACTTCAGTACCCCATTCCTGCTTTCTCGCCATACCCCTTGATCCCCCTAGTAGTAAGGACTACATCTAACTCCTTTTTGAATATATTTAGTGAATCCTGTGCCGGCTCTTTGAAAGAGCTATCCAATTAGTCCCACTCACTCCGCTCTTTCCCCCTAGCACTGAATGATTTTCCTTTTCAAGTATCGAGCCAGTCCAGTCAGTGTGCCGCTAACCCAAAGCTTCTAAGGGACCCAGCCCTTGATCTGTGCTGAGACTCCAGATGGAGGCTGGGTGAGGATAGATTGGGCTGTGTTGCAACCCACATTGGACTATCCTAGCAACACTCACTGTCACGGCCACTTGGGTGATGTACCAGAGGGCCCCTAGCCCCCATGACACTGTGCTCCAGCAAGAAAAGAGGGGAGAAAATCACCAGGAAAAAAATTCTGTTGTCAAATATTTCAGCCGCTGTTTGTCCATCACACCTCAAAATCTCACACTTACAGGGCCTGAAATTCCGCTAGAGGTCCTCCCATGGGCAAACTAAAGAAAAAAGGTAAAAAAGGAAAAAAGGTGCACTTACCTACTGTTGCTGCGCCTGCTCAAACTTCCGAGCCTGAAGCCTTCACTCCTACGTGTTGGAGCACGTGCACGTTGGGACGTGCGCAGGGCTGGAGCTGCAGTCACATTGCTCTGGGCAGTCAATCAAGGTACAGTATTTTCTCATTCATAATAATGGGAACTCCGTAAGTTGGAGTTCCCATTATTATGAATGAGAACCCCCCCCCCCCACCTGCAAACATACAAAAAATCAATAAAAAATAGAAAAATACACAACATATTTAAGAATCATTTAAATTAAAGTTCTTAGAAAATATAATATTTTCCCGACTTTTTTTAAAGATGCCTTAAAATAAACTTAGCATAGTGGGGACGGTTCTTAACAATAAAGTATGTTTTCATATGTGTTTAATTTAATTTAAATGTTTTTATGTATTTTTAAACACTTGCGCCTTTATAAGTAGGCTATACGCCTGCTTTTTCAGGCGCAAGATTTTTGATGACATTTTCTGGGCAGGATATTTGTAAATATCGGAAACATAGAAACATAGAAAATAGATGCAGGAGTAGGCCATTCAGCCCTTGGAGCCTGCACCACCATTCAATAAGATCATGGCTGATCATTCACCTCAGTACCCCTTTTCTACTTTCTCTCCTTACCCCTTGATCCCTTTAGCCATAAGAGCCATATCTAACTCGCTCTTGACTATATCCAACGAACTGGCCTCAACAACTCTCTGCGGTAGGGAATTCCACAGGTTAACAACTCTCTGAGCGAAGAGGTTTCTCCTCATCTTAGTCCGAAATGGCTTACCCCTTATCTTTAGACTGTGTCCTCTGGTTCTGGACTTCCTCAACATTGGGAACATTCTTCCTGCATCTAACCTTTCCAGTCCCATCAAAATTTTATATGTTTCTATGAGATCCCCTCTCATCCTTCTAAACTCCAGTGACTACACGCCCAGTTGATCCAGTCTCTCCTCATATGTCAGTCCTGCCATCCCCGGAATCAGTCTGGTGAACCTTCACTGTACTCACTCAATAGCAAGAATGTCCTTCCTCAGATTAGGAGACCAAAACTGAACAAATAGTCCAGGTGAGGCCTCACCAAGGCCCTGTACAACTGCAGTAAGACCTCCCTGTTCTTATGCTGAAACCCCTAGCTATGAAGGCCAATATACCATCTGCCTTCTTCACCGCCTGCTGTACCTGCATGCAACTTTCAATGACTGATATACCATGACACCCAGGTCTCGTTGCACCTCCCCTTTTCCTAATCTGCCGCCATTCAGATAATATTCTGCCTTCGTGTTTTTGCCCCCAAAGTGGATAACCTCACATTTATCCACATTATATTGCATCTGCCATGCATTTGCCCACTCACCTAACCTGTTTAAGTCACCCTGCAGCCTCTTTGCGTCCTCCTCACAGCTCACACCGCCACCCAGCTTAGTGTCATCTGCAAACTTGATGATATTACACTCAATTCCTTCATCTAAATCATTAATGTAGATTGTAAATGGCTGGGGCCCTGCGGCACTCCACTAGTCACTGTCTGCCATTCTGAAAAGGACCAGTTTATCCCGACTCTCTGCTTCCTGTCTGCCAACCAGTTCTCTATCCACATCAGTACATTACCCCCAATATCATGTGCTTTGATTTTGCACATCAATCTCTTGAGGACTGGGAGAAATTTAGAATTCAGCAGAGGAGGACAAAGGGTTTAATTAAGAGGGGGAAAATAGAGTACGAGAGGAAGTTTGCCGGACACATAAAAACTGACTGCAAAAGCTTCTATAGGTATGTGAAGAGAAAAAGATTGATGAAGACAAACGTAGGTAGGTCCCTTGCAGTCGGATTCAGGTGAATTTATAATGGGGAACAAAGAAATGGCAGACCAATTGAACAAATACTTTGGTTCTGTCTTCATGAAGGAAGACACAAATAACCCCCCGGAAGTACTAGGGTACCAAGGGTCTAGTGACAAGGAGGAACTGAAGGATATCCTTATCAGGCGGGAAATTGTGTTAGCGAAATTGATGAGATTGAAGGCCGATAAATCCGTGGGGCCTGATAGTCTGCATCCCAGAGTACTTAAGGAAGTGGCACTAGAAATAGTGGATGCATTGGTGATCATTTTCCTACAGTCTATCGACTCTGGATCAGTTCCTCTGGACTGGAGGGTAGCTAATGTAAACACCACTTTTTAAAAAGAGAGGGAGAGAGAAAACGGGTAATTATAGACCGGTTAGCCTGACATCAGTAGTGGGGAAAATGTTGGAATCAATTATTAAGGATGAAAGAGCACAGCATTTGGAAAGCAGTGACAGGATCGGTCCAAGTCAGCATGGATTTATGAAAGGGAAATCATGCTTGACAAATCTTATGGAATTTTTTGAGGATGTAACTAGTAGAGTGGACAAGGGAGAACCAGTGGATGTGGTGTATTTGGACTTTCAAAAGGCTTTTGACAAGGTCCCACACAAGAGATTGGTGTGCAAAATCAAAGCACATGATATTGGGGGTAATGTACTGATGTGGATAGAGAACTGGTTGGCAGACAGGAAGCAGAGAGTCGGGATAAACTGGTCCTTTTCAGAATGGCAGACAGTGACTAGTGGAGTGCCGCAGGGCTCAGTGCTGGGATCCCAGCTATTTACAATCTACATTAATGATTTAGATGAAGGAATTGAGTGTAATATCTCCAGGTTTGCAAATGACACTAAACTGGGTGGCGGTGTGAGCTGTGAGGAGGACGCTAAGAGGCTGCGGGGTGACTTGGGCAGGTTAGGTGAGTGGGCAAATGCATGGCAGACGCAGTATAATGTGGATAAATATGAGGTTATCCACTTTGGGGGCAAAAACACGAAGGCAGAATATTATCTGAATGGCGGCAGATTAGGAAAAGGCGAGGTGCAACGAGACCTGGGTGTCATGTTTCATCAATCATTGAAAGTTGGCAAGCAGATACAGCAGGCGGTGAAGAAGGCAAATGGTATGTTGGCCTTCATAGCTAGGGGATTTGAGTATAGGAGCAGGGAGGTCTTACTGCAGTTGTACAGGGCCTTGGTGAAGCCTCACCTGGAACATTGTGTTCAGTTTTGGTCTCGTAATCTGAGGAAGGACATTCTTGCTATTAAGGAAGTGCAGCGAAGGTTCACCAGACTGATTCCCGGGATGGCAGGACTGGCATATGAGGAGAGACTGGATCAACTGGGCCTTTATACACTGGAATTTAGATGGATGAGAGGGGATCTCATACAAACATATAAGATTCTGATGGGACTGGAGAGCTTAGATCCGGAAAGAATGTTCCCAATGTTGGGGAAGTCCAGAACCAGTGGACACAGTCTTAGGATAAGAGGTAGGCCATTTAGGACTGAGATGAGGAGAAACTTCTTCATTCAGAGAGTTGTTAACCTGTGGAATTCCCTGCCGCAGAGAGTTGTTGATGCCAGTTCATTGGATATATTCAAGAGGGAGTTAGATATGGCCCTTACGGCTAAGGGGATCAAGGGGTATGGAGAGAAAGCAGGAAAGGAGTACTGAGGGAATGATCAGCCATGATCTTATCGAATGATGGTGCAGGCTCAAAGGGCCGAATGGCCTACTCCTATGTTTCTATATTTCTGTGTTTCTATGATCAATCAGAAAGCAACAGTCAGCAAACCACAGCCAATAAAACCAGCAAGGAGCTGCCACTTCTTCCCGGGAACAAAGGAAATCACTCAAATTATTTGCTGAAAGTACTTGTGCCGCCATCTTGTTTTGTCAATAACCTGAGGACGCAGCATTAAAAGTAAACTTTGTAATGTAATAGACAGGCAAAAAGATGCATAATTCACCACAAAAATGTTTATTTTACCCATACCTTTTTGTGTGTTTGAAATCTCTCCAACAATGTTCCCTTCAGAGGCCAGAAGCCTGGGCTTCGAGTTTTAAATGTCCCTTCCATTGTGGCTTCTTCTGCTGTGCTTTCTGGACAGTTAATTTGCCTTCAGGTTCTGCCCTATCACATGAACAGTCCTATTTTTCACACGACCCTCTTTTTTTTGGATTTTCTCTGTTTGTCTTAGTTATTCCATTTTTGTGACAGTATGTTTTTTTACTGTGGGCCTCGATCGCTCATGGACAACCTTGGGCCCCACAGTCCAAGGACCCTTTCTCATTGTATGGGTTTTTCCCTTTGTATTTTTGGAGCTGCTCCTTGTTCCTTTCCAGGGCAGGTTTGTTCTGACAGAATTCCTCCTTTTCCCTCATCCTCCATCAAAACGTACCCCATCTCTTCCTCAGCCATGGCAGCCAACTTGCCCTGTCACCTTTAAAGATTTGTGAATATGGACACCAAGGTCTCTCTGCTGATCTACGCTTTTCAAAATCATGCCATTTATAGTACACTGCCTTTCCATATTAGTCCTCCCATAGTGCATCGCTTCATGTTTCTCCGCATTGAACTCCATTTGCCATGCATCTGCCCATTTCACCAGTCTGTCTATGTCATCCTGAAGCCTATAACTATCCTCATCACTATCTACTATTTTGCCAAGTTTTGTATCATCGGCAAACTTTATAATGCTGTTCTCTATACCCGAGTCTAGGTCGTTTATAAAAATTGCAAAGAGTAATGGAGTCAAAACCACCTACCAGTCTGAAAAACATCCACCACCACCCTTTGCTTCCTGTTACTGAGCCAATTCTGAATCCATACTGCCACTTCTTAATGAGCCTTCAGTATGACACTTTGTCGAATGCCTTCCAAAAGTCCATATATACAATATCTACTGCACTACCTTGATCAACCTTCTCTGTTACCTCATCAAAGAATTTAATCAAGTTAGTCAGACACGATTTGTCTTAAACAAATCTATGCTTTTCTCCTCGATTAGCCCATGTTTTTTCAAATGAAAGTTTATTTTGTCCCCAATAATGGTTTCCAATAACTTCCCCATCACCGATGTTCGGTTGACTGGCCTGTAGTTTCCAGGTTTATCCCTCTTCCTTTTCTTGAATAGTAGTATAACATTAGCAACCCTCCAGTCCTCTGGCACTACCCCTATAGCCAATGAGGATTGAAAAATTATGACCGATGCCTCTGCTATTTCTAGCTTTGCTTCTTTCATCAATCTAGGATGCATTCCATCTGGACCAGGTGACTTACCAACTTTTAGTAATGCTAATCTTTTTAGTACATCTGTAAAATAAAGGGGCTTAAGATAAACAAATCGCCAGGACTTGATGATTTCCACCTCAGCCTATTAAAAGAAATAGTGAGGAAATTGCAGATGCTATAAGTCATAACTTTCCAAAACTCTTGATATTTAGGAATTGTGTCACTGGATTATAAAATTGCAAATGTCACTCCATTATTTAAGAAAGGAGAGAAGAATAATCCCTAAAATGAGTGGCTGGAGAGATGGTGCAGGTGGGTGGGCTTTAGATTCCTGAGGCATTGGGACCGTGTCTGGGGGAGATGGGACCTGTACAAGCGAGACGGGTTGCACCTCAACAGAGCCGGGACCAGTATCTTCACGGGAGGATTTTCTAGTGCTGTTGGGGAGCGTTTAAACTAGCTTGGCAGGGGGATAGGAACCGGAGAATAGATTCAGTGGGCAGAGAAGCAAAGCTGGAATTGGGCAGCAGAAAAGTAGAAAGTGAATTTAGAAGACAGAAGAAACAAGGGCTGGAAAATAGACAACAAGGGCGTTTGGCACCACTAAATTGCATATACTTCAATGCAAGGTTTATAGGGAATAAGGCAGATGAGCTGAGAGCACAGATAAACACTTGGGAGTATGATATTATAGCTATTACTGAGACATGGCTGAAAGAAGGGCAGGTATGGCAGTTCAACATTCCTGGTTACAGGGTTTTCAGACTGGATATAGAGGGGGTATAAAAAGAAGGGTGGGGGGGTTGCAGTATTAATTAAAGAAACAATTACAGCTTTGAGAAGGATTGATATGTTAGAGGGGTTATCAAACGAGGCAATATGAGTTGAATTGAAAAACAAAAAAGGGCAATCACACTACTGGGAGTGTACTATAGTCCCCGAAATAGTCAGAGGTGAGATAGAAGAACACATACGTGGGAAAATTGTTGCAAAGTTCAAAAACTATAGAGCTGTAATAGTGGGGGATTTCAACTACCCTAATATTAACTGGGAAAAAAGTAGTGTGAATAGTACAGAGGGTGCGGAATTCCTAAAATGCATTCAGGAGAACTTCTTTAGCCAGTATGTAACAAGCCAACAAGGGAGGGGGCAGATCTAGACTTGGTTTTGGGGAATGAAGAGGAGCAGGTGGAAGGGGTATCAGTGGGAGAGCATTTTTGTGCTTGTGATCATAATTCAGTAAGATGTAGGGTAGTTATGGAAAAGGATGAAGGTGGACCAGGAAAATGTTCTAAATTGGGATAAAGCCAATTTTGCTGAGCTGAGATGCGATTTGGCCAAAGTGGATTGGAAATGGCTGCTTGATGGTAAATCAGTGTCAGAGCAGTGGGAGGCATTCAAGGAGAGGATCCTGAGGGTACAGAGCAAGTATGTTCCCTTAAAAAAAAGAGTGCGGCTAACAAATCTAGAGCCCCCTGGATGTCAAGGGTAAGATAAAGAAAAAAAAGGATGCTTATGACAGATACCGAGAACTTAATACTACAAGAACTCTGGAGGAGTATAAGAAGTGCAGGGGTGCAATTAAATATATATCAGGAAAGCAAAGAGAGCATGAAAGAATGTTCGCAAGTAAAATCAGGGAAAACCCAAAGATGTTTTATAATTACATTAAGAGCAAGGGGATAACTAGAGAAAGAGTGGTGCCTATTAGAGACCATAAAGGAAATCTGTGTGTGGAGACAGAAGATGTGGGTAGGATTCTTAATGAATACTTTGCATCTGTTTTCACAAAAGAGAGGAGCAATGCAGACGTTTCAATGAGGGAGGAGGAGTGTGAAATATTAGAAGAGATAAACATAGAGAGAGAGGAAGTATTAAGGGGCTTGGCAGCATTGAAAGTGGATATATCCCCAGGCTTGGATGAAATGTATCCCAGGCTGTTAAGAGAAACAAAAGAGGAAATAGCAGAGGCTCTGATCATCATTTTCCAGTCCTCTCTGGCTACAGGTGTAGTGCCAGAGGAGTGGAGGACTGCTAATTTTGTACTTTTGTTTAAAAAGGGAGAAAGGTATAGACCGAGTAATTACAGGCCAGTCAGCCTAACCTCAGTGGTGGGAAAATTATTGGAAAAAATCCTGAGGATCAGGATAAATCTTCATTTGGAAAGACATGGATTAATCAAGGACAACCAGCATGGATTTGTTAAGGGATGGTAACCAGGAGAGTCGATGAGGGCAGTGGTTATGATGTAGTATATATGGATTTAGCAAAGTTTTTGATAAGGTCCCACATGGCAGACTGGTCACGAAAGTAAAAGCCCATGGGATCCAGAGCAAAGTGGCAAGTTGGATCCAAAATTGGCTCAGAGGCAGGAAGCAAAAGGTAATGGTTGGTGGGTGCTTTTGTGACTGGAAGGCTGTATCCAGTGGGGTTCCTCAGGGCTCAGTGCTGGGTCCTTTGCTTTTTGTGGTATATATCAATGATTTGGACTTGAATGTTGGGGATATGATTAAGAAGTTTGCAGATGATACTAAAATAGTCTGTGTGGTTGATAATGAAGAAGAAAGCAGCAGACGGCAGGAAAATATCAATGTACCGGTCAGGTAGGCAGAACAGTGGTATATAGAATTCAATCGGATAAGTGTGACGTAATGCATTTGGGGAGGTCGAACAAAGTAAGGGAATACACATTAAATGGTACGATACTGAAAAGTGTAGAGGAACAAAGGGACCTTGGAGTGCAGATCCACAGATCCCTGAAGGTAGCAGGCCAGGTAGATAAAGTAGTTTAGAAGGCATCTTGAATACTTGCCTTTATTAGTCGACGCATGGAATACAAGAGCAAAGAAGTTATGCTTGAACTGTATAAAACACTGGTTAGGCTGCAGCTGGAATACTGTGTGCAGTTCTGGTCACCGCATTACAGGAAAGATGTGATTGCACTGGAAAGAGAGCAGAGGAGATTTACAACAATGTTGCCTGGCCTGGAGAATTTTGGATAGAGTATATAGGAAGGACCTGTTTCCCTTGGCAGAGGAGGTCAACAACCAGGGGGCATAGATTTAAAGTAATTGGGGGGAGGTTTAGAGGAGATATGAGGGGAAATTTCTTCACCCAGAGAGTGGGGCAGGTCTGGAACTCACTGCCTGAAAGGTTGGTAGAGGCAGAAAGCCTCACCACATTTAAAAAAATACTTGGATGTGCACTTGAAGTGCCGTAACCTACAGGGCTACGGACCAAGAGCTGGTAAATGGGATTAGGCTGGATAGCTCTTGGTCAGCTGGCGTGGACACGAAGGGCCGAAATGGCCTCCTTCTGTGCTGTAAATTTCTATGATTCTATGATTCTATGATCTATCTGTTTAAAATCAGTTGTGGGGAAGTTACTGGATCCATGATCAGGGACAGAGTGGCTGAACACTTGGAAAAATATGAGCTGATCAAAGTCAGCATGAATTTGTGAAGGGCAGGTCATGACTGACTAATTGAATGTTTTGAGGAGGTCACTAACATAGTGGATAGGGCAATATGGACTTTTTGAAGGCATTTGTTAAGGTTCCACACAAAAGTGCACGGAAATCGAGGTAGCCTTGTGACATTGGTTGGTTGAGAGGTAGGAGACAGAGAGTACTGATAAACTATTCATTGGCAGGATGTGACTTGGATGAAGGAATAGAGAGTTGTACGTCAAAGGTTTCAGATGACAATACGTTAGGAAGAACAGTAAGTTGTGTAGATGGGAGCAAGAAGTTACAAAAGGATGCAGACAGATTAAATGAGTGCGCAATACTACAACAAATGGAGTTGAATATGGGAAACTGACATCATTCACTTTGGATGCCAGAAAGACAAATCGTAATATTTCCTTAATGGATTGGAATATTATCTTGGGGAGAGACTATGGGCTAGAACCTCCACTTTTTTTGCTTGCTTAACTCCCATTTAACGTCCATTTTACCACTGAAATGACATATAACGTCCATATATTGCCCACTTTAGCACAAAATGGAAACTGACGGGCTTTTTTAGGAGTCTTATCACCGAGCGTTATTTTCCCAATGGGCTTAACGTCGAGAAAAAAATATTACCGCCTGCCCACTTTTTGGGGCGGAAACAGCAGAATGGGCGATTTCAACACCCATGTTATCGCCCAGCGTTACTTTTCTCACGGACTTAACGCTGAGATTCAAAAATAATTTTGTCGTAATGAGCATATTTACCCAAACTAGCGGCCATGGAGATCGGCCACCGTCAATTTCACCACCTCGCACACATATTGCCCAGAATATCGCCCGCTCAAAAAACCGCCCACAAAAAGTGGAACTAACCGGGATGGACGCCAGCATTGTGGCTGCCATTTTTTAAATCCCACTCTTATGTGAGGAGCTAATATCGGAAAGATTTGCCTGAAAGAGCGCTGATATGAGTGACAATGCTGACACACTGCTGTGTGTGTGCAGCTCAGACATCAATGGTGCCCAAAACCTTGGTGCTAGTTAAAGTTTATGTGTTGATTGACGTAAAGTTGTATTTAACCCTTTCACGGTAAGGAATCACCAGTGTGTAATGGTCCAGCTATCTGAGACAATGCGCAACAAGGTTATGTTCAATAGCAAAAGTTTAATACCAACATTGGTCTGAAATCATAAGTATCACAGTCAATAACACCCAACCCTCGCCCACATCCCACTTTTTCCACCATTGACATAAATCACATGTTCAACATACCCAGCAACACAGAATACAAAGGCAAAGCAGGAGTGTGGTCCCCAGCCCCCATACATTACAACAAATTGCATACACCCAGATGGAGATATAACACAGCTATCACCTGCGCATATGCACCTCACTTTCCTTCCCCCCTCTCTTTCTTCTCCCCACCTCTATCCCTTCCCCTCCTCGCTCCACGGCGGCTGGCCGAGGAACTCCTCAGGCGGTGCCTCATTGGGGGGGATGAAGGCAGATGCGTTGGTTGGACGGGTACGGGAGCGGGGGTTGCCGAGGGGGCAACATTCTCTGATGTAGAAGCAGGATCTTGGTCCTTGCTCTCATCTGTCATTTTCAGTGGTGGTGCGGAACCTAGGGCTGGAGTGCTGCACTCTGGGACCACTGGGAAGGCTGTGGCAGCATTGTTCCTGGCTATCGCATCCAGGGACTCCGCCATGCTCTTCCATCTCTCCGCTGTCATGTTGCGCTCGTGGAACAGACGTGCCGCGTCCACTAGGCCTCCACGGGGTCGGCGCCGTCCTGGGGACAAATGGGGTGCCCTGTGGAGAGGTGCTTGGGGCCGGCACCTCCAGAGTGGAGGCGGGAATGACTGAAGGACCAATAGAGAGCCTTGGAGTGGAATGGGTTCTGGAGCGTGGCAATGCAGGTTCTTCGAAGTCCACGCTCTCATCCGTCAAGAACAGGTCCAGCGGATTGACGGGCGACAATCGGAGCTCCTCAGTACCAGATGTAGTAGGATCGTCTGCCGACTCCTGCCCCGTGCCCCCACCTTCTGGCCTCTGTGGCCTTACCTGGGGCCGCGCTGCTGGCTGAGCTGCGAGACACAAATAAGGTTGTTAGAGGAGAAGGGAATGCTAAGGTGATAAGGTGAGTCCAGCGCTACACACAGCATATGCACGACAAAAGCACCACCGTTCTCAAAATCATCGTAGACATCACATTTCATGACCACCAACACATTATGGATTGCAATGATTTTCATTAGGCCAGCATTACTTCTATGACACTTTTAGAAATCATCTATCATATATGATTGGTCATATATGAGTTGGTGTGGCATCTATTGACTTTACATCACGCAATGGTGTAAGCTTTACTCACGTGGCATCACTTCAGGGTCTGCTGACTGTCCGTGGCTGTCCGGGGGTGCTTCCCCACGAGTGCTAGCACTCGCTCCTCCATGTCAGTGATGTCGCTGAGGACTGGTGACCCCCCCCACCCGTTCGCCTCTGCATGGACCTCAATATCGATAGCTTCTTCTATGAAAGGTGGACAGGACGACATGGCATGAGATCATTGCGTGATATCATTGCTAGGTACTGTCACAGACACTGATACAACATATAAGCGACAGATGTAATCATGATTATTATGATTATTATCATTCTTTACCTAAAGACGTACACCGTGACCGCAGGCTTTGGGTAAAACATTCCCGGTAAAAATGCAAGACCTTACATCTGCTGATAGTCACTCATGACTGTTACAAATCAAATTATATACATACATAAGTACATGTAAATCAATGTAATACTCTTGCGAATCCCACAAGGTCGTTCCATCATTTGCGGCATTGGTTGCCCTCACGCACCTCGTTGGTCGCCGCGAGACCACCTCTGCTATCTCAGTCTATATCCTCTGGTAGGCCTTTGGGGTGGGCTTCCCACGCCCTCCCTGTGTCAAATCACCCCAGCGTGACTCGACCTCCTGCAGGAGGGAGGCATTTGCCTCGTCCGAGAACCTCCTCGCTCTTTTGCGCCCTCCAGTGTGCTCCTCTCCCACCTCACTGCTCTCTCCAGCATCAGTCTACACAGCGTGCTGGGATGCCTCCTCCTCTTCCTCCATTATAGGGCAAATTCGGTCAAATATGTGGCTGTTAACAGCTACTTTTTGTTTGCCTGCTGCTGTGAAGCTCTAAAGTCTCCCTCCTTCTTCCCAAAGCAGCCACACTACACCCAGCCACACCTTCAGTCCCTCTGAGCTCCCTCTCTCTCTGTCTCCTCTTCTGCGCATGTCATGGTGACCCTTGACCTCCTGAATCGTGGGAATTGAGCGTTGCCAAGCCGCTACTAAGGATGGCCACACTTTATGGCAGAAGGTCAAAAAAATGTAACGCTACCACCCATTTGATATCGTTCACGGTAGCACCCATTTTCAAAAATGTAAACTAGGTGTTTTGAGAATGGGCGAGAAGCCGGCAATCTGAAAATCCTTTTTAACCGCCCACGCTGGAAATAATGCCCATTTTTGGGCGATAAGCTCAAAAGTGGAGGTTCTAGCCCTAGGAGCTGTGGAGGAGCAAAAAGATTTAGACATCCATGTACACTAAAAGCGAGTAGACAGGTACAAAAAGTAATAAAAAACTAATGAAATGTTGGCCTTTATCTGAGGAGGTTGGAATACAAAGGTGTGGAAGTTATGTTACAGATACAGAGCTGTGGTCAGACCCCATCTGGAGCACTGCATTCAGTTCTGGGCACCGCACCTCAGGAAGGATATATTGGCCTTGGAGTGGGTGCAGCGCAGATTCACCACAATGATACCAGGGTTAAAAGTTATTTTATGAGGGCAGGTTGCATAAACTAGGCTTGTATTGCCTTGAGTTTAGATGGTTGAGGGGTGATCTAATCGAGATCTTTAAAATGATTAAGGGATTCAACAGTGTGACCCTGAGCTTCCGGTCGCCTGTCACTTTAATTCTCCACTCCACTCCCACTCTGATCTCTCCGTCCTCGGCCTCTTGCACTGTTGCAATGAAGCTCAATGTAAGCTCGAGGAACAGCACCTCATCTTCCATTTAGGCACTTTACAGTCTTCTGGACTCAACATCGAGTTCAACAATTTCAGATGGTAATCCATGCCCCTACTTTTATTTTTTTATTTCATTATATATATTTATTTATTTTCTGGGTTTTTTCCTCTCTTTCCCATGGCAGCTGTTAATGATTTTTCCAACTACATCCTATCTAGACTCATCTTTTGTTTCTTAACTTGTCCCATTACCATCTTCTTTTGCCTTGTACCATTATCCCTTTTGTCTCTTAATCTCTTCTGCCTTTCACCCTATTACAGACCCTCCCATTTGTTCTTTCCACCCCTCCCCATTTCACTAACCTACACTTGCTTCAAAACCGGTTAATCTCTAACTTTTCCAGTTCTGAAGAAGTTAACTCTGTTTCTCTCTCCACACATGTTGCCTGACCTGCTGAGTATTTCCAGCATTTCCTGTTTTTATATTATATATTATATAAGGGATTGAACAGGATAGATACAGAGAAATTATTTCCTTGGTGGGAGAATCTAGAACAGGCTTAAAATTAGAACTCGCCAGTTTATGAGTGAAATAAGGAAGCATTTCTTCACACAAAGGACAGTGGAAATCTCTCCTAAAAGGCTGTGGATGCTGGGGCTCAATTTAAATTTCCAAGAGTGAGATTGATGGATTTTTGGTAGGTAAGGTTATCAAGGGATATGGATCAAATGTGGAAAACTAGAGCTGAGGTGCATATTAGCCATGATCTAATTGAATGGTGGAACAGGCTCGAGGACCTGAATGACTCCTGTTCCTAGTCTGATTGGTTCAGTATGAGACAAAGTGGAACATTTACCCAATGAGCCAGCGGGACTCTGAGTGTGTTACTTTTAAAGCTGGTTCAAAGAGTCTAATCCTATCACGGGGTTCAGATATTGTCCTTGAATCAGCGTCAGCCTGTGCATTTTGTGGTGTGTGGGAGAAGACAAGATAGCAGACTTTTTTTGACCATATGATGCTAGTGGACCTGATACTAATTCATGTGTCTCAGTGTACATGTACAATACACAGCGGGTAAATGGGAACAATTCACTCCTGTCTGGTACTGTACAGCCCGTGTGTGTTTCAGTGTCAGCTCCTGTGCACAGCGGGTAAAAGGAAACGAGTCACTCCTATCTGGTACTGTACGGCCCATGTGACTCAGTCTGCTCCTGTATATGTATAGTGCACAGCAGGTAAAAGGGAATAATTCTCTCCTGTTTGATATGGTATGTATCTCAATGTCAGCTCCTGCACATACTCGGTAATAGGGAGTGATTTACTCCTATCTAGGAGCCAATAGAAAATGGAATGAGATGATCTAAACTCATTTCATTTTTACACCATTCAGTTGCAGACAGAGGAGTCTTTGATCCCCAGTTTGATCTGAACCCTGATCCCAGAGGTGAAAGGCTGGCGCCCGTCACACTGCGCCTCTCTATTTGTTATTTTGCATGTGCAGGTGATGTGAATTTGTGTCTTGCTGGGTTTCTGAGGCCATGTTGCTCTCTGTACTCTGCAGGCCCCACCGTTGTATGAGCAGCTGTCAGTCCTACTCCACCTTTAGCTCGGAGAACTTCTCTGTGTCGGACGGGGAGGAAGGCAACACCAGTGACCATTCACACAGCGGCACTCCGGACGGGCTGAGCAACAGCAACGAGGACCGTCTAGAGGACAAACTGGACGACATGCTGTCACACACTCCGGAAATCCCCATTGAGATATCCATGCAGTCCGATGGGCTGTCTGACAAGGAGTCTGCGGTCCGCAGGGTGAAAACTCAGATATCGCTTGGGAAACTGTGTGCAGAGGAGCACTGCTACGAGGTGAGATTTCCATAATTAGTTGCTGAGCTCATTGTCACCAGCGCTCATCTCTAGATAGTGGCACAAGAAAGAGACCTGGGGGTGTATGTAGACAAATCTTTGAAGGTGGCAGGACAAGTTGAGGAGGCTGTTAAAAAAACATTCAGGATCCTTGGCCTTATTAATAGAGGCATAGAGTTCAAAAGCAAGGCAGTTATACTCAACCATTAAAAACCACTGGTTCGGCCCCAGATGGAGTATTGTATCCAATTTTGGCCTCCACACTTTAGGAAGGATGTCAAAGCTTTGGAGAGGTACCGAAGAGATTTACTAGAATGATACCAGGAAGGAGGGAGTTCAGTTATGTGGAGAGACTAGAGAAGCTGGCATTGTAACCCTTAGAGCAGAGAAGGTTAAGGGGCGATTTAATAGAGGTGTTCAAAATCATGAACGTCTTTGATAGAGTAAATAAGGAGAAAGTATTTTCAGTGACAGAAGGGTCAGTAACCAGAGGACACAGATTTAAGGTGCTTGGCAAAAGAGCCAGAGGTGAGATGAGAATTTCTTTTTTACACAGCCAGTTGTTATGATCTGGAATGCACTGCCTGAAAGGGTGGTGAAAGCAGATTCAACAGTAACTTCCAAAGGGGAATTGGATAAATACTTGAAGGGGAAAAATTTGCAGGGCTATGGGGAAAGAGCAGGGGAATGGGGCTAATTGGATAGCTCTTTCAAAGGCACAGGCACGATGGGCTGAATCATGCTGTATCGTTCTATGTGAAAAGTAGGCTTCCCGTTGGAAAGGGCACGGGTAGGTTCTTTGTCTTCACCATTTAGCCTCGCCTTGGGTGGGCACAAAAAATAATAACTAGCGTGAGGATTGCACACCGCTAACGGAAGCTGCCGGACTTTTCTGCATTGAAATTGAGGAAGGAAAGTGTGTCTAGTTCTGTGTGAGGCATCCCATACTATCCCCCAGATTTTTCTTTCTACGCTGCGCCCAACTGACGACTAATGCCATGGAGACGGTAGCCCAACCTCGACGGGTTTGCATGGGCAGCTGGTAGATCAGTTTAGGCAGTGTCGGGCATTATCAATGTGAATAATGGACATGGGTTGCACTGTCAAGGGCCTGTCAAGGTCGTTGCATCTCCCCTTTTCCTAATTTGCCGCCATTCAGATAATATTCTGCCTTCGTGATTTTGCCCCCAAAGTGAATAACCTCACATTTATCCACATTATACTGCATCTGCCATGCATTTGCCCACTCACCTAACTTGTCCAAGTCACCCTGCAGCCTCTTAGTATCCTCTTCACAGCTCACACCACCACCCAGCTTAGTGTCATCTGCAAACTTGGAGATGTTACACTCAATTACTTCATCTAAATCATTAATGTAGATTGTAAATAGCTGGAGTCCCAGCACTGAGCCCTGCGGCACCCCACTAGTCACTGCCTGCCATTCTGAAAAGGACCATTTATCCCGACTCTCTGCTTCCTGTCTGCCAACCAGTTCTCTATTCATGTCAGTACATTACCCCCAATACCATGTGCTTTGATTTTGCACACCAATCTCTTGTATGGGACCTTGTCAAAAGCCTTTTGAAAGTCCAAATACACCACATCCACTGGTTCTCCCTTGTCCACTCTGCTAGTTACATCCTCAAAAAATGCCATAAGATTTGTCAAGCATGATTTCCCGTTCGTAAATCCATGCTGACTTGGACCGATCCCGTCACTGCTTTCCAAATGCGCTGTTATTTCATCTTTAATAATTGATTCCAACATTTTCCCCACTACTGATGTCAGGCTAACCGGTCTATAATTACCCCTTTTCTCTCTCCTTTTTTAAAAAGTGGTGTTACATTAGCTACCCTCCAGTCCATAGGAACTGATCCAGAGTCGATAGACTGTTGGAAAATGATCACCAATGCATCCACTATTTCTAGGATCACTTCCTTTAGTACTCTGGGATGCAGACTATCAGGCCCTGGGGATTTGTCGGCCTTCAATCCCATCAATTTCCCTAACACAATTTCCCGCCTAATAAGGATTTCCTTTAGTTCCTCCTTCTCACTAGACCCTCGGTCCCCTGGTATTTCCGGAAGCTTATTTGTGTCTTCCTTCATGAAGACAGAACCAACGTATTTGTTCAACTGGTCTGCCATTTCTTTGTTCCCCATTATAAATTCACCTGAATCTGACTGCAAAGGATCTACGTTTATCTTTACTAATCTTTTTCTCTTCACATATCTATGGAAGCTTTTGCAGTCAGTATTTACGTTCACAGCAAGCTTCCTCTCATACTCTATTTTCCCCCTCCTAATTAAACCCTTTGTCCTCCTCTGCTGACTTCTACATTTCTCCCAGTCCTCAGGTTTGCTACATTTTCTGGTCAATTTATATGCCTCTTCCTTGGTTTTAACACTATCCTTAATCTCCCTTGTTAGCCATGGTTGAGCCACCTTCCCCGTTTTATTTTTACTCCTGACAGGGATGTACAATTGTTGAAGTTCATCCATGTGATCTTTAAATGTTTGCCATTGCCTATCCACCGCCAACCCTTTAAGTATCATTTGCCAGTCTATTCTAGCCAAATCACATCTCATACCATCGAAGTTACCTTTCCTTAAGTTCAAGACCCTAGTCTTGAATTAACTGTGTCGCACTCCATCTTAATAAAGAATCCTACCATATTATGGTCACTCTTCCCTAATGGGCCTCGCACAACAAGATTGCTAATTAATCCTTTCTCATTACACATCACCCAGTCTATGATGGCCAGCCCTCTAGTTGGTTCATCGACATATTGGTCGAGAAAACCATCCCTAATACACTCCAGGAAATCCTCCTCCACCGTATTGCTACCAGTTTGGTTAGCCCAATCTACATGTAGATTAAAGTCGCCCATGATAACTGCTGTACCTTTATTGCATGCCTCCCTAATTTCTTGTTTGATGCTGTCCCCAACCTCACTACTACTGTTTGGTGGTCTGTACACAACTCCCACTAGCGCTTTCTGCCCTTTGGTATTCCGCAGCTCCACCCATACAGATTCAACATCAGCCAAGCTAATGTCCTTCCTTACTATTGCGTTAATTTCCTCTTAACCAGCAATGCTACCCCACCTCCTTTTCCTTTCTGTCTATCCTTCCTGAATGTTGAATACCCCTGGATGTTGAATTCCCAGCCTTGGTCACCCTGGAGTCATGTCTCCGTGATGCCAATTATATCATATTCATTAATTGCTGCCTGTGCAGTTAATTTGTCCACCTTATTACAAATATTCCTCGCATTGAGATACAGAGCCTTCAGGCTTGTCTTTTTAACACACTTTGCCCCTTTAGAATTTTGCTGTAATGTGGCCCTTTTTGATTTTTGTCTTGGGTTTCTCTACCCTCCACTTTTACTTTTCTTCTTTCTATCTTTTGCTTCTGCCCCCATTCTACTTCCCTCTGTCTCCCTGCATAGGTTCCCATCCCCCTGCCATATTAGTTTACCCCCTCCCAAACAGCACGAGCAAACACTCCCCCTCGGACATTGGTTCCGGTCCTGCCCAGGTGCAGACCGTCCGGTTTGTACTGGTCCCACCTCCCCCAGAACCGGTTCCAATGTCCCAGGAATTATCCCTCCTTTCTGCACCACTCCTCAAGCCACATATTCAGCTGAGCTATCCTGCAATTCCTACTCTGACTTGCACGTGGCACTGGTAGCAATCCTGAGATTGCTACCTTGGAGGTCCTACTTTTTAATTTATCTCCTAGCTTCCTAAATTCAGTTTGCAGGACCTCATCCCATTTTTTACCTATATCGTTGGTACCTATATGCACCACGACAACTGGCTGTTTACCCTCCCCCTCCAAAATGTCCTGCAGCCGCTCCGATACATCCTTGAACCTTGCACCAGGGAGGCAACGTACCATCCTGGAGTCTCGATTGCGTCTGCAGAAACGTCTATCTATTCCCCTTACAATGGAATCCCCTACCACTATAGCTTTCCCACTCTATTTCCTACTCTCCTGTGCAGCAGAGCCACCCCTGGTGCCATGAACTTGGCTGCTGCTGCCCTCCCCTGATGAGACATCCTCCCCAACATTACCCAAAACGGTGTATCTGTTTTGAAGGGGGACGACCGCAGGGGACCTCTACACTACCTTCCTTCCACTGCTCTTCCTGTTGGTCACCCAATCCCCATCTCTCTGTGTAACCTTTATCTGCGGTATGACCAACTCACTAAACGGGCTACTCATGGCATCCTCAACATCGCGGATGCTCGAGAGTGAATCCACCCACAGCTCCAGTGCCGCAATGCAGTCTGTCAGGAGCTGCAGCAGGACACACTTCCCGCACATGTCGTCGTCAGGAACACTGGAAGCATCCCTGAGTTCCCACAGAGCACAGAAGGAGCATGACACATGTCCGAGCTCTCCTGCCATGACTTAACCCCTAGATTAACTTAATGTGGCAACAACAATTATAAAGTTTACCTGCTGATAAAGGAATACTAAATACCAGTTTGTCTTGGATCGCTATTTCCTAATACTGGGCACCAGTTTGTGTGGATGGAGATGGTATTTCCCAATACTGGGCACGAGTTTCTCTTGGAGTCGGTATTTCCCAATACTGGGTACCAGTTTGTCTGGGAGTCGGTATTTTTCAATACTGGGCACCAGTTTGTCTTGGTGATGGTATTTCCCAATACTGGGCACCAGTTTGTCTTGGCGATGGTATTTTTCAATACTGGGCATCAGTTTGTGTTGTTGGAGATGGCATTTCCCAATACTGGGCACCAGTTTGTCTTGGAGTCGGTAATTCCCAATGCTGGGCACCCA
This sequence comes from Pristiophorus japonicus, assembly GCF_044704955.1. Lineage (NCBI taxonomy): Eukaryota > Metazoa > Chordata > Chondrichthyes > Pristiophoridae > Pristiophorus > Pristiophorus japonicus. The sequence goes on along the minus strand of NC_091979.1, from coordinate 214,108,030 downwards.
TTTGTGTTGGTGTCGGTATTTCCCAATACTAGGCACCAGTTTGTATTGGAGATGGTGTTTCCTAGTACTGGGAACCAGTTTGTTTTGTTGGAGTTGTTAATTCCCAATATTGCTAGACAGGAGCATTTGGTGACCTTATAATTGAGAGCTTGATATGAACATAAGAACATAAGGAATAGGAGTAGGCCATACTGCCCCTCGAGCCTGCTCCGCCATTCAATAAGATCATAGCTGATCTGATCATGGACTCAGCTCCACTTCCCTGCCCGCTTCCCATAAACCTTTACTGCCTCCAAAGCAAGTTTATCCTTTCCTAAAGATGGAATCCAAAACTGCACGCAGTATTCCAAGTGTGGCCTCACTAATACCCTGTATAGCTATAGCAAGACTTCCCTGCTTTTATACTCCATCCCCTTTGCAATAAAGGTCAGGATTCCATTGGCCTTCCGGATCACTTGCTGTACCTACATACTATCCTTTTGTGTTTCATGCACAAGTGCCCCCAAGTCTTGCTGTACTGCAGCACTTTGCAGTCTTTCTCCATTTAAATAATAACTTGCTCTTTGATTTTTTTCTGCCGAAGTGCATGACCTCACACTTTCCAACATTATACTCCATCTGCCAAATTTTTGCCCACTCTCTTAGTCTGTCTATGTCCTTTTGCAGATTTTTTTGTGTCCTCCTCACACATTGCTTTTCCTCCCATCTTTGTATTGTCAGCAAACTTGGCTGTTACACTCAGTCCCTTCTTCCAAGTCGTTAATATAGATTGTAAATAGATTGTAATGGAACCCATAGCTTTTGAGAGTGTGCTTCAGCAAGAGTTGAAAATGGCCCAGGAAATCTGGAGAGTGCAGCACGTGGAGCTGCTCCATTAAGCACCATATTTGCTCTCGCAGTTTATGATGTCAGCCTAATAAATCACTCCCAGCCAGTGTCCGTCCCCAGCTGGTTTAATGGTATCAGTAAATGTAAGCCCAGTTTCCTGTGAAATTCTCACTCCGACAGGAGCAGTATATCACTTGATTTTTCTGGCTGATCTATTGTACCATTTGTATACTGTGCCCTGTAACAGACCTATAGAGAAATGTAAATAATTCAAGTAATTCATTTGTTTTTATACATATTTATTCACGGGATGTGGGCATCGCTGGCAAGGCCAACATTTATTGCCCTTGAGAAAGTGGTGGTGAGCCGCCTTCTTGAACCGCTGAAGTCCGTGTGGTGAAGGTACTCCCACAGTGCTGTGCAGGAGGGAGTTCCAGGATTTTGCCGAGCGACGATGATGGGATGGCGATATATTTCCAAATCATGATGATGTGTGACTTGGAGGGGATCTTGGAGTTGGTGATATTCCTATGAGCCTGCTGCCCTTGTCCTTTGAGGTGGTAGAGTTTGGGAGGTGCTGTCGAAGAAGCCTTGGCGAGTTGCTGCAGTGGATCCTGTCGATAATACACACTACTGCCATGGTGTGCCGGTGGTGGATGAAGTGGATGGTTAGGCTAGTTGGTACTAAGCCAAACTGACCAAAAGGTCCGAGATTCAATCCCTGCTCGGTTCTGAGCAGCAGTGGAGGCCCTATAGTTGGCATAGGGTGGGAATAGCAGTCAGCTTTCCCACTTCAAGTATCTAACCAACAACTTATATTGGGAACATATGAGTGTAAATGCTGGGCAAGAACAGAAGCTGGCTCAACTCTGATGTTACCTATGATTGATGGGGTCCCGTGACACACACTCTAGCTTCCAAAGTGAAGACTGACCAGTTGGAGATCTCCAGCTGGCCGTTGAGCTGTACCAGAGCAAGAGTCAGTGCCTTCAAGGGGTGGTGGGGGTGGAGCAGGGTAATGAAAGCACAGGAGAAAGGGAATGTAGAGATTGGAGTCAATGTGCTGTTGTTGGTCTTGACATTTAATGTTTGTGTCCATCCTAGAACCCCATGCACTTTGGAGAATCGGACTGCGACTCCTCTGAGGCCGAGTGCTCTGACGCCACCGTCCGCAGAGGGAAGGCCAGCAGCTCGTCCACCTGGTGAGGGAGGTGTCAGGCAAAGCCGCCCGGAGAAAAATAATACCGAAAAAAAAAACACAAAGACTATCTAGACTCCCCGTGGGAACAAACTGCAATAACACAAAGACTCAGATACTCTTCGATGTTCTGCAGCATTCTGTGATGTAGAGTTCACTACCATTTCATTCAAGTATGGCAGGGATCCACTTTGTTGAATACTGTAGCTAGTGTAACATGAACATTTTATTTTTGTTTGACTCTTCGTACTGTATAAATGTCCAGTATCTATGAAAGACGAAGGTGCAAAGAGATGGACAAGGCGTTGCGAGTCTTAATCATATTTTTGCATGGAGTGTAAGGCTCAGGGCAAAAAGCACGGACCAACACTAGGCTGCAATGCTGCTCCGACCCGCGACTGACCGACACGTGTACTGGATAAAGAGAGACTTATATCGGGAAGACCAAAGTGGGCCTCGGTTCATGGTGCTCTTGGATGAAGAGGAAGCAATGAAGTCCCTGGAGGGTCCACACATACTTCAGCTGTACTAGCACTAACTGATTGGGATGTCCAGCTCAACCCGATGGCAAATGGACCCTGGGAGTGGAAGGGGTTTAACACCAGAGTGCACCAAGGACTCTGGGAAACACAGTTCCGTCAGCAGCCCTCAGAGTTTCCGAGAGATGTTCGACCAGGGGACATGAGCAGGCAGCTTGTTAGTCTAATGATCTGAACAAGGGCCTTCCCAGTGTAAGGCGTAAAATCTCCAAACTGCCTGACACACCAGCCTCCTGGGAACAGATGATTTGAGTCAAAACCCAAGCTGAAAGCAAAATAGGAAGATCGAAACAGGAGGAGACCGTTCAGCCCCTCGAGCCTGTTCACCCATTCAATCAGATCATGGCTGATCTGCACCCAGTTCTATCTACCCGCCTTTGCTCCATAATCCCTCGATATCCTAAAAAGATTTTATCGATCTCAGTCTTGAAAGCTCACATTGACACAGGTTCCACAGCTTTTAGGGGAAGAGAGTTCCAGATATCCACTACCTTTTGTGTGGAAAAAGTGCTTCCTGATTTCATCCCTGAATTACGCTAATTTTTATTTTGGAAAGCTGAAAATAATAACAGAAAAAGCTGAAAATACTCGGATCGTCAGGCAGCTTCTGTGGAGTAACAGAAGTCAGTCAGTCGATGTTTCAGATCCAAGACCCTTCCTCACGATTGAGGAAAAGCTTAAGACCTGAAACCTAAGCTTTGGTCTGTTGGAGTTTCTTGAACGATGGCAAAATTCTCTGCACAAGCAGATATTATTGTGTGGTGAACCAGGATATAATAGTGGGTTAGACTGTGCCCCTTTCACCTCAAGGACCAGCATTCAAATCCAGCCCACAATGATGAGATGAAAGTCTCCTCTGTTGTAAAGTGAAAGTTTGTTCGGTCTCGATCCATTTCATGGTGGGCATTAGGCACACAGTACAAAACTGGCAATTGCACTCAGACAGGGCACAGGATGGCTGGTGTGGGGCAAAGGAAAAATGTTGCACTGCTGCAGTCAAGGGCAGACATTGACGACAAGATTCAACACCGCCTCCAGTGCGCCAATGCAGCCTTCGGCCGCCTGAGGAAAAGAGTGTTCGAAGACTAGGCCCTCAAATCTGCCACTAAGCTCATGGTCTACAGGGCTGTAGTAATTCCTGCCCTCCTGTATGGCTCAGAGACATGGACCATGTACAGTAGACACCTCAAGTCGCTGGAGAGATACCACCAACGATGTCTCCACAAGATCCTACAAATCCCCTGGGAGGACAAATGCACCAACATTAGCGTCCTCGACCAGGGCAACATCCCCAGCATTGAAGCACTGACCACACTTGATCAGCTCCGCTGGGCAGGCCACATTGTCCGCATGCCAGACACGAGACTTCCAAAGCAAGCGCTCTACTCGGAACTCCTTCACGGCAAACGAACTAAAGATGGGCAGAGGAAACGTTACAAGGACACCCTCAAAGCCTCCCTGCTAAAGTGTAACATCCCCACTGACACCTGGGAGTCCCTGGCCACAGACTGCCCTAAGTGGAGGAAGTGCATCCGGGAGGGTGCTGAGCACCTCGAGTCTCATTGCCGAGAGCATGCAGAAATCAAGTGCAGGCAGCGGAAAGAGCGTGCGGCAAACCTGTCCCACCCTCCCTTACCCTCAATGACTATCTGTCCCACCTGTGACAGGGACTGTGGCTCTTGTATTGGACTGTTCAGCCATCTAAGGACTCATTTTAAGAGTGGAAGCAAGTCTTCCTCGATTCCGAGGGACTGCCTATGATAATGTTAAGTCAGAAGATGCGGCTCAGGCAGATCAGTGTAGAGGGAGCTTTACTCTGTATCTAACTCGTGCTGTAGCTGCCCTGGGAGTGTTTGATGGGACAGTGCAGAGGGAGCTTCACTCTATATCTAACCTGTGCTATACCTGCCTCCTCCTCCCCCTCCAGCTCCCCCAAACTGTGATCGTAGAGATTGAATTTCCAAGCGATAGGAGTGAAGTGAGCTATCGAGCAGAATGTGTTGGCAAGCAACCCCGCCCTCCAATAGCCACTGCCAGGCAGCAAGCTGTGCAGCTACAGACACAGTCAGGATCGTTGTCTCATCTCTCGCTCTGGCCAAACCGAAGTAAGGCGGGACAGTCTGGGTTTCGGGATGAGTCGCCTAACTGTTTAAATACCACGTCTTTTAATCATCGAATGGGCAGAGTACAGCTGCTCCTTCAAACATTTCCATTCCTGCGAATTTCCCTGCCTTTCTGGTGGCTGAAACATTCTCTTTCTTGTAGCCTGGCACTGTTGTGCTGATAGATGAAGGATTACCCTATAACAAGGACCTTCCAAACTAGGACGTCCATTTGCCATTGATTGGTGCTGCCTCTGTGCCCATCCCAAGTTCACAGTGCTGGATTCTTCCCTTCATTGTTTCATTCAGTGAGTATGTCAATGACTTGAAATGCCTCTTTTGCAGAGTTGGACCAAACAGCAGTCATTCTACCCGGACCATCTCACGAGCTCCTGAACCATTGCAGAAAGAAGCCGGGCTTCTCAGCCACAACTCGCCAGCAATCAGGGTCAAGAACGTTATTATTTTGACTTTTGTTTGAGGATGGGAGAATCACAAGTCTTAGTCCTGACTTCCTTACATGAAGAAATAATCATTGTCAACTGATCATCGCTGTATCACTGCAGGTTTCAGAACCACATACGTCGCTGCTTCGGTGCGGGATACATTATTGTGTTGTGCAAATGTTGAAATCTCCAGAGATAGACGGTCCCTTTCAGGCTTTTACTCTGCTAATTATCTTCCATTTTACGTGTTATTTAGATCCCTGCCTGGTTTAAGGCAATGAATAATGCAGCCGTCCAGGTTAGCAGCTCCCAGGTATGATCCACAATCTCTGCTGTATTCGGTGATTTTATTTGAAGTACTCCAGATAGCCTCAGTGTCCTTAGGCTAAGTATGGGGTAATTAGCCCGGACTCCTGCTGGAAAGTGAACATGTGTGGATGTCATATCGGGATAGGATCAGGCACGTCTGTGATGCTCCAATAGGAGAAGATTCTGCTGTTACTTCCTGTGTAGGCCCATAAAGGGAGAACGACCACCTGGGCAAGGTATCAGAGGGCACTATGCCCATGGAACTATACCTTAGAAACAGTCAGGCCTCCCAGAGAGCGTAAGTTGGTAAACAAAAAGAGTGCTGATGTGGAATGGCAGGCAAGGCAGGTCTACTTCCTTTCGCTGTGTATGGGATTCCTCCACTTCCCCTCTCTCTCTCCCTCTCTCTCTCTCTCTAGGTACCTTCGGGCCCCTGCCATGCAGCCAGCCTGCATGTTGGGACTTACTCCTCTCCAATACAGGCTGCCTGTTTCATTCCTCTGAAAACTGTCGGTACAGTGAGTTCAGCAATTTGTCACCTTACCACAAGGAAAACTAGGCCACAACAAATAAAACCATTCACGTGCACACCAAACAGATTCCACGGAGAGATTGAGAGGCTGCAACTGGATCCAGGCAGCATTATACATCATACATATAAAAAACCCTGAACCCCTCAATTAGATTCCAGCCTATAGCTCACTCCTGGGTATCTGTTATTTTATATATAAACCTCCTGAGCACCTCAATTAGATTCCAGTCTGTAACTCACTCCCAGATATCTGTTATATATAAACTATGTGAAAGCTGTGTCCTGGGACCTTCCTGTTCCTACCAGTGTTGACTGGGTGAATGAATATTCAGGTTTTTATATATAGAATATATATAGACTTGGGTGGTTTATAGACAGAATAACAGATACCCAGGAGTGAGTTACTGGCTGGAATCTACTCAAGGGTTCAGGGGTTTTTATATGTATGATGTACGATGCTGTCTGGATCCAGTTGCAGGCTGTATGTTACTGGTAACTAATGCACTATTAGATTTCAAAAACAATTCAAATCAATAATTCCATGAACGCCCACCAATTCTGCAATAAACCTTCACAGCGGTGGTTGGAAACTTGTTACTTTGTGAAGGTGGACTGAAACAGGTATAAATCAGCACAGGTGGTCGTGGGGCGTTCAGAAGGACAGTTTAACCAAATGAAGCAGTCTGACAAGGCAAGGCACCTCCTCACTCACTGCCTGTGGAATCAGCAGACTCCACCACGCAACATAGAAGGAGGCCGTTCGGCCCATCGTGCCTATTAGGTAGAACCCTGCTCTTTCCTCATAGCCCTGCAATTTTCTTTCCTTTTTAAGTCCATACCCAATTTCCTTTTCAAAGAGAGCTTCTCCTAAGTAAATTACCAAAACCAGCCATGTTGGAAAAGCCTGCATCGGACGCTGATACTCTGGATGATTCCGCTCTTTTCATGTTTGTTTACAATCTCTAGAAGTGTAGGCTCTAATCATCCTCACTGTAAATGTTAGCACAAATGTCGGTTTATGAAGGAAGAGTCATTACTGCGGAAGCAGTATCAGATAATTTTAAATTATTCCTTTGGTTCTGTAGCTGGACTACATCAGAATTCTTAAGTTATCGTTGAGGTTTTGATTGTTTTTGTTTCTGTAGATCAGAATTTTGTTTACTCCCAGAAGGACCTTTAAATTTTGTTTTCTTCCCTCAGTTCCCATTGCGACTGAACATTCCAGTAGTGGAATTGTATCAAACCATGAAGCTGAACTGAAGTGTTGGAGGGGTTGTGGAGGGGGGTGGGGAGCTGGGGAAATGTTGAGAAAGCGAGATAGAGCTGGCAACCGGAAAGATGTTAAACGCAATCTTTGGATCAGTGTTTTGGGAACAGTGCGCTGACCTAATCCCTTTTCCTTAACCTTGCTCAATTTAAAGATGTAATCTGCCCTGGATCATGAGCCTACAGCCAGGCCTTGCTTGCCGTGTTAAAAGGAATTGGAAGTGAAGATTGCAGCAGGACTGTGCTGCACTTTCATTTCTGCACATACCTCATTCTCAGTGGGCCAGCCTGTCGTTCCACAATAAGGCAAACTTTGAAAGAATTAGTCGTTTGACTATATTTAAGTGTTAGTTAAAAGGACAGGGGAATCCTTCCCTCACCCCGAGTCTACTCCAGCACAATCTATTTTATTGATGCTCCTCTGAACTTTCCTTTCTTATTCCTCTTCAGTTCCCACCCCCACGCAATCTTCCTCTTTCCCTGTGCCCTCACCATGTTGAAACCAGGACTCATCTCTCCATCTCTTAATTTAATTATTATCAGGACCTCAGCTCTGTGGAACTTCTGATTATCAACTGCAGCTGGAAGTATTCCAGGAGTTTCATCACATCACTTCCCACGTCCAACTACCCCCCCCCCCCCCCCTGCTCAGGCTCCAGCTATTGGTCCATCCTCGTGGTCCCCCCCTTCCCACGGTCAATTAGAAAGCAAGCAGACTCTTCATTGCCCAATTGGATAATTCTTAACTGTCGGTCAAACAGCCTTTTTTTGCCATCTCCAATATTTTTATAACTAATGCCCAAAAAGTGTTCAAAGAAAATGGTGTGACCACGGTTTTTTTATAATGCCCCCTAGGATTTTTCTCCTGGGTTTGCTGGCAGCAGTATCTGAGAGATCAAACTTTAATTCCTGCTGGAATGGCGATCCAGGTAGAATAGCTTACATTAATCTTTGCTTCCTTCCAATCATCAGGCATTTTAACAATCAAACTCATCTACATATCAAGTATTCTCTCTATCTTCAACCACACTGGGCTCCTGCACCACATGCCTGAGATTTCCACCAAGGCTTCTCAGTTTAAAAAGAAGTTAACAGCCAACCAGCAACACAGCTCTAATTCACTGACTGCAAATATTCTCACTGAATTACAACTTGCTCTACAATTTCTACTCATTCTCTCCTCCATTCTTTCACTCTTTCCCGCTGTCCCACTCTCTCCCCCTGTCCCACTCTCTCTCTCCCTCCCTGCCCCACTCTCCCTGCCCCACTAGTCAAGCAACAGCCTGACATAATCATACTCACAGAATCATCTTTCAGCCAATGTCCCAGATTCTTTCGTCACCATCCCTGGGTATGTTCTGTCCCACCGGCAGGACACACCCACCTGAGGTGGCGGCACAGTGCTATACAGGCGGGAGGGTGTGGCCTTTGGTGTCCTCAACATTGACTCCGGACCCCATGAAGTCTCATGGCTTCACGTCAGGCACAGGCAAAGAAACCTCCTGCTGATTAACACCTACTGCCCTCCCTCATGTTGAACACCACTTAGAAAAAGCACTGAGGGTAGCAAGGGCACAGAATGCACTCTAGGTGGGGGACTTCAATGTCCATCACCAAGAGTGGCTCAGTAGCACCATTACTGACTGAACTGGCCAAGTCCTGAAGGACAACAGCTGCCAGACTGGGCAAGTGGCAGATGGTGAGAGATCCAATACAAGGGGCCAAATCTACTTGACCTCATCCTCACCAATCTACCTGTCCCACATGCATCTGTCCATGACAGCATTGGTAACAATGATCACCACACAGTCACTGTGGAAACGAAGTTCTGTCTTCACACTGAAGACACCCTCCCATTGTATTGTGTGGCACTACCAGTGTGCTAAATGGGATAGATTCAGAACAGATCTAGCAGCTCAAAACTGGTCCTCCATCAGGCACTGTGTCCATCAGCAGCAGCAGCAGAATTGTATTCCACCACAATCTGTAACCTCATGGCCCAGCATATCCCTCACTCTATCATTACCATCAAGCCAGGGGACCAACCTTGGTTCGAATAAGTGCAGAAGAGCATGCCAGTAGCCGAACCAGACATACCTAAAAATGAGGTGCCAACCTGGGGAAACTGCAACACAGGAGTATATGCATGGTATAAACAGAGCTAAGCGATCCCACTGTCATCGATCAAATCAAAGCTCTGCAGTCCTGCCACATCCAGTCGTGAATGGTGGTGGATAATTAAACAACTAACAGGAGGAGGCTCCATGAATAGCCTCATCCTCAATGATAGCAGAGCCCAGCATGCAAGTGCAAAAGACAAGGCTGAAGCGTTTGCAACCATTTTCAGCCAGAAGTGCCAAGTGGCTGATTCATATCGGCCTCCTCCTGAGGTCCCCTCCATTACAGAAGCCAGTCTTCAGTCAATTCGATTCACCCCATGTCATATCAAGAAGTGGCTGAGCGCACTGGATAAGGCAAAGGCTGTGGGCCCCGACAACATCCCAGCTGTCGTGCTGAAGACTTGTGCTCCAGAACTAGCCGCACCCTTAGCCAAGCTGTTCCAGTACAGTTACAACACTGGCATCTACCCAAATGTGGCAAACTGCCCAGGTAGGTCCTGTCCACAAAAAGCAGGACAAATCCAATCTGGCCAATTACCACTCCATCAGTCTACTCTCAATCATCATCAAAGTGATGGAAGGTGCCGTCAACAGTGCTATCAAACGGCACTTACCAATAACCTGCACATCGATGCTCAGTTTGTGTTCCGCCAGGACCACTCGGCTCCAGACCTCATTACAGCCTTGGTCCAAACATGGACAAAAGAGCTGAATTCCAGAGGGTAGGTGAGAATGACTGCCCTTGACATCAAGGCAGCATTTGACTGAGTGTGGCATCAAGGAACCCTAGTAAAATTGAAGTCAATGGGAATCAAAGGAAAAACTCCCTGGCTGGAGTCATACCTAACACAAAGAAAGATGGTTGTGGTTGTTGGAGGTCACTCATCTCAGCCCCGGGACAACGCTACAGGAGTACCTCAGGGCAGTGTCCTAGGCTCAACTAACTAACTTCAGCTGCTTCATCAATCACATTCCCTCCATCATAAAGTCAGAAGTGGGGATGTTCGCTGATTATTGCAGTGTTCAGTTGCAATCTCAACTCCTTAGAAAATGAAGCAGTCCATGCCTGCATGCAGCAAGACCTGGACAACATTCAGGCTTGGGCTGATAAGTGGCAAGTACATTCGCACCACACAAGTGCCAGGTAATGACCATCTCCAACAAGTGAGAATCTCACCACCTCCCCTTGATATTCAACGGCATTACCATTGCTAAATTCCCCACCATCAAGACCCTGGGGGTCACCATTGACTAGAAACTTAACTGGACCAGCCACATAAATACCGTGGCAACAAGAGCAGGTCAGAGGCTGGGTATTCTGTGGTGAGTGTCTCACCTCCTGACTCCCCAAAGCCTTTCCACCACAAGGCACAAGTCAGGTGTGTGATGGAATACTCTCCACTTGGCTGGATGAGTGCAGCTCCAACAACACTCAAGAAGCTTGACACCATCCAGTACAGAGCAGCCCGCTTGATTGGCACCCCATCCACCACTTTAAACATTTACTGCCTCCACCACCGGCGCAATTTGGCTGCAGTGTGTACCATCTACAAGATACAGTGCAGCAACTCAATAAGGCTTCATCGGCAGCATCTCCGAAACTCACAACCTCTACCACCTAGAAGAGCAAGGGCAGCAGGCACATGGGCGCACCATCACCTGCAAGTTCCCCTCCAAGTTACACACCATCCTGACTTGGAAATTTATCGTCATTCCTTCATCGTCGCTGGGTCAAAATCCTGGAACTCCCTAACAGCACTGTGGGAGTACCTTCACCTCAAGAACTGCAGCAGTTCAAGAAGGCGGCTCACCACCACCTTCTCAAGGGAAATTAGGGATGGGCAATAAAGGCTGGCCTTACCAGTGACCCCCACCACCCCAAAAACATATAAAAAATAACTCTCCCTCACCCTCTCTCTTGCATCCTCTCTCTCCCTGCACACTCTCTCTCTCTCTCTGCCCCACTCTCTCTGCCTCACTCTCTGTCCCTGACCCACTCTTACTCCTAATTCACACACTGCCTCACTCCATCTCTTTCTGCCCTAACTTGTCTGATTTCCTGCTCCATCCTATCGGACAGATATGATTTTCATTTAATTCTTTAAATGGGGTGTGCACTTTGGATGGAAGTTCAAGGTGATCTCATTGCAGTTTCAGTCAGTTCTCGAAGCCAGCCCACATGTCCCTCAATTACTTCACCAGTAGAAATATGGCACCTTTTCAAATAGCGACTCAATAAAGTTAGAAAATGGCATTCACTTAATTATTTCCAAACAATACACCGTGTCAGCCCAGAAATATAGCAACCTGTAATCAGGAAGCTGAACCCAGCTCTCCCCTCCACCCCCTAGACACGTCTCAGTCAATTGATGACATATTAAATGAAATCTTGCCGTTGTAATGAAAAGAGGTCCTGGTTGCCTTAAATAAACTGGTTTAATATTGTGGAGAGTGGGACCCATTGCATTGCTAAACTGGCTGCCTGAGCCTCAGCTATCAAGCTGTAGTGAGGGTCATTTCCAGCCAAGTCCGCGTTACTGTTCGAGCTTATGTCGAGTAATACGATGAACAGTATTCTCATCAAAGATTTCGAAAGCAGGACAAGCGGAGCCCCTGCTTAATACACAGCAGCGAGAGCTCTTGGTGAGCTGCTGCCATTGGGGCTGACTGGCGTTGTGCTTGGTTTCAGAATTGTTTTTTTTATGCTTTCTGTTCTCTGGATCAGCCCTCTGATGACCAGCTGTTGGAAGCAGCAGGTCGAAGTTCAGAGATTCCAGTTGGATTCCAGTTTGTATTACTGAAGGGCCTACAAACATCTATCCTTAATGGCTGAGTAGCACCGAACTTTGGGTGGCCCAGCTAAAGTTTAAATTCACATTCCCCAGCAATTTTGCTGATATCTCAAAGTTGATGATGCTGTTCCAATTTAGGGCTTATCTCGTTGCACCTCCCCCTTTCCTAATCTGCCGCCATTCAGATAATATTTTGCCTTCGTGTTTTTGTCCCCAAAGTGGATAACCTCACATTTATCCACATTATACTGCATCTGCCATGCATTTGCCCACTCACCTAACCTGTCCAAGTCACCCTGCAGCCTTTTAGCATCCTTCTCACAGCTCACACCACCACCCAGTTTAGTGTCATCTGCAAACTTGGAGATATTACACTCAATTCCTTCATCTAAATTATTAATGTATATTGTAAATGGCTGGGATCCCAGCACTGAGCCCTGCGGCACTCCACTAGTCACTGCCTGCCATTCTGAAAAGGACCTGTTTATCCTGACTCTCTGCTTCCTGTCTGCCAACCAGTTCTCTATCCACGTCAATACATTACCCCCAATACCATGTGCTTTGATTTTGCACACCAATCTCTAAGAATTTAGGAACAGGACCATTGAGCCCTCGAGCCTATTCCACCAGTGAATTAGAACATGGCTGATCTGTACCTCGGCCCCATTGTCTCCCCCCATGCCTGTCCCCATTCTGTCTCCCTCCATGCCTTTCCCACTCTGTCTCACTCCATGCCTGTCCCACCCTGTCTCCATCCATGCCTGTCCCCATTCTGTCTCCCTCCATGACTTTCCCACCCTGTCTCCATCCATGCCTGTCCCCATTCTGTCTCGCTCCATGCCTGTCCCACCCTGTCTCCCTCCATGCCTGTCCCCACCCTGTTTCCCTCCATGCCTGTCCCACCCTGTCTCCCTCCATGCCTGTCCCCACCCTGCCTCGCTCCATGCCTGTTCCACCCTGTCTCCCTCCATGCCTGTCCCACCCTGTCTCCCTCCATGCCTGTCCCCACCCTGTCTCGCTCCATGCCTGTTCCACCCTGTCTCCCTCCATGCCTGTCCCCATTCTGTCTCCCTCCATGCCTGTCCCACCCTGTCTCCCTCCATGCCTGTCCCCATTCTGTCTCCCTCCATGCCTGTCCCACCCTGTCTCGCTCCATGCCTGTCCCACCCTGTCTCCCTCCATGCCTGTCCCCATTCTGTCTCCCTCCATGTCTGTCCCCACCCTGTCTCCCTCCATGCTTGTCCCACCCTGTCTCACTCCATGCCTGTCCCCATCCTGTCTCCCTCCATGCCTGTCCCCACCCTGTCTCCCTCCATGCCTGTCGCCACCCTGTTTCCCTCCATGCCTGTCCCCACCCTGTCTCCCTCCATGCCTGTCCCCACCCTGTCTCCCTCCATGCCTGTTCCACCCTGTCTCGCTCCATGCCTGTCCCACCCTGTCTCCCTCCATGCCTGTTCCACCCTGTCTCGCTCCATGCCTGTTCCACCCTGTCTCCCTCCATGCCCGCTCATCCTGTGTTGCTCCTTGCCCGCTCCACCATCTCACTCCATGCCCAAGATATGCCTTTGTTCCATATTCTTCAATCTCCTTACCGAACCACAATCTATAGATCTCCGTCTGAAATTTTCAATTGACCACACCGTTTTGGGGAAGGGAGGAGAACAGCCCCTTACAAACTTCTAAATGCGCAAAATTCAAACCAAGAATAGCAGCCAATAAGAAATCTAAACACAAATTGGGCAGCGTTGTTAGGGGTCAGGGCGAGTTTGGACACCCTGTATCATTCACTAGCAGCTGATGGAAGTTTTTTCTGCTTGATTTGTATTCCACCAAAGTACCACATCTGACTTTCCTTTAATGTTTTTGTTGAAACCCCTCCTGTTGGTGCACGGTTAGTGATGGCCCCTTGCAGTTACGGGACAGTATTGTAGTTCCTTTTGTTTAAAATTCCAAGGTCCGCCTGGCACCATGGACTGCGGACCATTTCATCTGTTCCCCTCTGCCCACCGAGGGTGAGTTGCTGTGGCTCAATCTTCCTCACCTCAGTGGCTTGACGATAACTGTTTAACTGTGATTGCGGCAACCAGTGTACAGTGATGGGGATCAGAGAGAGTACAAAGCAAAAAAATACTGCATGGAATAAAAAGCCAGTGTACTGTACCAGATTGTGGTCCTCTGTTCTGTAATGTTTGACTTGTATTGTGTTGACCAAATACTTACACACACAGGGTCACTACAGGGTCATCCTAATCTGGGGGGTCACACATACAGGAATACAGGATCACCATAATCTGTAGAGGTCACACAGGGTCACACCAATCTGGGGGGAGGGGGTTCACACCAACAGGGTCATCCTAATCTGGAGGGGAACACACTCAGGGTCATGCTAACATGGGGGGAGGGGGTCACACACACAGGGGTCACCATAACCTTGGAGGTGGGGGGGTCACAGAGTCTGCTCAATCTGGGGGGGGGGTCACATACAGAGTCTGCTTAATCTTATGGGGGGTAACACACAGCATCTGCTTAATCTCGGAGGTGGGGGGGTCACACACAGAGTTTCCTTAATCGGGGGGGGGCACACACAGGGACACCCCAATATGGGGGTACGCACACGGTCACACTAATATGGGGGCGCAGTCACACATGGGGTCACCCTAACATGGGATGTCAAACACACGGTCACCCTAATCTGGGGGGGGCAAACAACGGTCACCCTAATCTGGGGGTCACACACGCACGGTCACCCTAATCTGGGGGGGCAAACAACAGTCACCCTAATCTGGGGGGGGCAAACAATGGTCGCCCTAATCTGGGGGTCACACACAGGGTCACCCTAATCTGGGGGTCACACACAGGGTCACCCTAATCTGGGGGGTCACACATGCAGGGTCATCCTAATCTGGGGGGGGGTCACACACGCAGGGTCACCCTAATCTGGTGGGGTCAAACTATGGTCGCCCTAACCTGGGGGTCACACACACAGGGCCACCCTAATCTGGGGGGGGGGGGAGTGCGGTGTCACACACACAGGGTCACCCTATTCTGGGGATCACAAAATCACCCAACTAGGATTCGGGCTGGATGGGGAGGATCCCTGATCTTGTTAAAGCTAAAGAAAATGTGCTCCTCTGAATCACGCGTTTAGAGACGGTGAGATTAGACTGTGCTTCAAGAACTCGGTAACAAGAAATGGGAAAAGTGAATTTAATGCAACAAGTTCACAGTGCTCCTCTGTGATTGGGGCTGAGACACGTTGGTACTACAGTGTAGAGGGAACTTTACTCTGTATCTAACCCGTGCTCCACATGCCCTGGGAGTGTTTGATGGGACAGTGTAGGGAGAGATTTACTCTGTAGCTAACCTATCGTGTTCCTGCCCTGTGAGCCTTTGATGGGACTATGCAGAGGGAGCTTTAATCTGTATCTAACCTGTGCTATACCTGCCTGGGAGAGATTGAAGGGGCAGTGTTATGGGAGCTTTAGGGTTAGATGGAGGGGATCCCTCTACACTATTCTAAAATATGCCTCACCCTCCCTCCATCTCAGAAGCAGCCACCTACTGCACCATATTGCATTGTCCCCTGATGGGTCTGAATTCAGGCTGTTTTGTGGGGATGTGTTTATTTGCAACAGAAAAGTTCTCTGATTGGGTCCCCTTGATCAGATAACCTGATTGCTGATTGGTCACCTTGGAGGATAAGACACATCCAGCAGTTCCTTTGGAATGTGTAATTGCAACCGCCCTGCCTATGTAATCAGTGACTTTGCAAAGTTTGTAGTTCGAGCCATTCTGACTGTCGACTCCAGACAGGACAGAGCTCACTCTCATAGGTTAAGACCTCCCCTCGCCCTCCACCCCTGCCCAAGTTCCTGCCCCATCTCAGCCCAAGTTCCTACCCATCGCCCAGCCCAAGATCCTGATCCCCTCAGCCCAAATTTCTGCCCCATCCCAGCCCAGGTTCCTGACTTTACCCACCCCGCCACCCCTGCCACACCATAGATGGGGCATTGTGTGTGGTCACGAATTGTTAACAGGTTTATTGGGTATGAAGTGAATAGTGACAGTGTCGTGACTTATGGATTTCATCCACTCCAATGTCAGCTGTCAAACACGCACCGAGCTTTCCGAGAAATCGGGTGTGGGTGTAAAAGTGGTGGGGTTGGAAGAACTTGATCCGTCTTCCCTGAGTTCCATCTCTCCCCTCCGATCCCCTCCCTCCCTCCCTATCCCCTCTCTGATCCCCTCCCCCCGATCCCCTCTCTCCCCCCCCGATCCCCTCTCCCCCATCCCCTCTCTACCCTCGATCTCCTCTCTCCCCCCCTCAATCTCCTCTCTCTCCCATCCCCTCTCTCTCCCATCCCCAATCCCCTCTCCCCCAACCCTTCTCTCTCCCGTCCCCGATCCCCTCTTCCCCAGATCCCCTCTCCCCCCTCGATCCCCTCTCCCCCATCCCCCCTCTCTCCCCCGCCCGATCCCCTCTCCCCGTCCCCCCCAAGCCCCTCTCGCCCCTCCCCACTCTCTCCCCCCGTTCCCCCTCTCTCCCCTGATCCCCTATACCCCACTCCCACCGATCCCCTTTCCCTGTCACCCCTCCCTCGGGCATAATCCCCTCTCCCCATCACCCTTCTCTCCCCCCCAATCCCCTCTCCGCCTCACCCCTCCCTCTCCCCCACGATCCCTCCTCTCTCTCCCCCTCTCTCTGCCGGATCCCCCTCTCTCTCCCCTCTCCCCCCCGATCTCCTCTCCCCTCCTCTGCGCACTCTCCCCCCCTCGATCCACTCTCCCCCGTCACCCCGCTCTTCCCCCTCTCTCCCCCACTGATTCCCTTTCCCCGCCTCTCCCCCCGCTCGTCTCTCTCTCTCCCCCACGATCCCCTCTCCCCTCACCCACGTCAACCCTCTCTTCCCCCGATCTGTTCTCCCCCGTTCCCCCTCTCTCCCCCGATCCCCTCTCCACCATCCCCCTCTCTCCTCCCGATCATCTCTTTCCCTCCGATCCCCTCTCCACCCTCTCTTCACCCCGGTCCCCTCTCCTCCCGCCCCGATCCCCTCAACCCCTTTTATTCCCCCCGATCCCCTCACCCCTGTTACCCCTCTCTCCCCCCCATCACCTCTCTCTTCCACCCCAATCCCCTCTGCCCCATCACCCCTCTCCCCCGTCACCCTCTCTCCCCCCCGACCCCCCCCTCCGCATCGATCCCCTCTCCCCCCTCCCTTTCCTCCTGATCGCCTCTCCCCCCAACGCCCCCTCTCCCCTGTCACCTCTCTCTCCCCCCGATTCCCTCTCCCCACCGATACCCTCTCCCCATCCCCCTCACTCCCCCACGATCCCCGCTCCCCACCGATAACCTCTCCCCCCTCTCTTTCCCTCTGATCACCTCTCCCCCCGTCATCCTTCTCTCTCCCCCGTCACCCCTCTCTCCCCCTGATTCCCTCTCCCCACCGATACCCTCTCCCCACTTTCCCCTGATCGCCTCACCCCCATCACCCCTCTCTACCCCCGATCCCATCTCCCCATCCCCCTCACTCCCCCACGATCCCCGCTCCCCACCGATAACCTCTTCCCCCTCTCTTTCCCTCTGATCGCCTCTCCCCCGTCATCCTTCTCTCACCGCCGTCACCCCTCTCTCCCCGATACCCTCTCCCCCCGATACCCTCACCCCCTCTCCCCCCCGATCCCCTCTCCGCCCTCTCTTCCCCCCGATCCCCTCTCCCTCTCTCTTCCTCCTGATCCCCTCTCCCCCACCTTCCCCCATCCTCTCTCACCCCTCTCTCCCCCACGATTCCCTCTCCCCCAATCTCCCCCCACTCTCTTCCCCCGATCTCTTCTCCTCATCCCCCGCTCTCCCCAGATCCCCTCTCCCCGTCCCACCTCTCTACCCCTCCCCCGATCCCCTCTCCCCCCTCTCTTCCACTCTGATCCCACCCTCTCTCTACCCGCTCTCTCTCTCCCTGATCCCCCTCTCTCTCCTCGCTCTCTCTCCCCCCGATTGCCCCACTCCCCCCTCTCTCTCCCCCGATCCCAAACTCACTTCCCCCCCTCTCTCTCCCTCCTCTCGCTCCCCCCGACCCACCCTATCTCTCCCCCTCCCTCTCCCCTCAATCCTCTCTCCCCTGTCACCCCTCTCTCCCCCCAATCCCCTCCCACGCCTCTTTCCCCCCGCCAATCCCCTCTCTCCCTCTTTCCCCTCGCCCATCCCCCTCTCTCCTCCCGATCCCCTCACCCCTCTCCTCCGTCACCCCTCTCTCACCCCCGATCCCCTCTCCCCCATCCTCCCTCTCTCCCCCCGATCCCCTTTGCCCCATCACCCCACTCTCCCCTGATCCCCTCTCCCCATCCCCCTCTCTCCCCTCTGTAGTGGGATTTTTTGGCTATGAACCTAATTTGAACTCCAACATCCGCTGACCCTGAGTCATGAAGATAGGGGAAGCAAGACAAGGGACGGATGGAGGGGGCACACAGCTACACGTTTGTGCTTACTGATAGCTGCTTGTTTTCCTGCTGATAAAGGGAAACTGAATGTTTTAACACCGACCTCAGGGTCTCATGTAACTTGTTGCAGAATGTATCTATTCTTCTGTTGTAACCTTGATGACACACACAGTTGTAGTTTGCGAGCTTAAATGTGGGGCACTCTGGGCCAGTCGGAGAGATCTGGGATTCTGGGTTGCGGAACCTGAGCACAGATCTCCGATGTGACCACGTCTACAAATACGTATATTAAACTTGTGTGTTTTCCCACTTAAAGCAGACGGGTGTCTCGAGTCTTGTTCTTTGACATAGATTTGTACCCCAACACCCCTCTCCCCCGTCCCGCTCTCTCCCCCCGATCGCATCTCCCCTCTCCCCCTCTCTTACCCCCGATCCCCTCTCATCCCTCTCTTCCCCCCAGATCCCCTTCCCCCTCTCTTCACCCCCCGATCCCCTCACCCCCTTTCTTCCCCCCAATCCCCTCCTCTCTCGCACCCTCGCACCCCGACCCCCCTCTCTCCCCGATCCCTTCTCCCCCTTCTCTTCTCCCCCAATCCCTTCTCCCCCTCTCTTTCCCCTGATCCCCTCCTCCTCTCATCCCTCCCGATCCCCTCTCCTCCCTTCTGTCTCTCCCCCGATCCCCCCTCTCTCCCCCCAATCCCCTCTCCCCATCCCCCTCTCTCCCCCCATCTCCTATCCCCGAGCCAACCCCCTCTCTCCCCCCGATTCCCTCTCACCATCCACCCTCTATCCCCCCCTCTCCCCCAAACCCCTCTTCCCGTTCCCCCCTCTATGTCCCCCTCTCTTCCGCCCGACACCCTCTCCACCCTCTCTTCCCCCCAAATCCCCTCTCCCCCTCATTTCCCCCTCTCTTCCACCCCGATCCCCTCTCCCCGCTCTCTTTCTGCCCAATCCCCTTTCCCCCGTCACCCCTATCTCCCCCGTCACTCCTCTCCCGCCCCGATCCCCTTCCCCAGTCCCCCTCGCTCCCCCCGATCCCCTCCCCGTCCCCTTCTCTCCGACCTATCCCCTCTCCTCTTCTCTTCCCCCCAATCCTCATTCCCCCTCGCGTACCCACCGATTCCCTCTCCCCATCCACCCCCTCTCTCCCCCATCTCTCTCCCCCATCTCTCTCCCCGATCCCCTCTCCACCCTCTCTTTCCTCCAGATCCCCTCTCCACTGTCCCCTTCTCTCCCCCATCCCCTCTTCCCCTCTCTTCCTCCAATCCCCACTCCCCCTCACATACCCCCCGATCCCCTCTCCCCGCTCTCTTCCTGCCCGATCCCCTCTCCCGCCTCTCTTGCACCCCGATCCCCTTCCCCCGATCCTCCCTCCCCCCTCTCGTCACCCCCGATCCTCTCTCCCCCCCTCTCTTCCCCCTGAACCCCCCTCTCTCACCCCAGTCTCCCCCCAATCCACTCCCTGTCTGCCGATCCCCTCTTCCCCTCTCTTCGCCCGACGATCCCCTCTCCCCCTCCCTCCCCCCTGATCCCCTCGTCCCCCTCTTCCCCCCCCAATCTTCCCCCCCGATCACCCCTCTCTTCCCATTCGCCCCCCCGATCCCCTCTCTCTCCCCCCCGATCCCCTCTCCCCCTCTCTTCCCCCAGATCACCTCTCCCTCTCTCCCCCAATACCTTTTCCCCATCCACCCTCTCCCTTCCCCTCTCTCTCTCCCACTTCCGCGTCCCCCCTCTCTCCCCACTGATCCCCTATCCCCATCCCCCCTCTCTCCCCCACCGATCCCTTCTCCCCATCACTCCTCTCTCCCCACTGATCCCCTCTCTCCCCTGTCTCCCCCCAATCGCCTCTCCCAGCTCTCTTCCCCCCCGAACCCCTCTCCCCCTCCCTTCCCCCCTTCAATCCCCACTCCCCATCTCTTCCCCCCTCGATCCCCTTTCCCTCCTCTCTTCCCCCCTCGATGCCCTCTCCCCCGTCCCACTCACTCCCCTCTCTCCCAACACCCCGTCACGTTTTCTCCCCCTATCCCCCCCCACTCTCTTCCCCCCGATCCTCACTCCCCCTCGCATACCACCCGATCCCCACTCCCCCCTCTCTTCCCGTCTGATCCCCTCTCCCCCCTCTCTTCCCGCCCGGCCCCTCTCTTCCTGCCCGATCCCCTCTCCCACCTCTCGTCCACCCAATCCCCTCTCCCCCCTCTCTTCCCCCGAACCCCTCATCTCTCACCAGTCTCCCCCCGATCCCTTCTCCCCGATCCCCTTTTCCCCCTATCTTTCCCCCTGATCCCCTCTCCTCCTCTCTTCACCCGACGATCCCCTCTCCCCCTTCTCATCCCCCCGAAGCATCCCCACCTCTTCCCCCCACCCCCGATCACCCTTCTCTCTCTCCATTCTCCCCCCGATCCCCTCTCTTCCCCCAATCCCCTCTCCCCATCCCCCTCTCTCTCCCAATACCTTTTCTGCATCCACCCTCTCTCTCCCCGATCTGCTTTCCCCGTCCTCCCCTCTCTCCCCATTGATCCCCTCTCCCCATCCCCCTCTCTCCCCCACCGATCCTCTCTCCCCGTTCCCCCCTCTCTCCCCACTGATCCCCTCTCCCCCCTCTCTCCCCCAGGTCATCTCTCTCTCCCCCCTCTTCCCCCCCCCCCGAGATGCCCTCTCCCCCCTCGCTTCACCCCCTTGATCCATTCTTCCCCCTCTCTTCCACCCCCATCCCCTCTCCTCCCTCTCTTCCCCCAGTCCCCTCTCCCCCCTCTCTTCCCCCCCAATCCCCTCTCCCCCGTCCCCCTCCCTCACATGGCGGGCCCCTCACCCCCTCTCTTCCTCCCCAATCCCCTTTTCCCCTTTCTTCCCCCCAGATGCCCTCACCTCCTCTCTCCCCCCGACCCACTCTCCCCCCGACCGATCCTCTCTCCCCCTCTCATCACCCCCCCCACAATCCCGTCTCCCCTATCACCCCTCTCCCACTCCCGTCAGCCCTCTCTCCCCCTCGATCCCCTCTCCCCTCCAATCCCCTTTCTTCCCCCCGATCCCCCCTCCCCCCTAGCATAACCCTGATCCCCTCTCCCCCTCTCTTCCTGCCCAATCCCCTCTCCCCCTTTTTTCCCTCCGATCCTCCTTCCCCGCTCTCGTCAACCCCAATCCTCTCTCATCATTCCCCTCTCTCCCCGATCCCTTCTCCCCCTCTCCCCTTCTCTCCCCCGAACCCATCTCCCCCGACCCTATCTCTCACCCACAATCACTTCTCCCCCTCTCTTCCCCGAACCCCTCTCCTCCTCTCATGCCCCTCGATCCCCGCTCCCCCCTCTCTTCCCCCATCAATCCCCTCTTCCCCCTTGCTTCACTCCCCCTTGATCCATTCTTCCACCTCTCTTCCCCCCAATTCCCTCTACTCCCTCTTTTACTCCCAATCCCCACTCTCCCCTCTCTTCTCCCCCAATCCCCTCACCACCCTCTCTTCCTCCCCGATCTGGTCTCCTCCCTCTCTTCCCCCGCCGATCCTCTCTCCCCCTCTCTTCCCCCTCTGAACCCCTCTCTCCCCCGATCCCCTGTCCCCGTCTGCTTCTGGCCCCACAATCCCCTCTCCCACTCCTTGTCCACCTTGTCTCCATCCCTCCTCCCTCCCCACTCTCTTCCCCCCCCGATCCCCTCTCCCCCTCTCTTACCTCCCCGATCCCCATTCCCCTTCTCTTACGCCGATCCCCATTCCCCCTCTCTTCCACGCTAATCCCCTCTCTTCCCCCCAATCCCCTGTCCCCCGTCATCCCTCTCTTCCCCCGATCCACTCTCGCTCCCCCGAACCCCTCTCCCCCTCTCTTCCCCTTCCCGATCCCCTCTAACCCCCTCTCTTCCTGCCGATCAACCCTCCACCACTCTCTTCCCCCCGATTCCCTCTCCCCCTTTCTTCCCTCTCGATCAACTCACCCCCCTCTCTTCCCCTCCTCGATCCTCTCTGACCCTCTCTTCCCCATGATCCCCATTCCCCCTCTCTTCCACCCCAATCCCCTCTGCCCTCTCTCTTCCCCTCCGATTCCCTCTCGACCTCTCTTCCACCCCGATCCCCTCTCCCTCTCTCTTACCCCCCAATCCACTCTTCCCCGTCGTCCCTCTCTCCCCCGTCACCCTTCTCTCCCCCGATCCACTCTTCCCCCCCTGATCCCCTCTCCGCCCTCCCTTAGACCCCGATCCCCGCTCCCCCGTCACCCCTCTCTCCCTCCAGCCAGCCTCCTCTCCCCCCGATCCCCTCTACACCTCTCTTCACCCCAATCCCCTCTGCCCCGTCAGCCCTCTCTCCCCCGTCACCCTCTCTCCCCCCCGATCCCTTCTCCCCTTTCCTTTCCCGTCAGCCCTCTCACCCCACCGATCCCCCCTCCCCCCGATCCCCTCTGCCCTATCAGCCCTCTCTCCCTGCCGATCCCCACTCCCCGCCGATCCCCTCTCCCCCGTCACCCCTCTCTCATCCTGTCACTCCTCGCGCGCCCCCGATCCCCTCTCCCGTCCCCTCGCTCCCTCCGCGATCCCCTCTTCCCCGTCCCCCTCTCTCCCCCCGATCCCCTCTCCCCCTCCCTTCCCTCCGATCCCATCTCCCCCCTCGACCCCTCTCCCCCTAACATCCCAGCCTCGATGCCCCTCCCCCCTCTCTTCCACCCAATCCCCTCACCTCTCTTCCCTCCGATCCCCTCTCCCCCTCACTTCCCCTGATCCTCTTTCCCCCTCTCTTCCCCGATCCCCTATCCCCCCTCTCTTCCCCCGATACGCTCTCGCTCCTCTCTTCCTCCGCATCCCCTCACCCCCCTCTCTTCCCCCCGATCCCTTCATCCCCCCTTACCCTCTCAACCCCTCTTCCGCTCTCATCCCCCCTAGATACCCTCGATCTCCTTGCCGCCCCTGATCCCTTCTTCCCACTCTCTTACCACCCCCGATCCCCTCCCGCCCCTCTCTCTACACCGATCCCCTCTTCCTGTCCCCCTCTCTTTCACCAAATCCCCTCTCCCCCTCTCTTCCCCCGATCCCCTCACCCACTCTCCGCCCCTCTTCCCCCCTGATCCCCTCTCCCTCTCTCTTCCCCCTCGATCAACTCACACCCCTCTCTTCCCCTCCTCGATCCCCTCTAACCCTCTCTTCCCCCCGATCCCCATTCCCCCCTCTCTTCCACCCTGATCCCCTCTCCCCTTCTCTTACCCCCCAATCCACTCTCCCCCATCGACCCTCTCTCCTCCTGACCCACTCTTCCCCCCCGATCTCCTCTCCCCCATTCCTTAACCCCCGATCCACTCTCCCCGTCACCCCTCGCTCCCTCCTGTCAGCCTCCTTTCCCCCGATCCCCTCTCCACCTCTCTTCCCCCCCCCAATCCCCTCTGCCCCGTCAGCCCTGTCTCCCCCGTCACCCCTCTCTCCCCCACCCGATCCACTCTCCCCCTCTCTTGCCCCCCTGATCCCCTCTCCCCTCAGTCCTCTCTCCCCTGTCCCCCTCGCTCCCCCCAATCCCCTCTCCCCGTCCCTCTCTCTCCCCCCGATCCATTCTCCCCCTCTCTCCCCCCCGATCCCCCCTCCCCCTCGCATACCCCCGATCCCCGCTCTCCCCCTCTCTTCCCCCATGATCCCCTCTTCCCCTCTCTTCCCCCTGATCCCCTCTCCCCATCCCCCTCTCTCCCCACTAATCCTCTCTCCTCCCTGATCTCCTCTCCCCCTCTCTTTCCCCCCGATCCCCCCTCCCCCTCTCTTAACCCCCGATCCTCTCTCCACCTCTTTTCCCCTGAACCCCCCTCTCTCTCCTCACTTTCTGCCCCAAACCCCTCTCTCTCTCCCCCGATCCCCTCTCCCTCCTCTCTTCCCCGTTTATCCCCACTACCCCTCTCTTCCCCCCCATCCCCTCACCCCCCTCTCTTCCCCCCCGGTCATCTCATCCCCCTTTCTTCCCCCCCCCGACCCTCCCCCCTCTCTTACCCCTGATCCCCCCTCTCTCTCCCCACTCTACCCCGATCCCCTCTCTCTCCCCCGATCCCCTCTTCCCCCATGATCCCCTCTTCCCCTCTCTTCCCCCTGATCCCCTCTCCCTGTCCCCCTCTCCAACCCCGATCCCTTTTCCACATCTACCCTCTCTCTCCCCTCGTCTCTCCCCCGATCCCCTTTCCCCATCCCCCCTCTCTCCCCCACCGATCCCTCTCCCCGTCCCCCTCTCTCCCCACTAATTCCCTCTCGTCCCCTCTCTCCTCACTAATCTCCTCTCCCCCTCTCTTTCCCCCGACCCCATCTCTCCCCCTCGATCTCCTCTCCCCCTGTCTTACGCCGATCCCCATTCACCCCTCTCTTTCACCTTGATTTTCTCTCTTCCCCCCAATCCCCTCTCCCCCGACAGCCCTCTCTACCCCCGATCCCCTCTCCCCCGTCGGCCCTCTCTCCCCCCGACACCCCTATCCCTCTCCTGATCCCCTCTCCAAGTCTCGCTCGCTCCCCCCCCCGATCCCCTCTCCCCTTCCCCCTTCTCTTCCCCCCCGATCCACTCTTTCCCCCCGATCCACTCTTCACCCTGATCCCCATTCCCCCCTCTCTTCCACCCCCCCGATCCCCTCTCCCCCTCTCTTCACCCTGATCCCCATTCCCCCCTCTCTTCCACCCCCATCCCCTCTTCCCACCCAATCCTCTCTCCACCTTCATCGCTCTCGCCACCCCCGCCCTCCGTTACTGCTCTCTCCCCCCGATCCACTCTCCCCCCAATTCCCCCACCCCCTCTCTCCCACCTGATCTCCTCTCCCCGTTACTCCTCTCTCCCCCCGATCCACTCTCCCTGCAATTCCCTCTCGCCCCTCTCTCCCACCCAATCCCCTCTCCCTGGTCCTCCTCTCTCCCCCAATCCCTCCTGATCCCCTCCTCCCCCACTTCCCCTCGATCCCCTCTTCCCTCTGCCCCCTCTCTTCCTCCTCGATCCCGTCACCCCCCTCTTTTCCCCTTTGATACCCTCGGCTCCTTCTCTTCGCCCCCTCGATCCCCTCTCCCCACTCTCTTCCCCCAATCCCCTCTCCCCCTCTCTCCCCCCTCGATCCACCTACCCCCTCGATCCCCTCTCCCCCTCCTCGATGCCATCTCCCCCCTCGTTTCACCCCCCTTGATCCATTCATACCCTCTCTTCGCTCCAATCCCCTCTCCCCCTCTCTTGCCCCTTGATCCCCTCAACCCCCCCCTCTTCCCTCCTGATCCCCTCTCCCTTTCTCTTCCCACGCCGATCCCCTCTCCCCCTCTCTTACCCTCAAATCCGCACTCCTCCATCTCTTCCCCCATCCCCTCACCCCTCTCTTCTCCCCTGATCCTCTCTCCCCCCTCTCTTCCCCCCACAGAACCCCTCTCCCCCCTCTATTTACCCGATCCCCTCTCCCCCCTCTCTTCCCCCCGAACCCCATACCCCCTCTCTTCCCCCGCCGATCCCCTCTCCCCCCTCTCTTCCCCCATCCCCTCTCCCCCTCTCTTCCCCCGATTCCCTCTCCCCCCTCTCTCCCCCGATCCCCTGTCCCCATCTGCTTCTGTCCCCCTGACCACTCTCCCTGACCACCCTCTCTCCATCCCCACTCTCTCCTCCCCTCTCTTGCCCCGATCCCCTCTCCCACTTATCTACCCCCCGATCACCTCTCTCCCTCCGATTCATTCTCCACTCAATCCCCTCTCCCCCCTCTCTCCCACCCCATCCCCTCTCCCCGGTCCTCTTCTCTCCCCCGATCCCCTTTAGAACCCTCTCTTCCCCCCTGATCCCCTCCTCCCCCACTTCCCCCGATCCCCTCTTCCCCCGATCCCCTCTGCCCCCTCTCTTCCTCCTCGATCCCGTTTCCCCCCTCTCTTCCTCCTCGATCCCGTCTCCCTCCTCTCTTCCCCCTCGATACCCTTGGCCCCCTCTCTTCGCCCCCTCAATCCCCTCTCCCCACTCTCTTCCCCCGATCCCCTCTCTCCATCTCATGCCTCTCGATCCCCTCTTCCCCCCCGATCCTCTCTTCCCCCTCTCTTCCCCAGATCCCCTCTCCCCCCTCTCTTCCCCCCGAATCATCCGCCCTCCTCCCCCCGATCACCCTTCTCCCTCCCCATTTTCCCCCGATCCCCTTTCTTCCCCCAATCCCCTCTCCTCATCCCCTCTCTCCCCCCAATATCTTTTCTCCATCCACCCTCTCTCTCCCCGATCCGCTTTCCCCTCCCCCCTCTCTCCCCATTGATCCCATCTCCCCATCCCCCTCTCTCCCCCATCGATCCCCTCTCCCCATCCCCCTCTCTCCCCCATCGATCCCCTCTCCCCATCCCCCCTCTCTCCCTACTGATCCTCTCTCCCCTCGGTCGCCTCTTCCCCCTCTCCCCCTCTCTTTCCCCGCAATCCTTGTTCGGCTATCTCTCCCCCCTGATTCCCTCTCGCCCGACCCCATCTCTCCCCCAATCCCCTCTCCCCCCTCTCTGCCCCGAACCCCTCTCCGCCCTCTCTTCCGCCAATCCCCTCTCCCCCCTCTCTTCCCCCCCGATTCCCTCTCCCCCATCCCCCTCCTTCACATGCCCAGTCCCCTCACCCCCTCTCTTCCCCCCGATCCCCTTTCCCCCTCTCTTCACTCTCCCCGATCCTCACACCTCCTCTCTCCCCCCGATCCACTCTCCCCCCCCCCGATCCTCTCTCTCCCACTCATCACCGCCCCCGCCACAATCCCGTCTCCCCCATCACCCCTCTCCAACCAGTCCTCTCTCCCCTCGATCCCCTCTCCTCTCCAATCCCCTCTCTTTCCCCCGATCCCCTCTCCTTCATCATCCCTCTCTCCCCCCGTCACTCCTCTCCCACCCCGATCCCCTTTCCCCCGTCCCCTCTCTCCCCCTCTCTTCCCCCAATCCCCCCTCCCCCTAGCATAACCCCGATCCCCTCTCCCCCCTCTCTTCCCGCCCAATCCCCTCTCCCCCCCGATCCTACCTCCCCCCTCTCATCACCCCCGATCCTCTCTCCCCCCTCTTTTCCTCGTGAAACCCACTCTCTCTCCCCTGATCCCCTCTCCCCCTCCCTTCCCCCCGATCCCCTCTCCCCCTCTCTTCCCCCCGATCCCCTCTCATCGTCCCCCTCTCTCCCCGATCCCTTCTCCCCCTCTCTCACCCCGATCCCCTCTCCCCCGACCCCATCTCTCACCCACAATCCCTTCTCCCCCTCTCTTCCACGATCCCCTCTCCCCCTCTCTTCCCCCGAACCCCTCTCACCCTCTTATGCCCCTCGATCCCCTCTTCCCCGAACCCCTCTCCCTCTCTCATGCTCCTCGATCCCCGCTCCCCCCTCTCTTCCCCCCCTCAATCCCCTCTCCCCCCTCGCTTCACCCCCCCTTGATCCATTCTTCCACCTCTCTTCCCCCCAATACCCTCTCCTCCCTCTCTTACTCCCAATACCCACTCTCCCCTCTCTTCTCCCCCAATCCCCTCTCCCTCCTCTCTTCCCCCCCGATCCACTCCCCCCCGTCCCCCTCCCTCACGCCCCCGGTCCCCTCACCCCCCTCTCTTCCTCCCCGATCCGGTCTCCTCCCTTCTTCCCCCGCCGATACTCTTTCCCCCTCTCTTCCCCCCCCGAACCCCTCTCTCCCCCAATCCCCTGTCCCTGTCGGCTTCTGTCCCCACAATCCCCTCTCCCACTCCCTGTCCACCTTGTTTCCGTCCCTCCTCCCTCCCCACTCTCTTCCCCCCGATCCCCTCTCCCCCTCTCTTCCACCCTGTTCTCCTCTGCCCCCTCTCTTCCCCCCAATCCCCTGTCCCCCGTCATCCCTCTCTCCCCACCGTCACCCCTCTCTTTCCCCTTTTCCACTCTCGCTCCCCCGATCCCCTCTCCCCCCTCTCTTCCCCTCCCTGATTCCCTCTAACCCCCCTCTTCCCACCGATCACCTCTCCACCCCTCTCTCCCCCATCCTACCCGATTCCCTCTCAATCAACTCACCCCCCTCTCTTCCCCTCCTCGATCCTCTCTGACCCTCTCTTCCCCATGATCCCCATTCCCCCTCTCTTCCACCCCAATCCCCTCTGTCCCCTCTCTTCCACTCCGATCCCCTCTCCACCTCTCTTCCACCCCGATCCCCTCTCCCCTCTTTCTTACCCCCCAATCCACTCTCCCTCGTTGTCCCTCTCTTCCCCCGTCACCCCTCTCTCCCCCGATCCACTCTTCTCCCCGATCCCCTCTCCGCCCTCCCTTAGCCCCGATCCCCGCTCCCCCGTCATCCCTCTCTCCCCCTCCACCACCGTCATCCCTCCCTCCACCCCGCCACCCCTCTCTCCCCCCAATCCACTCTCGTTCCCCCAAGCCCCTCTGTCCCCTCTCTCCCCCCACACGATCCCTTCTCCCCCTCTCTTCCCGCCAATCACCTCGCCCCTTCTCCCTCTCTCTTCCCCCTCGATCAACTCACCCCCCTCTGTTCCCCTCCTCGATCCCCTCTAACCCTCTCTTCCCCCCGATACCCATTCCCCCCTCTCTTCCACCCTGATCCCCTCTCCCCCTTCTCTTACCCCCAATCCACTCTCCCCCATCGTCCCTCTATCCCCCCGATTCACTCTTCCCCCCGATCTCCTCTCCCCCATTCGTTAACCCCCGATCCACTCTCCCCCATCACCCCTCGCTCCATCCTGTCAGCCTCCTCTCCCCCCGATCACCTCTCCACCTCTCTTCTCCCCCCAAACCCCTCTGCCCCGCCAGCCCTGTCTCCCCCCGTCACCCCTCTCTTCCCCCCCGATCCACTCTCCCCCTCTCTTGCCCCCCTGATCCCCTCTCCCCTCGATCCTCTCTCCCCCGTCCCCCTCGCTCCCCCCAATCACATCTCCCCATCCCTCTCTCTCCCCCCGATCCAATCTTCCCCCTCTCTCCACACCGATCCCCCCTCCCCCTCGCATACCCCTGATCCTCTCTCCCCCTCTCTTAACCCCCGATCCTCTCTCCACCTCTCTTTCCCCTGAACCCCCCTCTCTCTCCTCACTCTCTGCCCAAACCCCTCTCTCTCTCCCCCGATCCCCTCTCCCTCCTCTCTACCCCCTTGATCCCCACTACCCGTCTCTTCCCCCCCGATCCCCTCATCCCCCTCTCTTCACCCCCTCAATCCCTTCTTCCCCCGTCTCTTCCCCCCCGATCCTCTCATCCCCCTTTCTTCCCCCCGATCCTCCCCCCTCTCTTACCCCCGATCCCCCCTCTCTCTCCCCACTCTCCCCCGAACCCCTTCTCTCCCCCGATCCCTTCTCCCCACGCACTTCCCCCATGATCCCCTCTTCCCCTCGCTTCCCCCTGATCCCCTCTCCCTGTCCCCCTCTCCAACCCCGATCCCTTTTCCACATCTACCCTCTCACTCCCTCGTCTCTCCCCCCGATCCCCTTTCCCCATCCCCCCTCTCTCCCCACCGATCCCCTCATCCCGTCCCCCTCTCTCCCCCACTGATCCCTTCTCCCTGTCCTCCCTCTCTCCCCCACCGATCCCTCTCCCCATCCCCCCTCTCTCCCCACTAATCCCCTCTCTCCTCCCTGATCGCCTCTCCCCTCTCTCACCCTATCTTTCCCCCCGATCCACTCTCCCCCCTCCCCCCCGATTCCCCTCTCCCCCGACCCATCTCTCCCCCTCGATCCCTCTCCCCCTGTCTCACGCCAATCCCCATTCACCCCTCTCTTTCACCTTGATTTTCTCTCTTCCCCCCCAATCCCCGTCCCCCGTCATCCCTCTCTCCAGCCCGTCACCTCTCTCTCCCCCCGATCCACTCTCGCTCCCCCAATCCCCTCTGCCCCCTCTTTCCCCCGCCTCCGATCCCCTGTCCTCCTCTCTTCCCGTCGATCACCTCTCCCCCTCTCTTCCCATCCTCGATCCCCTCTAACACTCTCTTCCCCCCAATCCCCATTCCCCCCACTTCCACCCCGATCCCCTCTGTCCTCTCTCACCCTCCCGGTCCCCTCTCCTCCTCTCTTCCCCCCGATGCCCATTCCCCCCACTTCCACCTCAATCCCCTCTGCACCTCTCTTCCCCCATGATCCGTTCTCTCTCTCTCTTGCCCCCCGATCCCCATTCCACCCTCTCTTCCATTCTGATCCCCTCTCCCGCTCTCTTACCCCCCAATCCACTCTCCCCCATCATCCCTCTCTCCCCCGTCACCCCTCTCTCCCCCCGATCCACTCTCCCTCGCGATCTCCTCTCCCCCTCTCTTACCACACACCCCCCTATCCCCTCTCCCCGTCACCACTCTCTCCCTCCTGTCAACCCCTTCACACCCCAATCCCTTCTCCCCCGATCCCATCTCACCACTCTCTTTACCACCAATCCCCTCTCTCCCCCGTCACCCCTCTCCCGCCCCCGATACCCTCTCCCTGTCTCGCTCACTCCCTCCTGATCCCCTCTCTCCTTCCCCTTCTCTTCCCCCCCTGATCCCCTCTCCCCCCCCTCTCTTACCCCCCGATCCCCTCTTCCCCTCTTTCCCCCTGATCCCCTGTCCCCAACCCGACCCCCTCTCTCCTCCCAATCCTCTTTCCCCTCACCCCTTCTCTTCCATCCCAATCCCCTCTCCCCGTCCCCCTCTCCACCCCCCGATCCCCTCTCCCCCTCACATCCCCTGATCTCCTCTCCCCCTCTCTTCCCCTGATCCCCTCTCACCCCATCTCTTCCCCCCGATACCCTCTCCCCCTCTCTATCCCCAATCCCCTCTCCCCCTCTATTCCCCCCGATCCCCTCACCTCCCACTTACCCCCCTCGACCCCCTCTCCCCCTCTCTTCACCCCCTCAATCCATTCTTCCCCCGCTCTTCCCCACGATCCCCTCTCCCCCTCTCTTTCCCCGATCTCCTCTCCCCCTCCCTTCCCCACTGATCCCCTCTCCCCCTCCCTTCCCCCAATCTCCTCTCCCCTCTCTGCCACCCCTAATCCCCTCACCCCCTCTTTTCCCCACCGATCCCCTCTCCCTGTCCCCCCTCTCTTCCACCCCCAATCCCTTCACCCCCTCTCTTCCCCCCCGATCCCCTCGCCCCGTCCCCCTCTCACCCCCTGATCTCCTCTCCCTCTCATTTCCCCTGATTCCCTCACCCCCCACCCAATCTCCCACTCCCCCCCCGTCACCCCTCTCTCCCCCGATCCACTCTCCCCATGATCCCCTCTCCCACCCCCCTCACGATCCCCTCTCCTCTCCCCCTCTCTTGCCCCGATCCCCTCTCCCCCCTCTCTTCCCCCAATCCCCTCTCCTCCTCTCTTACCCCCCAATCCACTCTCACCCATCATCCCTCTCTCCCCCGTCACCCCTCTCTCCCCCCGATCCATTCTCCCTCGCGATCCCCTCTCCCTCTCACTTATCCCCCCCGATCCCCTCTTCCCGTCACCAATCTCTCCCTCCTGTCAAACCCTTCTCCCCCAATCCCTTCTCCCCTGATCCCCTCTCCCCCCTCTCTTAGCCCCCGATCCACTCTCCTCCGTCACCCCCTCTCCCTCCTGTCACCACCCTCTCCCCCAATCCCCTCTCCCACCGATCCCCTCTCTTCCCCCCTATCCCCTCTCCCCCGTCAGCCCTCTCTCCACCCCGATCCCCTCTCTCCCTCCCTCGATCCCCTCTCCAAGTCTCGCTCGCTCCCCCCGATCCCCTCTCCCCTTCCCCCTTCTCTTCCCCCCTGATCCCCTCTCCCCTCTCTTACCCCCCAATCCTATCTTCCCCACTCTTCCCCCTGATCAGCGCTCCGCCTCCCTTCCCCCCCTCACTCCTCACCCCCTCTCTTCCCCCCTATCCCCTCCCCCCGTCCCCCTCTCTCCCCCTGATTCCCTGTCCCCAACCCGACCACCTCTCTCCTCCCAATCCTGTTTCCCCTCATCCCTTCTCTTCCATCCCAATCCCCTCTCCCCGTCTCCCTCTCACCCCCCGATCCCCTCTCCCCCTCACGTCCCCTGATCTCCTCTCCCCCTCTCTGCCCCTGATCCCCTCTCACCCCATCTCTTCCCCCCGATACCCTCTCCCCCTCTCTATCCCCAATCCCCTCTCCCCCTCTATTACCCCCGATCCCCTCACCCCCCACTTACCCCCCTCGACCCCCTCTCCCCCTCTCTTCACTCCCTCAATCCATTCTTCCCCCGCTTTTCCCCACGATCCCCTCTCTCCCTCTCTTCCCCCTGATCTCCTCTCTCCCTCCCTTCCCCACTGATCCCCTCTCCCCCTTCCTTCCCCCAATCTCCTCTCCCCTCTCTGCCACCCCCAATCCCCTCACCCCCTCTTTTCCCCACTGATCCCCTCGCCCTGTCCCCCTCTCACCCCCTGATCTCCTCTCCCTCTCATTTCCCCTGATTCCCTCACCCCCCATCCAATCTCCCACTCCCCACCCCGTCACCCCTCTCTCCCCCGATCCACTCTCCCCATGATCCCCTCTCCCACCCCCCTCACGATCCCCTCTCCTCGTCCTCCTCTCTCCCCCAATCCCCTCTTCCCCCCTCTCTTCCCCCTGATCCCCTCCTCCCACTCTACCCCCGATCCACTCTTCACCCCGATCCCCATTCCCCCCTCTCTTCCCTCCTGATCCCCTCCTCCCACTCTTCCACCCCGATCCCCTCCTCCCACCCAATCCTCTCTCCACCGTCATCGCTCTCGCCCCCGTTACTCCTCTCTACCCCCGATCCACTCTCCCCCAATCCTCTTTATCCCCCTCTTTTCCCCCCGATCCCCTCCTCCCCCACTTCCCCCGATCCCCTCTTTCCCCTGATCCTCTCTGCCCCCTCTCTTCCTCATTGACCCCCTCTCCCCCTCTCTTCCCCCTTGATACCCTCAGCCCTCTCTCTTTGCCTCCTCGATCCCCTCTCCCCCCACTCTTACACCGATCCCCTCTTCCCCCGATCCCCTCTCCCCCTCTCTTCCCCCGATCTCCCTCTCCTCCCTCTCTTCCCCCGATCCCCTCTCCCCCGATCCCCTCTCCCCCTCTCTTCCCCGATCCCCTCTCCCCCTCTCTTCCCCCAATCCCCTCTCCCCCCTCTCTTCCCCGATCCCCTCTCCCCCTCTCTTCCCCGATCCCCTCTCCCCCCTCTCATCCCCCGATCCCCTCTCCCCACTTTCTTCCCCCGATCCCCTCTCCCCCCTCTCTGCCCCCGATCCCCTCTCCCCATCTCACGCCTCTCGATCCCCTCTCCCCCTCTCCCCCCTCTCTTCCCCCGATCCCCACTCCCCAACTCACACCTCTCGATCCCCTATTCCCCCGATCCCCGCTCCCTCTCTCTTCACTCGCCGATCCCCTCTCCACCTGCTCTCTCCCGATCCCCTGTCCCCATCTACTTCTGTCCTCCTGACCACGCTCCCCGTCCAGCCGCTCTCCGTCCCCACTCTCTCCCCCCCTCTCTTCCCCCCGATCCTCTCTCTCCCTCTCATCCCCCGATCCGCTCTCCCCCCTCTCTTCCCCGATTCCCTCTCTCCCTCTCATCCCCCGATCCCCTCTCCCCCTCTCTTCCCCCGATCCGCTCTCCTCCCTCTTTTCTGCCCGATCCCTTCACACCCCCTTACTCCCCCGATCCTCTCTCCCCCCTCTCTTCCCCCTGATCCGGCTCTCTTCCCCCCTCAATGCCCTCACCGCCTTGCTTCACCGCCTCGATCCATTCTTCCCCCTCTCTTCCCCCTGATCCTCTCTTCCCCCCGATCTCCTCTCACTGCTCTTTTCCCCCCGATTCCCTCTCCCCCTCTCTTCCTCCCCGATCCTCTCTCCCCCCTCTCTCACCCGATCCCCTGTCCCCATCTGTTTTTGTCCCCCTGATCCCTTCTCCCCGTCCACCCACTCTCCGACCCCCCTTCCCTCTCTCTTCCCCCCGATCCCTTCTCCCCCCTCTCTTCCCCCCTGATCCCCTCTCACTGCTCTCTTCCCCCCGATTCCTTCTCCCCCTCTCCCCCTCTCTTCCCCCCTGATCCCCTCTTCCCCTCTTTTCCCCCTGATCCACTCTGCCCCCTCTCTTCCTCCTCAATCACCTCTCTCCCACTCTTCCCCCAATCCCTATTCCCCCCTCTCTTCCACCCCGATCACCTCTCTTCCCACGCAATCCCCTCTCCACCACCATTCCTCTTTCTCCCCCCACCCCGCCACCGCCCTCCCCCACCCCGCCCGTTACTCCTCTCTCACGCTGATCCACTCTTCCCCCCAATCCCCTCTCCCACCTGTCTCCCACACGATCCCCTCTCCCTGGTCCTCCTCTCGCCTCCGATCCTCTTTAGCCCCCTCTCTTCCCTCCTGATCCCCTCCTCCCCCTCTCTTCTCCCGATCACATTTCCCCCCTATCTTCCCCCAATCCCCTTTCCCCCCTCACTCTCCCCGCCCCCCCTCTCTCCCCCTGTCCCCGTCTGCTTCTGTCCCATTGATCCCCTCTCCCCGGCTACACTCTCTCCATCCCCCCTATCTTCCCCCTCTCTTCCCCTCTCCCCCTTCTCTTTCCCTCCTCGAACCCCTCTCTTCCTCTCTTCCCCAGATCTCCTCTCCCCCCCTGATCCCCTCACCTCCGTCACTCTTCTCTCCATCCCATCACCTCTCTCTCTCCCCCCCGATGCCCTCTGTCGAAATCTCGACTCTCAATATACGACTCCAACACAATCAGCTCCGGTAGATGTCCCTTTAATTTTTACTTGCAGCAAGGAAGAGTCTCACTCAGTCAAAGGTTAAGCGACGACTCCCAAAATTAGACAGTTTCACAAAGTATTTATACAGTAAAAAACAAGTTATAGTTCCATGTGTATTGGTTCTGTTTTTGCAGTCAGCGAAAACAGATAAAGAGTTAATGATTACCACATCCTTGTCTTTACATTTTTCTCCAATGTCTCTTTTGTGAGTGATTTTGGTGGGCCAGACAGCCATGACTCGATTAAGGTGTGATAATGTGCTATTACCGGCTTTGCATTGTTTTAGGATTGTCCAGTTTCTCGGCCAGTTATTTGGGCCCATGATTTCCATAGTGGTTGATTGGGTACTTGACTTCTTGCATATTATGGATGAGTTCTGTCCAAGAGATAATGGCTGGTAGTTTGAGTATCTCTTAGGGGGTGAATTGATAATACAGGGGAGCACAATGGTTGGTATTTATCTCAGCAAGACAGTTTAATGTTGTCTGATGGCTATTAATCAGCTTTCAGCAGTTCCAGTCAGGGTTAGCATGTTTATGCAAACAGACTGTCTGTTGCAGAAGTTTCTAGCAGGTTCTGGATTCCATTTTGTTTTATTGCAAAAAAGGTACAAAAAACAGTGTAATGCAACTTTAAAAAATACATTTCCACACCTCCCCCCGCTATCTCTTCTCACCCGTCTCTTCCCCCCGATCACCTCTCCCCGTCACCCCTCTCTCCCCCGTCACC
The DNA here is from genome assembly GCF_044704955.1 of Pristiophorus japonicus. Taxonomy (NCBI): domain Eukaryota; kingdom Metazoa; phylum Chordata; class Chondrichthyes; family Pristiophoridae; genus Pristiophorus; species Pristiophorus japonicus. Next base: position 214,072,173 of record NC_091979.1, on the reverse strand, counting down.
CCTCGCTCCTCTCGATCCCCTCCCTCCTGCCCCCTCTCTCCCCCCGATCTTCTCACGCCCTCTCACCCCCCCCGACCCCCTCTCCGCCTCTCTTCCCCCCGATCCCCTCTCCCACCTATCTCCCCCGTGATCCCTTCACTCCCGACCCCATCTTTTGCCCCAATCTCCTCTCCCAAATCTCTTTACCACTGATCCCCTCTCCCCCCCCTCTCTTCCCCCTGATCCCCTCTCGCTCTCTCACGCCCCTCGATCTCCTCTTCCCCTCCCTTCCCCCTCGACCCCATCTCTTCCCCCACCTCGATGCCCTCTCCCACCTTGCTTCACCCCACTCAATCCATTCTTCCCCCTCTCTCCACCCCCCCCCCGATCCCCTCTTCCCCTTCTCTCCATCCCCCCCCGATCCCCTCTCCCCTCTCTCTTGCGCCATCCTCTCTCCCCGCTCTCTTCCCCCCCGATACCCTCTCCCCTGTTCCCCTCTCTCACCCCCACCCGATCCCCTCACCCTTCCTCTCTCCCTTCCCGATCCACTCTCCTCCCTCTCTTCACCCATCCCCTCTGCCCCCCTCTCTTCCCCCCGATCCCCTCTCCCTTTCTCGCCACCCACCAATCCATTCACCCCTTCTCTTCCCTGCCGATCCTCTCTCCTCGCTCTCTCCCCTCTCTCCCCAATCCCTGACCCGATCTGCATCTGTCCCCCCATCCCCTCTCCCTCCTTTCTTCCACCCTGATCCCCTCTCCCTCTCTCTTTCCCGCCGATCCTCTCCCCCCACTTCTCTTCCCCCCCCGATTCTCTCCCCCCCCCTCTCCCCCTCTCTTCCCCAACCCCTTGTTCCCATCTGCTTTTGTCTCCCCGATCCCCTCTCCCCATCCACCCTCTCTCCATGCCCGCTCTCTCCTCTCTCTCTTCTTCCTGGTCCCCTCTGCCTCCTGTCTTCCCCCTCCATGCCATCTCCCCCATCTCTTCCCCCTCGATCCCCTCTCCTCCCTCTCTTCCCCCTCGATCCCCTCTCCTCCCTCTCTTCCCCCTCGATCCCCTCTCCTCCCTCTCTTCCCCCTCGATCCCCTCTCCTCCCTCTCTTCCCCCTCGATCCCCTCTCCTCCCTCTCTTCCCCCTCGATCACTTCTCCCCCTCTCTTCCCCCTGATCCCCTCTGCCCCCTCTCTTCCCCCTCAATCCCATCGCCCCCTTCTCTTCCCCCACTCGATCCCCTCTCACCCTCTCTTCCCCCGATTCGCATTCCCCCCTCTTCCACCCCGAACCACTCTCTTCCCACCCAATCCCCTCTCCCGCATCATCCCTCTCTCACCCTGTCACCACTCTCTCCCCCCTGTCACCCTTCGCCCACCCCCAATCCCCTTTCCCCCATCCTCCTTATTCCCCCTGATCTCCTTTCTCCTGCCCCCTCTCTCCCTCCCGATCTCCTCTCCTCCCTCTCTTCCCATATCCCCTCTCCCCCTCTCTTCCCCCTGATCCCCACACTCTCTCCCCACCTCCCTGATGTCTTCGCTCTTCCCCCGATCTCCTCTCCATTCTCCCTGATCCCCTCTTCCCCTCCCTTTCCCCCCGATCCCCTCTCCCCCAACCCCATCTCTTCGCCCCGATCCCCTCTTCCCCTCTCTCTTCCCCGATCACCTCTCCCACTCTCTTCCCCCGATCCCCATTCCCTCCTCTCTTCCACCGATCCCCTCTCCCCCTTTCTTTCCCCCCTCGAACCCCTCTCCCCCTCTCTTTCCCCAATTTCCTCTGCCTCCTATCTTCCCCCGATCCCCTCACCCCCATCACCCCCTCTCCCTCCCAGCACCTCTCTCTCCCCCAATGCCCTCTCCCCCATCCCATCTTACCCCTCTCTTTCCCGCCAATCACCTCTCCCCCGTCACCCCTCTCTCCCCCCGTCATACTTCGCCCACCCCCGATCCCCTCTCCTGTCTCCCTCGCTCCCCCCCGATCCCCTCTCCTGCCCCCTCTCTCCCCCGATCTTCTCTCCCTCCAATCTTCTCTCCCCCTCTCTTCCCTCCAGATCCCCTCTCTTCCCCCCGATACCCCTCTCTATCCCCCATCCCCCGATCCACTCTCTCTTCCCCGATCCCCTCTCCCCCCTCTCTTCCTCCCCGATCCCCTCTACCCCTCTCTTCCCCCCGATCTCCCTCTCTATCCCCCTTATCCCCTGATCCACTCTCTCTTCCACCCGATCCCCTCTCCCCTCTCCCCCTCTCACGCCCCTCAATCCCCTCTCCCCCTGCCTTCCCCCCTCAATCCCCTCTCACCACTCTCTTCCCTCTCGATGCCCTCGCCCCACTCTTCCCCCTCGATCCCTACTCCCCCCTCTCTTCACCCCCGATCCCCTTTCCCCCGTCACCCCTCTCTCCCTCTTGTCACCCCCCTCTCCCCCGATCCTATCTCCCCCCTTTCCTCCCAATCCCCTCTCCCCCGTTATCCGTCTCCCGCACCCGATCAACTCACCCTGACTCGCTCGCTCCCTCCCGATCCCCTCTCCCCCCTCTCTTCCACCCTCGATCCCCTCACCCCCCTCTCTAACCCCCCGATCCCCACTCCCCTCTCCCTTCCCCCATGATACCCTCTCCCCCTCTCTTCTACTCTGATCCCCTCTTCCCGTCGCCCTCTCTCCCCTGATCCCCCCTCCCCATCCACCCTCTCTCTCCCCCCTCTCTCTCCCCAATCCCCTTCCCCGTCCCCCATCTCTCCGCACCCGATCCCCTCTCCTCCTTCTCTTTCCCTGATCCCCTCTCTCCCTCTCTTCCCCAATCTGCTCTTCCCCCTCTCTTCCCCGATCCCCTCTCCCCCCTCTCTTCCCCCATCGCCCTCCCCCCTCTCTTCTCCCAATCCCCTCTTCCCCTCTCTTCCCCTGATCCCCTCTCCCCCTCTCTTCCCCTGATCCCCTCTCCCCCCTCTCTTCCCCTGATCCCCTCTCCCCCCTCTCTTCCCACCCGATCCCCGCTCCTCCATCCTCCTCTCTCCCTCTCATCCTCCCCGATCTGCTCACCCCACTCTCTTCCCCCCGATCCCCTTCCCCCGTCACTTCCCACCGATCCCCTCTCTCCCCTCTCTTCCCCCCGATCCCCCTCTCTTCTCCCCCAGATGCCCTCACCCCCTCACTTCACCCCCTCAATTCATTCTTCCCACTCTCTTCCCCCCAATCCCTTCTCCCCCCTCTCTTCCCCGATCCCCTCTTCCCCTCTCTTCCCCGATCCCCTCTCCCCTTCTCTTCCCCAATCCCCTCTCCCCCCTCTCTTCCCCTCGATCCCCTCTCCCCCTCTCTTCCCCTCGATCCCCTCCCCCCCTCTCTACCCCCAGATCCCCTCTCCCCCTCTCTTCCGCTCGATCCCCTCACCTCCTCAATCCTCTCTCCCCCCTCTCTACCCCCAGATCCCCCCTCTCTCTCTTCCCTCTCCCGCTCTCTTCACCCCCGATCCCCTCTCCCCCTCACTTCCCCCTCCCCTTCTCTTCCCCCGAACCCCTCGCCCCCCTCACTTCCCCCCAATCCAGTCTCCTCCCTCTCTTCCCCCATCCCCTCTCCCCCTCTCTTCCCCCTCAATCCCCTCTCCCCTCTCTCTTCCCCCCCGACCCCCTCTCCCTCCACCGACCGCCTCTCTCCCACCATCCCCTGTCCCCATCCACCCCCTCAAGCCCCGATCACCTCTTCCCACTCTCCCCCTCTCGTCCCCCTCTCTTCCTCCCCCGATCCCCTCTACCCCTCTCTTCCCCCGATCCCCTCTCCAAACTCTCCCCCCTCTCACCTGTCCCCCTCTCCCCTCTCCTTCCTCTCCTCCCCCCCGATCCCTGCTCACCTCTCCCACTCCCAATCTCCTCTGCCCTCTCTTCCCCCTCGATCCCCTCACCCCCTCTCTACCCCAATCCCCTCTCACCCCTCTCTCCCCACTCGACCCTCTTATCCCCCTCGCTCTCCCCGATCCCCTCTCCTCCTTCTTTTCCCCACAATCCGCTCTCCCCACTCTCCCCCCACTCTTCTCCCGCCTCACCTCTCTCCCCTCCCTCTCTCCTTCCAACCGATTCCCTCTTCCACTCTCTTCAACCTCGATCCCCTCACCCCCTCTCTTCCCCCCTCTCCCCTCTCATCCCTCTCTCCCCCCCACTCCCCTCCCCCCCTCTGCCCCCCGATCCCCTCTCTCCCGCTCTCTTCCCAATCCCCGATCCCCTCTCCCCCTCTCTTTCCCTCCGATACCCTCTCCCCCCTTTCTTCCCCCCCAGATCTCCTCAGCCCCTCTCTTCCCCCTCGACCCACTCTCCCCCCTCCTCCCCCCTGATGAGGAGAGACTGGATCGAATGGGCCTGTATTCACTAGAGATTAGAAGGATGAGAGGGGATCTCATAGGAACATATAAAATTCTGACGGGACTGGACAGGTTAGATGCAGGAAGAATGTTCCTGTTGTTGGGGAAGTCCAGAACCAGGGGACATAGTCTAAGGATAAGGGGTAAGCCATTTATGACTGAGATGAGGAGAAACCTCTTCACTCAGAGAGTTGTTAACCTGTGGAATTCCGTACCACAGAGAGTTGTTGATGCCAGTTCATTGGATATATTCAAGAGGGAATTAGATATGGCCCTTACGGCGAAAGGGATCAAAGGGTATGGAGAGAAGGCAGGAAAGGGGTACTGAGGTGAATGATCAGCCATGATCTTATTGAATGGTGGTGCAGGCTTGAAGGGCCGAATGGCCTACTCCTGCACCTATTTTCTATGTTTCTATGTTTCTGATCTCCTCTTCCCCCGATCCCCTCCACCCCCCGCCCCGATCCCCTCGCCCCCTCTCTTCCCTCTCGATGCCCTCTCCACCCTATCTTCTCCCCCTCGATCCCCTCCTTGCTTTCTTCCCCCTCACCCTCTCTTCCCCCTCCCCCTCTCTTCCCCTCCCCCCTCTCTTCCCCTATATCCCCTCTCCCCCCCTTTCTCACACCCTCCCCCTCCCCCTATTCTCCCTCCCCCCTCTTCCCAGCTCTGCCCCCACCACCCCTCTCCCCGTTCCCCCATCTTCCCCCTATTCCCGCCGATCCCCTCTCCCCCTCTCTTCCTCATCCCCTCTTCCGCCTCTCTTCCCCCCGAACCCCCCTCTCTCTTCCCCCTGCCCCCTCTCTTCCCCCTCGATCCCCTCTCCTCCTATCTTCCCCTCCTCGATCCCCTCTCCCCCTTTCTTCCCCCTCCCCCCTCTCTTCCCCCTAGATCCCCTCTCCCCCCTTTCTCACACCCTCCCCCCCTCCCCCGATTCTCCCTCCCCCCCTCTTCCCAGCTCTCCCCCCACCACCCCTCTCCCCGTTCCCCCATCTTCCCCCTCTTCACCCCCGATCCACTCTCCCCTCCCCCACCGAGCCGCTCTCCCCCCTCTCTACCCCCCTGATCCCCTCTACCTTCTCCCCAATCCCCTCTCCCTATCCCCCCCGATAGCCCCTCCCCTCTCCCCCCTTGCTCCCCTCTGCCCCCTCTCTTCACCCCTAGATTCCCTATTCTCTTCTCTTGCTTCTCGATCCAATCTGCCCCCTCTTTTCCGCCCAGATCCCCTCTCCCTCTCTATTTCCCCAGATCCACTCTCCCCCTTCTCTTTCCCCCAGATCCCCTCTCCCCCCTCGATCCCCTCTCCCCCCTCTCATCCCCCTGATCCCCACTCACCCCATGATCCCGTCTCCCCTTCTCTTCCCACTCGATCCCCTCTGCCCCAATCTTCCCCCTCGATCCCCTCTCCCCATCTCTTCCACCCTCCCCCCTCTCTACTCCCTCGATCCCCTCTCTCCCTCTCTTCCCCAGATCCACTATCCCCCCTCTCTTCCCCTCATCCCCTCTTCCGCCTATCTTCCCTCCCGATCCCCCCTCTCTCCCCTCTTTCTCTCCACTCTCCCCCTCTCTCCCCCACCATCGTCTGTCCCCGTCCCCCTCTCTTCCCCCCGTTCCCCTCTCCCCACTCTCTTCGCCCCGATCCCTTCTCCCTCTTCCACCCCTCGATCCAATCTGTCCTCTCTTCCCCCTCTCACTCCTCACCCCCTCTCTTCCCCCTGATCCCCTCTCACCCCTTCTCCCCTCTCACCCCTCTACCCCCACGCTCCCATCTCCCGATCCCTCTCTCCGCTCCCCCTCTCTCCCGCCGATCCCCACTCTCCCTGTTCCCCTCTCTCCCCCCAGCCACTCTCCGCATCCCCCCTCTCACCCCCTCGCTTCGCCCCCGATCCCCTCTCCCCTCTCCCTCCTATCCCCTCAATACCCTCTATCCGCCCCGATCCCCTCTCCCCTCTCCCCTCACTTCCCCCCTGATCCCCTTTCCCTCTCTCTTCCCCCATCCCCTCTCTCACCTCTCCTCCCCCTCGATCCCCTCTCCCCCCTCCCCTCCCCTCCCCTCCCCACCGATCCCATCTGCCCCCTCCTCCCCCCCGATCCCCTCTTGCCCATGATCCCCTCTCCCCCCTCTCTTCCCCCCCATCCCCTCTCCCCTTATCTTCCCACAGATCCCCTTTGCCCCTTCCCCGATCCCCTCTTCCCCTTTCTCCCCTCTGATCCCCTCTCCCTCCCTCGATCCCCTGATTTCCTCTTCCCTCTCTTCCCCCTGATCCCCTCTACCCCTCTCTTCCACCAGTTTACCTCTCCCCCTGCTCCCCCCATGATCCACTCTCCCCACTCTCTCCCCCCGTGATCCCCTCTCCCCCTTTCTCCTGACCCCGCCGATCAACTCTTCCACATCTCACCACCACCCCCCCCGATCCGCTCTCCACCCTCTCTCCACCCTCTCACCCCCCTCCTCTTCCCCACCTCTTTCCCTCCGCTCCCCTCTCCCCATCTCTTCCCCCCCAATCCCCTCTCCCCATTTCTACCCCCCGATCTTCTCTCCCCCCCAATCCCCTCTCCCGCCTCCTCCCCACCGATCCCCTCTCCCCATTTCTTCCCCTCCGATCCTCTCTCCCCTCTTTCCCCACTCTTCCCCTCCCCCATCCCCTCGCCCCCCTCTCTTCCCCCCCATCCCCTTGCACCCTCCCCCACAATCCCCTCCCCCCTCTCTTCTCTCCGATCCCGTCTCCCCCTTCCCTTAATCCCCTCCCCCCTCTCTTCCCCCCATCCCCTCTCCCCCTCTCTTCCCCATCCCCTCTCCCCCTCCCTCCCCACTGATCCCCTCTCTTTCCCCCAGATCCCCTCACCCCCTCTCTTCCCTCGATACCCTCTCCCACCTCTCTTCCCTCTCGATCCACTCTCCCCCCTGATCCCCTCTTCCTCCCTCTTTTCCCCATCCCCTCTCCCCCCTGATCCCCTACCCCCTCTCATCCTCCCCGATCCGCGCTCACTATCCCTCCCCCATTCCCTCTCTTCCCCTCCGCCGATCCCCTCTCCCTCCTCTCTTTCCTCTGATCCCCTCTCCCTCCTCTCTTTCCTCCGATCCCCTCTCCTCCCTCTCTTTCCCCCCGATGCCCTCTCCCTCCTCTCTTTCCCCCGATTCCCTCTCCTCCCTCTCTTTCCCCCCAATCCGCTCTCCCTCCTCTTTTTCCCCCGATCCTGATACGTCCTTACTATACAGTATAAATGCACACGAGGCCCATGCTTGAGAGAAGGTCAGTCTGTGACCTGTCCTTTATTTCATCGCACTCAAGTGCAGGAAGTGGGTGGAGCTTCACCTTTTATACCTGAAGGTCCAGGTTAGGAGTGTCTCCCAGAAGTTCTCACAGTGTACAACTTAGGTCAGATTATACATGGGTTACTATGCTGGTTGAATACATGACATCACCTCCCCCACCAAAGTCTTATTGGGATCACAGGTTGAGTCTCTCTGGTGGTTTACACTCCCTTGTAGAGCGCCTGAGTTGGGGCTCCGGTTGTTGGGCGCTGGCCTGAGTGTCTGCTGTTTGTGGTGCCTCAGGCCTGTCCGGACTGCCCACAGTGACTGGGTTCTCCTCCCTTTGGTTCCTGTGGTGGAGTGAACTCGACATCGTGTTCTTCCTCTGCTTCTTCTAGTCTGCGTAGCACCTCCTCCAGGTTGTGGAGGTGTTCTTCAGTGTCGTGACCCGTAATGAGGATGTCGTCCTGAAAAACCACCGTCCCTGGAATCGACTTGAGGAGGCTTTCCATATTTCGTTGGAAGATCACGGCGGCCGAGCGAATCCCGAACGGACATCTATTGTACTCAAACAACCCCTTGTGTGTCGTGATGGTGGTCAGCTTCTTCAACTCACTCGCCAACTCCTGGGTCATGTAAGCTGAGGTCAGGTCCAATTTTGAAAAAGGTTTGCCACCGGATAGCGTCGCAAAGAGGTCCTCCGCTCTCGGTAGCGGGTACTGGTCTTGGAGTGACACCCGATTGATGGTGGCCTTGTAATCGCCACATATCCTGACCGACCCATCCGCCTTGAGCACCGGCACAATCGGGCTCACCCAGTCACTGAATTTGACTGGCGAGGAGATGCCTTCCCTCAACAGGCGGTCCAATTCGCCTTCTATCTTTTCCTGCATCACGTACGGCACCGCTCTGGCCTTGTGGTGTACTGGCCTGGCGTCCGTGTTTATGTGAATCACTACCTTGGTCCTCATGAAAGTGCCAATGCCGGGTTGAAATAATGAGTCAAATTTGTCGAGGACCTGTGAGCATGATACTCGCTCCTCAGGAGGAAATTGCATTGACATCGCCCCATTTCCAGTTCATGACAGCAAGCCAACTCCTCCCCAGTAGTGCGGGACCGTCCCCTGGGACAATCCAGAGTGGCAGTCTGTTCTCCGAATCTTTGTGGGTCACGACTACCGTGGCGCTGCCTAGCACCGGAATGATCTGCTTTGTGTAAGTCCATAGCTGTGCGTCAATCGGAGATAATTTTGGCCTCCTGGCCTTGGACGCCCACAACTTTTCGAACTGTTTGATACCCATCAGGGATCGGCTGGCCCCCGTATCTAGCTCCATTGATACTGGGATGCCATTGAGGAGCACTTTCATCATTATCGGTGGCGTCCTGGTGTATGAACTGTATACGTGCTCCACATGAACTCGCTGAACTTCAGCTTCCAGCGATTTCCCCCAGCGTTCATTTCTGCAATTTCTGCAGGTATTTTGCTCATCTCTGCAAACTCCGGCTGAGTGTATGCCTCCACGCCTCCAACATGAGCTGCTGTTTGAAACAAAAGGTCCCTTGCCAGTCGATCGTCCCTGACTGCCCCTGTTATTGCCCTTGAGTGCACCATTAACAGGTGTTGATGGCCCCATTACTGGCCTCATTGTCCCTTGCAATGGCGTGAATCGCCGTTCAGCTTGCCATTGTCTCTGTCGAACTCCCCCTCTGGGTTCGACTACATGTTGGGGCATGCCCGACTGCCCTTGTCTGCCTGGAGAACTGTGTGCTGCTTTAACAATGTTGAATCTCTGTCCCAACCATTCCTTAACACAGTACCTCTCAACTGTTCTGCTAGTGGCCATGCTCGCGTGTTTTAAATCCCAGTTTATTGTCGCCATTGATACATCCTTACTATACAGTATAAATGCACACGAGGCCCATGCTTGAGAGAAGGTCAGTCTGTGACCTGTCCTTTATTCCATAGCACTCAAGTGATGGAAGTGGGTGGAGCTTCCCCTTTTAGAAGGTCCAGGTTAGGTGTGTCTCCCACAACTTCACCACCTAGTGGTCAGTGTTCTCACAGTGTACAACTTAGGTCAGATTATACATGGGTTACAATGCTGGTTGAATACATGACAGATCCCCTCTTCCCTCCTCTCTTTCCCCAGATCCCCTCTCCCTCCTCTCTTTCCCCCGATCCCCTCTCCCTCCTCTCTTTCCCCCGATCCCCTCTCCCTTCTCTCTTTCCCCCGATCCCCTCTCCCTCCTCTCTTTCCCCCGATCCCCTCTCCCTTCTCTCTTTCCCCCGATCCCCTCTCCCTCCCCCGATCACCTCTCACTCCTCTCTTTCCCCCAATCCCCTCTCCCTCCTCTCTTTCCCCCGATCCCCTCTCCCTCCTCTCTTTCCCCCGATCCCCTCTCCCTCCTTTCTTTCCCCCGATCCCCTCTCCCTCCTCTCTTTCCCCCGATCCCCTCTCCCTCCTCTCTTTCCCCCGATCCCCTCTCCCTCCTCTCTTTCCCCCGATCCCCTCTCCCTCCTCTCTTTCCCCCGATCCCCACTCCCTCCTCTCTTTCCCCCGATCCCCTCTCCCTCCCCCGATCCCCTCTCCCTCCTCTCTTTCCCCCAATCCCCTCTCCCTCCTCTCTTTCCCCCGATCCCCTCTCGCCCCTCTCTCCGCCACTCGATCCCCTCACCTGCTCTCATCCCCCCCGATCCCCTCTCCCTCCTCTCTTTCCCCCGATCCCCTCTCCCTCCCCCGATCACCTCTCACTCCTCTCTTTCCCCCATTCCCCTCTCCCTCCTCTCTTTCCCCTGATCCCCTCTCCCTCCTCTCTTTCCCCCGATCCCCTCTCCCTCCTTTCTTTCCCCCGATCCCCTCTCCCTCCTCTCTTTCCCCCGATCCCCTCTCCCTCCTCTCTTTCCCCCGATCCCCTCTCCCTCCTCTCTTTCCCCCGATCCCCTCTCCCTCCTCTCTTTCCCCCGATCCCCTCTCCCTCCTCTCTTTCCCCCGATCTCCACTCCCTCCTCTCTTTCCCCCGATCCCCTCTCCCTCCCCCGATCCCCTCTCCCTCCTCTCTTTCCCCCAATCCCCTCTCCCTCCTCTCTTTCCCCCGATCCCCTCTCGCCCCTCTCTCCGCCACTCGATCCCCTCACCTGCTCTCACCCCCCCCGATCCCCTCTCCCTCCTCTCTTTCCCCCGATCCCCTCTCCCTCCTTTCTTTCCCCCCAATCCCCTCTCCCTCCTCTCTTCACCCCCATTCCCTTCTCCCCCTCCCCCGATCTCCTTTCCACCCCCCCATCCCCTCTCCCCCCTCGATGCCCTCACCCCCTCTCTTCCCCCTCTTCCCCACACGATCCCCTCTCCCTCCTTTCTTCCCCCCGGATCCCCTCAACCACCTCTCATCCCCCTCGATCCCTTCTCCCCCCACCCCTCCCCCGATATCTTCCCCCCCACCCTGATCCTGTCTCCCCTCTCTTCCCCCTCGATCCGCACTCCCCCAGCCTGACACCACCCCTCTCTTCCCCCCGATACCCTCGTCCCCCCAATCCCATCTCCCCCCTCGAACCGCCCCCCTCTCCTCTCTCTTCCCTCCAATCCTCTCTTCCCCCGATACCCCCTCCCTTCCCCATCCCCTCTCTTCCCACCCCCTCGATCCACTCTCCCTCCTCTCTTCCCCCCAGATTCCCTGTCCCCTCTCCCCTCTCATCCCCGCCAATTCCCTCTTCGCCTCTCTTCCCCCTCCCCCTCTCTTCCCCCCTAATCCCCTCTCCCCGCTCCCCTCTCCTCGACCCAGATCACCTCTCCTCTCTCCCCCCTATCCTCTCTCCCCCGTCTCTTCCTGCCAATCCCCTCTCCCTTACTCCTCTCTCTCCCCCTGATCCTCTCTCCCTCCCCGTCCCCCAATCCACTCTCTTTCCCACCGATCCCCTCTCCCTCCTTCCGGTCGCCTCTCTCTCCCCCATGATCCCTCGTCCTCTTCCCCTCCACTCCCCCTGATCCCCTCTCACCGACCCCTCTCCCTTTCCCCTACCCCTCTCCCTCTTCCTCCCCCTGATCCCCTCTTCCCGTCCCCTCTCACTCCCCCCCAACCGATCTTTTCTCCCAGTCCCCTCTCCTTCCACCTGATCCACTCTCCCTCCCCAAATCCCCTCTCTCCCCGCCCAACCCCATCCCCTCTCCCCGTCCCTCTCGCTCCCCTCTCCCCATTCCCTCTCGCTCCCCTCTCCCCGTCCTCTCCCCTCTCCCTCCCCGCTCCCTGATTCTCTCTCCCTCCCCACCGATCCTGTACCCCCGTCCCCTCTCGCTCCCCTCTCCCCGTCCCCCTCTCGCTCCCCCCACTCCCCTCTCCCCGCCCCCTCTCCCCCGATTCCCTCTCACTCCCCTCCGATCCCCGCTCCCCATCCCCTCTCCGCGTCCCCTCTCCTTCCCCTCTCCCTCTCCCCAATTCCCTCTCGCCCCGATTCCCTCTCCCCTTCCCCTCTCCCTCCCCCCTCTCCCCTCTCCCTCCCCCCGATCCCATCTCCCTCCCCCCGATCCCCTCTCGCTCCCCTCTGATCCCCTCTCCCCCTCTCCCCCTCTCCCCCCCTGATACCCACTCCCCCCCCCCCTCATACCCCCCGATCCCCTCTCGCTCCCCTCTCCCCCTCTCCCCCCTGATACCCTCTCCCCCCCCCCACCCCATACCCCCCGGTCCCCTCTCCTCCCTCTCTTACCCCCGATCCTCTCTCCCCCTCTCTTTCCCCAATACATTCTCCCCCTCTCTTACCCCCTCCCCCTCTCTTCCCCGATCCCCTCTCCCCCTCTCTTCCCCCGATGCCCTCTCCCCCTCTCTTTCCCCGATACATTCTCCCCCTCTCTTACCCCCTCCCCATCTCTTCCCCTCTCCTCCTGCTCGATCCCCTCTCACCCCTCTCTTCCCCCCAATCCCCTCTCCCCTCCGCCCCCCGATTTCCCCTCCCCTCCTCCCCCCAATCCCCTCTCCACCCCCGAACCCCTCTCCCCCCATCCCCTCTTTCCCTCTCTTCCCTCCCAAGCCCCGCTCCCCCCTCTCCCCAATCCCCTCTCTTTCCCCCATCCCCGCTCCCGCTCCCGCCTCTCTTCCCCCGATCCTCTCCCCCCCTCATCCTCCCCGATCCATGCTCCCCTTCTCTCCCCCTATTGCCTCTCTTCCCCTCTGTTTCCCCTGATCTCCTCTCCCCCTCGCTTTCCCCCGATCCTCTCTCGCCCCTCTCTACCCCCTCGATCCCCTCACTCCCTCTCTACCCCCTCGAGCCCCTCACCCCCTCTCATTCCCCGCGAACCCCTCTCTCCTCCCCCTCTCTTCACCCCCATTCCCTTCTCCCCCTCCCCCGATCTCCTCTTCCCCCCCGATCCCCTCTCCCCCCTCGATGCCCACACCCCCTCTCTTCACCTTCTTCCCCCCGACCCCCTCTCCCTCCCTCTCTTCCCCCCGGATCCCCTCACTCCCCCTCTCACCCCCCCCAATCCCTTCTCCCCCTCCCCTGATCTCCTCTCCCCCCCGATCCTGTCTCCCCTCTCTTCCCCCTCGATCCCCTCATTCCCCCTCCGAGCCCCTCTCCCCCTCGATCCCCCCTCCCTCCTCTCTTTCCCCCGATCCCCTCTCCCTCCCCCGATCCCCTCTCCCTCCTCTCTTTCCCCCAATCCCCTCTCCCTCCTCTCTTTCCCGCGATCCCCTCTCGCCCCTCTGTCCGCCACTCGATCCCCTCACCTGCTCTCATCCCCCCCCGATTCCCTCTCCCTCCTCTCTTTCCCCCGATCCCCTCTCCCTCCTTTCTTTCCCCCCAATCCCCTCTCCCTCCTCTCTTCACCCCCATTCCCTTCTCCCCCTCCCCCGATCTCCTCTCAACCCCCCCATCCCCTCTCCCCCCTCGATGTCCTCACCCCCTCTCTTCCCCCTCTTCCCCACACGATCCCCTCTCCCTCCTTTCTTCCCCCCGGATCCCCTCAACCACCTCTCATCCCCCTCGATCCCTTCTCCCCATACCCCTCCCCCGATATCTTCCCCCCCACCCTGATCCCGTCTCCCCTCTCTTCTCCCTCGATCCGCTCTCCCCCAGCCTGACACCACCCCTCTCTTCCCCCCCGATACCCTTGTCCCCCCAATCCCCTCTCCCCCCTCGAACCGCCCCCCTCTCCTCTCTCTTCCCTCCAATCCTCTCTTCCCCCGATACCCCCTCCCTTCCCCATCCCCTCTCTTCCCACCCCCTCGATCCACTCTCCCTCCTCTCTTCCCCCCGATTCCCTGTCCCCTCTCCCCTCTCATCCCTGCCAATTCCCTCTTCGCCTCTCTTCCCCTCCCCCTCTCTTCCCCCCTAATCCCCTCTCCCCGCTCCCCTCTCCTCAACCCAGATCACCTCTCCTCTCTCCCCCCCATCCTCTCTCCCCCGTCTCTTCCTGCCAATCCCCTCTCCCTTACTCCTCTCTCTCCCCCTGGTCCTCTCTCCCTCCCTGTCCCCCAATCCACTCTCTTTCCCACCGATCCCCTCTCCCTCCTTCCGGTCGCCTCTCCCTCCCCCATGATCCCTCCTCCCCTTCCCCTCCACTCCCCCTGATCCCCTCTCATCGACCCCTCTCCCTTTCCCCTTCGCCTCTCCCTCCCCCTGATCCCCTCTTCCCGTCCCCTCTCACTCCCCCCCAACCGATCTTTTCTCCCAGTCCCCTCTCCTTCCACCTGATCCACTCTCCCTCCCCAAATCCCCTCTCCCCCCGCCCAACCCCATCCCCTCTCCCCGTCCCTCTCGCTCCCCTCTCCCCATTCCCTCTCGCTCCCCTCTCCCCGTCCTCTCCCCTCTCCCTCCCCGCTCTCCCCTCTCCCTGATTCTCTCTCCCTCCCCACCGATCCTGTACCCCCGTCCCCTCTTGCTCCCCTCTCCCCGTCCCCCTCTCGCTCCCCCCACTCCCCTCTCCCCTCTCCCCGCCCCCTCTCCCCCGATCCCCTCTCACTCCCCTCCGATCCCCGCTCCCCATCCCCTCTCCGCGTCCCCTCTCCTTCCCCTCTCCCTCTCCCCAATTCCCTCTCCCCCCGATTCCCTCTCCCCTTCCCCTCTCCCTCCCCCCGATCCCCTCTCCCTCCCCCCGATCCCCTGTCGCTCCCCTCTGATCCCCTCTCCCCCTCTCCCCCCCTGATACCCTCTCCCCCCCCCATACCCCCCAGTCCCCTCTCCTCCCTCTCTTACCCCCGATCCTCTCTCCCCCTCTCTTTCCCCAATACATTCTCCCCCTCTCTTACCCCCTCCCCCTCTTTTCCCCGATCCCCTCTCCCCCTCTCTTCCCCCGATGCCCTCTCCCCCTCTCTTTCCCCGATACATTCTCCCCCTCTCTTACCCCCTCCCCATCTCTTCCCCCATCCCCTCTCCCCCTCTCCTGCTCGATCCCCTCTCACCCTTCTCTTCCCCCCAATCCCCTCTCCCCTCCGCCCCCCGATTTCCCCTCCCCTCCTCCCCCCTGATCTCCTCTCCACCCCCGAACCCCTCTCCCCCTCTCTTCCCCATCCCCTCTTTCCCTCCCAAGCCCCGCTCCCCCCTCTCCCCAATCCCCTCTCTTTCCCCCAACTCCCGCTCCCGCCTCTCTTCCCCCGATCCTCTCCCCCCCCCTCATCCTCCCCGATCCATGCTCCCCTTCTCTCCCCCTATTGCCTCTCTTCCCCTCTGTTTCCCCTGATCTCCTCTCCCCTTCGCTTTCCCCCGATCCTCTCTCGCCCCTCTCTACCCCCTCGATCCCCTCACTCCCTCTCTACCCCCTCGATCCCCTCACCCCCTCTCATTCCCCGCGATCCCCTCTCTCCTCCCCCTCTCTTCACCCCCATTCCCTTCTCCCCCTCCCCCGATCTCCTCTTCCCCCCCGATCCCCTCTCCCCCCTCGATGCCCACACCCTCTCTTCACCTTCTTCCCCCCGACCCCCTCTCCCCCTCTCTTCCCCCCGGATCCCCTCACTCCCCCTCTCACCCCCCCGATCCTTTCTCCCCCTCCCCTGATCTCCTCTCCCCCCCAATCCTGTCTCCCCTCTCTTCCCCCTCGATCCCCTCATTCCCCCTCCGAGCCCCTCTCCCCCCTCGATCCCCCCTCTCCTCTCCATTCCCTCTGATCCTCTCTTCCCCCATCCCCTCTCGTCCCCGCCGATCCCCTCTACCCCTCTCTTTCTCCTTCCCCTCTCTTCCCTCCAATCCCCTCTCCCCGCTCCTTGCCCCAGATCCCCTCTCCTCTCTTACCCACCCAATCCTCTCTCCCCGTCTCTTCCTGCCAATCCCCTTTTCCTGCTCCCTCTCTCGCCCCCCGATCCACTCCCTCTGATCCCCTTCACTCCCCTTCCCCCGATCCGCTCTCTCTCCCAGCGATCCCCTCTCCCTCCCCGCTAATCCCTCCACCCCTTCCCCTCGCCTTCCCCCTCCCCACTGATCTCCTTCCCTTCCCCTCTCCCTCCCCTCACCCAGATCCCCTCTCCCTGACCCCTCTTGCTCCCCTCTCCCTCTCCCCTCTCCCTCCCCCTGATCTCCTCTCCCGTCCCATCTCACTCCCCCCCGATTACTTCTCCCCATCTCCTCTCCCTCCCCCCTGATCTCCTCTCCCCCTCCCCTCTCATTCCTTCTCCCCGTCTCCTCTCGCTCCCCTCTCTCTATCCCCTCTCGCTCCCGCCGCTCCCCTCTCCCCTCTCCCTGTCCCTTCTCACCAACACCCCCGATCCGCTCACACTCCCCGTCGATCCCCTCTCCCCGTCCCCTCTCCCCCGAACCCCTGTCCCATTCCCCTCTCGCTCCCCTCTCCCCCAATCCCCTCGCAGTCCCCTCCAATCCACTCAACGCATCCCCTCTCTGAGTCCCCTCTCCTTCCCCTCTCCCTCCCCCTGATCCCCTCACTCTCCCTCCAATTCCCTCTCACTCCCCCCGATCCCTTCTTCCATCCTCCCCCCACCGATTCCCTCTCCCCCCGATTCCCTCTCCCCGTTCCGCCTCTCCCCTTCCCCTCTCTCTCCCCCGATCCCCTCTCCCTCCCCTCGATCCCCTCTCACTCTCCTCTCCCCATTCCCTCTCGCTCCCCTCTCCTCATTCCCTCTCGCTCCACTCTCCCCATTCCCTCTCGCTCCCTCTCCCCATTCCCTCTCGCTCCCCTCTCCCCATTCCCTCTCGCTCCCCTCTCCCCATTCCCTCTCGCTCCCCTCTCCCCGTTCCCTCTCGCTCCCCTCTCCCCGTTCCCTCTCGCTCCCCTCTCCCCGTTCCCTCTCGCTCCGCTCTCCCCGTTCCCTCTCGCTCCCCTCTCCCCGTTCCCTCTCGCTCCCCTCTCCCCGTTCCCTCTCTCTCCCCTCTCCCCGTTCCCTCTCGCTCCCCTCTCCCCGTTCCCTCTCGCTCCCCTCTCCCCGTTCCCTCTCGCTCCCCTCTCCCCGTTCCCTCTCGCTCCCCTCTCACCGTTGCCTCTCGCTCCCCTCTCCCCGTTCCCTCTCGCTCCCCTCTCCCGTTCCCTCTCGCTCCCTCTCTCCCGTCCCTCTCGCTCCCCTCTCCCCGTTCCCTCTCGCTCCCCTCTCCCCGTTCCCTCTCGCTCCCTCTCCCCGTTCCCTCTCGCTCCCCTCTCCCCGTTCCCTCTCGCTCCCCTCTACCCTAATTCCGTCTCCCCGTCCCCTCTACCACGGTCCCCTCTCCCCCAATCCCCTCTCACACCCCCCCATTCCCTCTCACTGTCCCCTCTTGCTCCCCCCAATCCCTTCTCCCCGTCCCCTCTCCATGTCCCCCTCTCACTCCCCTCTGATCCCCTCTCCCCCATCATTTACCCCTCAACACCCTCTCCCTCTCTCTTACCACCCAGTCCCCTCTCCCCATCTCTCGCCACCCAATCTCCTCTCCTTGTCCCCCTCTCTCCCCCCTCTCTTCTCCCCATCGATCCCCTCTCTCTCCTCTCTTCTCCCCATCGTTCCCCTCGCCCCCCTCTCTTGCCCCGATCCCCTCTCCCCTCTCTTCCCCCTCGATCCCCTCCCTTCTCTCCCCCGCTCTCATCTCCCCCTCTGTCCCCTCTCTTTCCCCGCATCCCCTCTCCCCCCTCCCCCTCTCTTCCCTCAGTCCCCTTTCTTCCCCCATGATCCCGTCTCCCCCTCTCGCTCCCCCCTCTCACCCCCGATGCACTCTCCACCCTCTTCCTCCTCGATCCCCTCTGCCCCAATTTTCCCCCTGATCCACTCTCCCCCCTCTTCCCCTCCGATCCTCTTTCTCCCCCGATCCCCTCTCCCCTCGTTTCCCCTCGATCACCTCTCCCCCTCTCTTCCCCCCGATCCCCTCTCTTCCCACTGATCCGCTCTCCCTCCCCTCCCCCCTCTCTTCGCCCCCCCCAGATCCCCTCTCCCCCTCTCTTTCTCCCCGAACGTCTCACCCCCCTCACTTTCCTCCCAATCCCCCCTCTTTCTCCTCCTGATCCACTCTCCACGTCCCCCTCTCCCCCAAATCCCCTCTCCCCATCCACCCTCTCTATTCCCCCCTCGCCTCCCTCTTTTCACCCGAACCTCTCTTCCCCCTCTCGTCCCCGATCCCCTCTCCCCCTCTCTTCCCCCCCGATCCCCTCTCCCCCTCTCTTCCCCCCCGATCCCCTCTCCCCCTCTCTTCTCCCCCGATCCTTCTCCCCCTCTCTTCCCCCCAGATCCTCTCTCCCCCTCTCTTCCCCCCGATCCCCTCTCCCCCTCTTTTGCCCAATGATCCCCCTCTCTCTCCACCCTATCCCTCTTCTCTCCCCACGAACCCTGTCCTTGTCCCCATCTGCCCCTCTTCCCCCCGATCCCCCTCTTTTATCCCCGATCCACTCTCCCACCTCCCCGCCAGCCCTTCGATCCCCTCTCCCCGCTCTTTTTCCCCCGATACCCTCTACCCCTCTCTTCCCCCTCTCTTCCACCCGACCCCCTCTCCCCCTCTCTTCCCCACTGATGCCCCCTCCCCCTCACTTCCCCCATTCTCTCCCCTCGATCTCCTCTCCCTGTCCCCGTCCCCCTCTCTCTCCCCGATCCCCTGTCCCAGTCCCCTTCTCTCCCCCCGATCTCCTCTCCCACTCCCCCGCTCTCCCCCTCTCTTCCCCAATTTCCTCCCCCCGTCTTCCCCTCGCCCCCCTCTTCACCTACCGATCCCCTCTCCCCCATCTCTCTCCACCCAATCCCCCTCTCTTTCCCCTCTCCCTGTTCCCCTCTCCCCCTCTCTTTCCCTAATCCACTCTGCCCCCTCTTCTCCCCGATTCCCTCTCCCCCTCTCTTACCCCCCCCGATCCCCGCTCCCCCTCTCTTTCCCCCCCCGATCTCTTCCCTTCTCTCCCCCGCTCTTCCCCCGATCCCATCTCCCCCTCTGCCCCCTCTCGAACCTCCCATCCCCTCTCCCCCCTCTACCCCTCTCTTCGCTCCAACCCTTTTCTTCCCCCATGATCCCGCCTCCCCCACTCTCTCCCCCCTCTCACCCCCGATCCACTCTTCCCCCTCTCTTCCACCCGACCCCTCTCCCGCTCTCTTCCTCCCCAATCCCCTCTCCCGCCTTTTCCCACGAACAACTTTCTCCCCCCAATCCCCCCCTCCCCTCTCTTCGCCCCCTCTCTCCCCCCCCTCTCCTCTCTCCCCGTCCACCCTCTCTCACCCCTCTCTCTCCTCGATCCCCTATCTCAGTCCCCTTCTCTCCCCCCCGATCTCCCCTCCCACTCCCCCTCTCTCCCCCTCTTCCCCGATCCCCTCCCCCCGTCTTCCCCCCGTTCCCCTCGAACCCCTCTCCCCCCGATCCCCTCTCCCCATCCCCCCAACCCGCTCTCTTCCTCCCGATCCCCTCTCAAGCTCTCTTCAGCTCCCCCATTCCATCTCCCCCACCATCACTACTCTGCCCTCTCTTCCCCCTCGATCCCTTCACCCCTCTTTCTTCCCCCCTCAATCCCCTCTCTTCCCCCCTCGATCTCCTCGCCCCCCATCTCTTCCCCCGATCCACTCTCCCCTCTCTCCCACGACTCTTTCCACCGATCCCCTCTCCCCCTCTGCCCACTCTCTTGCACCCCGTCCTCTCTCTTCCTCTCCTCCTCTTTTCCGCCCGAACCCCTCTTCCACCTCTCTTCCCTCCAAACCCTCTCTTCCCCCCGATCCCCTCTCCATCTTTCTTCAGCCCCCCCCGATTCCATCTCCCCCACCATCACCACTCTCCCCACTCTTCCCCCCTCGATCCGCTCTCCCCCTCGATCCCCTCTCCCCCCTCTCTTCCACCCTTGATCCGTTCTCCCCCTCTCTAACCCCTCAATCCCCTCTCCCACTCTCTTCCCCCACCCCTCTTCCCCCTCGATCCTCTCACCCCCTCCCCCTTTTCCACCCCGATCCCCTTTACCCTCTTCTCCCTTCCCCACTCGATCCACTCTCCCCCCTCGAACCACTCACCCCTCTCTTCCCCCCGATTCCCTAACCCCTCTCCACCTCCCTCGATCCCTTCTTCCCCCTCTCTTCCCCCCGATCCTCTCTCTCCTCTCTCTTCAGCTCCCTCGATCCCCACTACCCCGTATGTTCCCCCCGATCCCCTCTCCCCCTCTCTTCTCCTCGAACACCTCTCCCCCGTCTCTACACCCCTGATCCCCTCTCCCTCCTCTCCCCCTCTCTTCCCCCCGGATCCCCTCTCTCCCCCCGATCCCCTCTCCCCCCCGATCCCCCTCCCACTCTCTGCCCCTCCTCTCTCCCCCCTCTCTTCCCCCAGATCCCCTCTCTCCCTTCTCTTCCCCCCAAACGCCTCTCTTCCCTCACCTTCCCCTCAATCTCCCCTCTCTTATCCCCCTGATTCCCTTTCCCCGTTCCCCACTCTCTCCTCCCGTGCTCCTCCCGATCCCCACTCCCTGTACACCCGCGCTCTTCCCTCTCTTCCCCTGATCCCCTCTCCCCTTCCTCCCTCTCTCCCCACTCTTTTCCCCCAATCCTCCCTCCCGCCTCTCTTCCCCCCGATCCCCTCTCCCACCTCTCTTCCCCCCGATCCCCTCTCCCCCTCTCTTCCCCCCGATCCCCTCTCCCCCTCTCCCCCTCTCTTCCCCCCGATTCCCTCTCCCGCCTCTCTTCCCCCCGATCCCCTCTCCCCCTCTCTTCCCCCCGATCCCCTCTCCCCCTCTCCCCCTCTCTTCCCCCCGATCCCCTCTCCCCCTCTCTTCCCCCCCGATCCACTCTGCCCCCTCTCTTCCCCCCGATCCCCTCTCCCGCCTCTCTTCCCCCCGATCCACTCTGCCCCCTCTCTTCCCCCCGATCCCCTCTCCCCCTCTCTTCCCCCCGATCCCCTCTCCCGCCTCTCTTTCCCCCGATTCCCTCTCCCCCTCTCTTCCCCCGATCCCCTCTCCCCCTCTCTTCCCCCCTCTCCCCTCTCCCCCTCTCTTCCCCCCGATCCCCTCTCCCCCTCTCTTCCCCCCGATCCCCTCTCCCGCCTCTCTTCCCCCCGATCCACTCTGCCCCCTCTCTTCCCCCCGATCCCCTCGCCCCCTCTCTTCCCCCCAATCCTCCCTCCCGCCTCTCTTCCCCCCGATCCCCTCTCCCGCCTCTCTTCCCCCCGATTCCCTCTCCCCCTCTCTTCCCCCCGATCCCCTCTCCCCCTCTCTTCCCCCGATCCCCTCTCCCGCCTCTCTTTCCCCCGATTCCCTCTCCCCCTCTCTTCCCCCGATCCCCTCTCCCCCTCTCTTCCCCCCTCTCCCCTCTCCCCCTCTCTTCCCCCCGATTCCCTCTCCCCCTCTCTTCCCCCCGATTCCCTCTCCCCCTCTCTTCCCCCCGATTCCCTCTCCCCCTCTCTTCCCCCCGATTCCCTCTCCCGCCTCTCTTCCCCCCCGATTCCCTCTCCCCCTCTCTTCCCCCCGATTCCCTCTCCCCCTCTCTTCCCCCCGATCCCCTCTCCCCCTCTCTTCCCCCCGATTCCCTCTCCCCCTCTCTTCCCCCCGATTCCCTCTCCCCCTCTCTTCCCCCCGATTCCCTCTCCCCCTCTCTTCCCCCCGATTCCCTCTCCCCCTCTGTTCCCCCCGATTCCCTCTCCCCCTCTCTTCCCCCCGATTCCCTCTCCCGCCTCTCTTCCCCCCGATTCCCTCTCCCCCTCTCTTCCCCCCGATTCCCTCTCCCCCTCTCTTCCCCCCGATTCCCTCTCCCCCTCTCTTCCCCCCGATTCCCTCTCCCCCTCTCTTCCCCCCGATTCCCTCTCCCGCCTCTCTTCCCCCCGATTCCCTCTCCCCCTCTCTTCCCCCAGATTCCCTCTCCCCCTCTCTTCCCCCCGATTCCCTCTCCCCCTCTCTTCCCCCCGATTCCCCCTCCCCCTCTCTTCCCCCCGATTCCCTCTCCCCCTCTTTTCCCCCCGATCCCCTCTCCCCCTCTCTTCCCCCCGATCCCCTCTCCCCCTCTCTTCCCCCCGATCCCCTCTCCCGCCTCTCTTCCCCCCGATCTCCTCTCCCGCCTCTCTTCCCCCCGATTCCCTCTCCCACTCTCTTCAGACCGCCGATTCTACCGCCACCCCACCATCACCACCCCCCTCTCTTCCCCCTCGATCCCCTCACCCCTCTCTCTTCCCCCCTCGATCCCCTCACCCCCCTCTCTTCCCCCCTCGATCCCCTCTCCCCCCTCTACCCCCCTCGATCACTTCTTCCCCGTCTCTCCCCCCTGATCTCCTATTCCCCTCTCTTCACTCCCCCCATACCCACTCACCTTTTTCTCCATCCGATCCACCCCTCTCTCCCCCCGATCCACTCGCCCTATCCACCATCTCTCTCCTCCCTCTTTCCCCCCAATCCACTATCCCCATCCCCCCTCTCTCTCCTCCTTCTCTCCCCCCAATAATCCCCTCTCTCTCTCTGCCCCCCCCCGATCCCCTCTCTCCATCCCTCCTCTCTCCCCCGTCTTTTCCCCTGATCCTCTCTCTTCCCTCTCTTCCCTTGATCAACTCTGCCCCCTATCTTCCTGCTCCCCCCGCTCTCTTCCTCCCGATCCCTTCTCCCCCTCTGCCCCCTCTCTTCCCCCTGAACACCTCTCCGTCCTCTCTCCCCCTCTCCATCCCTCTTCCCCCTGAACACCTCTCCGTGCTCTCTTCCCTCCAACCCCTCTCTTCCCGCCTGATCCCCTCCCCCCACTCGTCCCTCCCAATCCCTTCTAACGCCTCTACCCACTCACTTTCCCCCCGATCCCCTCTTCACGTCCCCCTCTCTCCCCCCAATCCCCTCTCCCCATTATCCCTCTCTCTCCTCCCTCTCTCCCCCCAATCCCTTCTCCCCCTCTCTTCCCCTGATCCCCTCTCCCCCTCTCTTCCCCCCCGGCCCCTTCCCCCCGATTCCCTCTCCCGCCTCTCTTACCCCGATTCCCTCTCCCCCTCTCTTCCCCCCGATTCCCTCTCCCGCCTCTCTTCCCCCCGATTCCCTCTCCCCCTCTCTTCCCCCCGATTCCCTCTCCCGCCTCTCTTCCCCCCGATTCCCTCTCCCCCTCTCTTCCCCCCGATTCCCTCTCCCGCCTCTCTTCCCCCCGATTCCCTCTCCCCCTCTCTTCCCCCCGATTCCCTCTCCCGCCTCTCTTCCCCCCGATTCCCTCTCCCCCTCTCTTCCCCCCGATTCCCTCTCCCGCCTCTCTTCCCCCCGATTCCCTCTCCCCCTCTCTTCCCCCCGATTCCCTCTCCCGCCTCTCTTCCCCCCGATTCCCTCTCCCCCTCTCTTCCCCCCGATTCCCTCTCCCCCTCTCTTCCCCCCGATTCCCTCTCCCCCTCTCTTCCCCCAGATTCCCTCTCCCCCTCTCTTCCCCCCGATTCCCTCTCCCCCTCTCTTCCCCCCGATTCCCCCTCCCCCTCTCTTCCCCCCGATTCCCTCTCCCCCTCTCTTCCCCCCGATCCCCTCTCCCCCTCTCTTCCCCCCGATCCCCTCTCCCCCTCTCTTCCCCCCGATCCCCTCTCCCGCCTCTCTTCCCCCCGATCTCCTCTCCCGCCTCTCTTCCCCCCGATTCCCTCTCCCACTCTCTTCAGACCGCCGATTCTACCGCCACCCCACCATCACCACCCCCCTCTCTTCCCCCTCGATCCCCTCACCCCTCTCTCTTCCCCCCTCGATCCCCTCACCCCCCTCTCTTCCCCCCTCGATCCCCTCTCCCCCCTCTACCCCCCTCGATCACTTCTTCCCCGTCTCTCCCCCCTGATCTCCTATTCCCCTCTCTTCACTCCCCCCATACCCACTCACCTTTTTCTCCATCCGATCCACCCCTCTCTCCCCCCGATCCACTCGCCCTATCCACCATCTCTCTCCTCCCTCTTTCCCCCCAATCCACTATCCCCATCCCCCCTCTCTCTCCTCCTTCTCTCCCCCCAATAATCCCCTCTCTCTCTCTGCCCCCCCCCGATCCCCTCTCTCCATCCCTCCTCTCTCCCCCGTCTTTTCCCCTGATCCTCTCTCTTCCCTCTCTTCCCTTGATCAACTCTGCCCCCTATCTTCCTGCTCCCCCCGCTCTCTTCCTCCCGATCCCTTCTCCCCCTCTGCCCCCTCTCTTCCCCCTGAACACCTCTCCGTCCTCTCTCCCCCTCTCCATCCCTCTTCCCCCTGAACACCTCTCCGTGCTCTCTTCCCTCCAACCCCTCTCTTCCCGCCTGATCCCCTCCCCCCACTCGTCCCTCCCAATCCCTTCTAACGCCTCTACCCACTCACTTTCCCCCCGATCCCCTCTTCACGTCCCCCTCTCTCCCCCCAATCCCCTCTCCCCATTATCCCTCTCTCTCCTCCCTCTCTCCCCCCAATCCCTTCTCCCCCTCTCTTCCCCTGATCCCCTCTCCCCCTCTCTTCCCCCCCGGCCCCTTCCCCCCGATTCCCTCTCCCGCCTCTCTTCCCCCCGATTCCCTCTCCCCCTCTCTTCCCCCCGATTCCCTCTCCCGCCTCTCTTCCCCCCGATTCCCTCTCCCCCTCTCTTCCCCCCGATTCCCTCTCCCGCCTCTCTTCCCCCCGATTCCCTCTCCCCCTCTCTTCCCCCCGATTCCCTCTCCCGCCTCTCTTCCCCCCGATTCCCTCTCCCCCTCTCTTCCCCCCGATTCCCTCTCCCCCTCTCTTCCCCCCGATTCCCTCTCCCCCTCTCTTCCCCCCGATTCCCTCTCCCGCCTCTCTTCCCCCCGATTCCCTCTCCCCCTCTCTTCCCCCCGATTCCCTCTCCCGCCTCTCTTCCCCCCGATTCCCTCTCCCCCTCTCTTCCCCCCGATTCCCTCTCCCCCTCTCTTCCCCCCGATTCCCTCTCTCCCTCTCTTCCCCCCGATCCCCTCTCCCCCTCTCTTCCCCCCGATTCCCTCTCCCGCCTCTCTTCCCCCCGATTCCCTCTCCCCCTCTCTTCCCCCGATTCCCTCTCCCCCTCTCTTCCCCCCGATTCCCTCTCCCCCTCTCTTCCCCCCGATTCCCTCTCCCACTCTCTTCCCCCCGATCCCCTCTCCCCCTCTCTTCCCCCCGATTCCCTCTCCCCCTCTCTTCCCCCCGATTCCCTCTCCCCCTCTCTTCCCCCCGATTCCCTCTCCCCCTCTCTTCCCCCCGATCCCCTCTCCCCCTCTCTTCCCCCCGATTCCCTCTCCCCCTCTCTTCCCCCCGATTCCCTCTCCCCCTCTCTTCCCCCCGATTCCCTCTCCTCCTCTCTTCCCCCCGATCCCCTCTCCCCCTCTCTTCCCCCCCGATCCCCTCTCCCGCCCCTCTTCCCCCCGATCCCCTCTCCCACTCTCTTCCCCCCGATTCCCTCTCCCACTCTCTTCAGACCGCCGATTCTACCGCCACCCCACCATCACCACCCCCCTCTCTTCCCCCTCGATCCCCTCACCCCCCTCTCTTCCCCCCTCGATCCCCTCTCCCCCCTCTACCCCCCTCGATCACTTCTTCCCCGTCTCTCCCCCCTGATCTCCTATTCCCCTCTCTTCACTCCCCCCATACCCACTCACCTTTTTCTCCATCCGATCCACCCCTCTCTCCCCCCGATCCACTCGCCCTATCCACCATCTCTCTCCTCCCTCTTTCCCCCCAATCCACTATCCCCATCCCCCCTCTCTCTCCTCCTTCTCTCCCCCCAATGATCCCCTCTCTCTCTCTGCCCCCCCCCGATCCCCTCTCTCCATCCCTCCTCTCTCCCCCGTCTTTTCCCCTGATCCTCTCTCTTCCCTCTCTTCCCTTGATCAACTCTGCCCCCTATCTTCCTGCTCCCCCCGCTCTCTTCCCCCCGATCCCTTCTCCCCCTCTGCCCCCTCTCTTCCCCCTGAACACCTCTCCGTCCTCTCTCCCCCTCTCCATCCCTCTTCCCCCTGAACACCTCTCCGTGCTCTCTTCCCTCCAACCCCTCTCTTCCCGCCTGATCCCCTCCCCCCACTCGTCCCTCCCAATCCCTTCTAACGCCTCTACCCACTCACTTTCCCCCCGATCCCCTCTTCACGTCCCCCTCTCTCCCCCCAATCCCCTCTCCACGTCCCCCTCTCTCCCCCCAATCCCCTCTCCCCATTATCCCTCTCTCTCCTCCCTCTCTCCCCCCAATCCCTTCTCCCCCTCTCTTCCCCTGATCCCCTCTCCCCCTCTCTTCCCCCCCGGCCCTTCTCCCCCTCCCTTCCCCCCGATTCCCTCTCCCCATCCACCCTCTCTCTCCTCCCTCTCACCCGCCCAATCCCCTCTCCCTGTCCCCCTCTCTCTCCTCCCTCTCTCACCCCCATCCCCCGATCCCATCTCCTCGTCCACCCTGTCTCTCCTCCATCTCTTCTCCCCGATTCCCTCTCCCCCTCTCTCCCCCCAGATCCCCTCTCCCAATCCACCCTCTCTCTCCTCCCTCTCTCACACCCCCCTCGATCACCTCTCCCCGTCTACCCTCTCTCTCCCCCCTCTACCCTCTCTCTCCCCCCTCTCATCCCCTGATCCACTCTGCCCCCTTTCTTCCATCCCGATCTCCTCTCCCCCTCTCTTTCCCCAATCCCCTCTCCTGCTCTCTTCCCCCCCCCCATTCCATCTTCCCCACCATCACCACTCTCCCCTCTCTTCCTCCTCTATCCCCTCTCCCCCCTCTCTTCCCTGCCCCCCTCCCCTCTCCCCCCCCCCTCAAAACATGAAACATCGAAAATAGGTGCAGGAGCAGGCCATTCGGCCCTTCGAGTCTACACCATTCAGTAAGATCATGGCTGATCATTCACCTCAGTACCCCTTTCTCTCCAAACCCCTTGATCCCTTTAGCCGTAAGGGCCCTATGTAACTCCCTCTTGAATATATCCAATGAACTGGCATCAACAACTCTCTGCGGTAGGGAATTCCACAGGTTAACAACTCTCTGAATGAAGAAGTTTTTCCTCATCTCAGTCCTAAATGGCTTACCCCTTATCCTTAGACTGTGTCCCTTGGTTCTGGACGTCCCCAATATCGGAAACATTCTTCCTGCATCTAACCTGTCCAGTCTCGTCAGAATTTTATATGTTTCTATGAGATCCCCTCTCATCCTTCTAAACAGCAGTGAATACACGCCCAGTCGATCCAGTCTCTCCTCATATGTCAGTCCTGCCATCCCAGGAATCAGTCTGGTGAACCTTCGCTGCACTCCCTCAATAGCAAGAACGTCCTTCCTCAGATTAGGAGACCAAATCTGAACACAATATTCCAGGTGAGGCCTCACCAAGGCCCTGTACAACTGCAGTAAGACCTCTCTGCTCCTATACTTAAATCCCCTAGCTATGAAGGCCAATATACCATTTGCCTTCTTCACCACCTGCTGTACCTGCATGCCAACTTTCAATCACTGAAGTACCATGACACTCAAGCCTTGTTGCACTTACCCTTTTCCTAATCTTCCGCCATTCAGATAATATTCTGCCTTCGTGTTTTTGCCACTAAAGTGGATAATCTCACATTTATCCACATTATACTGCATCTGCCATGTATTTCCCCACTCACCTAAACTGTCCAAGTCACCCTGCAGCCTCGTAGCGTCCTCCTCACAGTTCACACCGCCACCCAGCTTAGTGTCATCTGCAAACTTGGAGATATTACACTCAATTCCTTCATCTAAATCATTAATGTAGATTGTAAATAGCTGGAGTCCCAGCACTGAGCCTTGCGGCACCCCACTAGTCACTGCCTGCCATTCTGAAAAGGACCCGTTTATTCCTGTCTACCAACCAGTTCTCTATCCACGTCAGTACATTACCCACAATACCACGTGCTTTGATTTTGCACACCAATCTCTTGTGTGGCACCTTGTCAAAAGCCTTTTGAAAGTCCAAATACACCACATCCACTGGTTCTCCCTTGTCCACTACATCCTCAAAAAATTCTAGAAGATTTGTCAAGCATGATTTCCCTTTCATAAATCGATGCTGACTTGTACCGATTCTGTCACTGCTTTCCAAATGCGCTGCTATTTCATCTTTAATAATTGATTCCAACATTTTGCCCACTACTGATATCAGGCTAACTGGTCTATAATTACCTATTTTCTCTCTCCCTCCTTTTTTAAAAAGTGGGGTTACATTAGCTACCCTCCAGTCCATAGGAACTGATCCAGAGTCGATGGACTGTTGGAAAATGATCACCAATGCATCCACTATTTCTAGGGCCACTTCCTTAAGTACTCTGGGATGCAGACCATCGGGCTCCGGGGATTTATTGGCCTTCAATCCCATCAATTTCCCGAACACAATTTCACGCCAAATAAGGATTTCCTTCAGTTCCTCCTTCTCATTAGACCCTCGATTCCCTACTATTTCAGGAAGGTTATTTGTGTCTTCCTTCGTGAAGACAGAACCAAAGTATTTGTTCAATTGGTCTGCAATTTCTTTGTTCCCCATTATAAATTCACCTGAATCTGACTGCAAGGGACCTACGTTTGTATTCACTCATCTTTTTCTCTTCACATATCTATAGAAGCTTTTGCAGTCAGTTTTTATGTTCCCAGCAAGCTTCCTCTCATACTCTATTTTCCTCCTCCTAATTGGACTCTTTGTCCTCCTCTGCTGAATTCTAAATTTCTCCCAGTCCTCAGGTTTGCTGTTTTTTCTGGCCAATTTATATGCCTCTTCCTTGGATCTAACACTATCATTAATTTCCCTTGCATAGTGTGCCTCAGCCCTCCCTTTTAATTAAACGCGTCAGCACTATACAGAGCATCCGCGTAGCGCTGGACTCCTCCGCGTGTACTGAACTCAGCACCGCACAGTCACCCCGGACGTGCCCCTCCAAGGAAGCTTCCTTTGAGGGGTACACGGCCCAATTCTGCATCGGGGGCGGGACTTCCAGGCCAGGCACAGGAAGTCCCAGCCCTGGAAGGTTACCACCCCTACTTGGGGCAAAGGGCAATTTCCAGACCGTAGTCTTTTCCCTGTAATAGTGCACAAACAGCAGTCTTACTGAGACCTATAATACCACCACTCAGATAGATCTTGTTATATGCAATAGATTGCGATGACAAAAAAGTGCTCTATGTACCCAGCATGCACACAACCGCTGTCTGTCAGGAGAAGATTGGGGCATAGTAACTGTTTGAATATAGAGGATGCAGAGCCTTCTGTGGATTTCCAACAAATCACTTATATTACTAATCTTATTGCAACATCGTGAAAAGCAGTTCTTTTTGTCCAAGTTTGAGCTCTTCTACCGATTGGGACTTTGACTGAAACTCTTTCCAAAAATGAAAGTCGATGGAAAGCAAAAACTGTTTGAAAGGATTGACATAAATATTAGGGCCGATTTTAACACCCATTGTCTAGCATAAGCGAAGGGGTAGCAGCCCAAAGATGGCGCTGTGTCACTTACCGCCTCCTTTACGCTGCCACTGCAGCCACCACTCTCTTGGCTTTGGTCCTGGGATGGATAGGCAAAGCATCCACTTGTTTCAGGCAGTAAGCTGTTTATAATATGCAAATTGTGGATCAACGATGTACAAATGGTGCTGCATGTGCTGCACAAGTTCTGCTTATTTGTAGTGGATGGTGAACGGCCTATCCAGCCATCCTTAAAGGGACCAAAAGACGGCACAAAAAGGCCCAGGAATTGTTTGATTTTTCTTTAGTGGGGCCTGTTCTCTGCTGGGGTTTATAATCAGCTCTACTGAGTTTTTATACTATTATTTTCAAAAGGAGCAATGGTGGACAAACATAAAGCTAATCTTTTCTGTCGCAAAGATTCTAAACAGGATTTGGATTTCCTTTTTTCCTGATAGTGCTGACTCGAAGGCCAAAAAATTCGATTGCACCCAAAAATGGGCATTGAAGGAAAGGTGCGTGTGCTGCACACACTTATCCACTTGATCCCCGCTTCCCCTCTCTTCGCCCCCTCGATCCCCTTTCCAGCCTCTCTTCCCCCCTGATCCCCTCTCCCCCCTCTCTTCCCCCCCCAGATCCCCTCTCCCCCTCTCTTCCCCCCGAACACGTCTCCCCCCTCCCCATCCACCCTCTCTCCTCCCGATCCCCTCGCCACGTCTCCCACTCTCCCCCTGATCCCCTCTCCCTGTCCACCCTCTCTCTCTCCCATGATCCCCTCTCCCTGTCTCCCTCTCTTCCCCGATCACGTCTCCCCCTTCTCTTCCCCGATACCCCCTCTCTCTCCATCCGATCCCCCTTCTCTCTCCCATGATCCCCTCTCCCTGTCTCCCTCACTTCCCCGATCCCGTCTCCCCCCTCTCTCCCCTCTTCCCCTCCTCGATCCACTCTCCCATTTCACTTCCCCCTCGATCCACTCTCCCACTTCTCTTCCCCCTCGATCCCCTCTCTTCCCCCGAACCTCTCTCTCTCCCACGATCGCCTTTCCCTGTCCCTCTCTTCCCCGAACCCCGATCCCCCTCCCACCCCCAATTCCCCCTCTCTCTCCCCCCCAATCCCCCCTCTCCCCCCTCCCCATCTCTTCCCCCTCTATCCCCTCTCCCCCCTCTCTTCCCCTTCGATCCCCTCTCCCCCTCTTTTCCCCCGAACCCCTCTCTCTCCCACGATCGCCTCTCCCTGTCCCCCTCTCTTCCCCGATCCTCTCTCCCTGTCCCCCTCTCTTCCCCGATCCTCTCTCCCCCGATCCCCCCTCTCTCTTCCCCCCCGATCCCCCCTCTCTCTCCCACGATCCTCTCCCCCCTCCCCATCTCTTCCCCCTCGATCCCCTCCCCCTTCTCTTCCCCCCCGATCCCCCTCTCTCTCCCACAATCCCCTCTCCCTGTCCCCCTCTCTTCCCTGATCCCATCTCCCCCCTCTCTTCCCCCTGAACCCCTCTCACCCTCTCTTCCTCCCGATCCTGTCTTCCCCACTCTTCCCCCATGATCCCGTCTCCCCCTCTGTCTCCCCGCTCTCACCCCCGATCCACTCTCCCCCCTCTCTTCCCCCTCGATCCCCTCTGTAATATCTTCACAGGTCACAGCACACACAGCTCCTAACATGGCAGGCAGCTCTCTCGGAAGCCTCCGGAATCTGCCTGGTTCTGTTTATTATTAACTCTGCAGTTACAATATGTCCACATCCACAGTGTGGAGCTACAAACATTACAGGCTTGCAGACATTACACTTCTCCCTCCTTAATGAAGAAGTTATTATAACAAACATCATACATAACTTTCATGTTTATACATAACACAGGATATAAACTTTTTTTTCCATATTTACAAATTTAGCGTTACCACTTGTTTTCTGTTTCGAAGAGGATACCTTTGCTCTCGAACAGAACCTTCCAAACATGGTGTTGAATCTAAACTCATTCGAGGCTCATCCTGAGGAACGTTTTCCTCCATGGAATTTCCTTGATTTTCATTTGAACTCACTCTTAACTTCAGTCTCTTTGTTTTCCTGACTTTCATTCTGATTCTCTCCTGGATTTGTTTCCAGTACATTGGATTTAGGATTTGCTACTGGTGTATCAAAACTATCTGATGAGTCAGAAATAATTGAATCATTCCCACCTTCAACTCCTTACATGTCTGTAGGTAAAATATGATCAACATGAACAAATCTAACCTGTCCATTATTAAACATCTTTACCAAATATGTGCAAGGACCACATATCTTCACCACTCTTCCTGGTAACCACTTTAACCATTTATGGTGATGGTTCTTCACTCTCACCTTCTGGTTTAATTTCACACTTCTCTCTTTTACTCTACCTCTATCATGATTCTCTTTCTGTCTTAATTGTGTCTCTTCTACAGACTGTGCCAAATTTGGTTTTAACGACGAGTATCTGGTTCGTGGCTGTCGTTTGAGAAACAACTCTGCTGGTGTTCTATCAGTAGTTGTATGAGGAGTATTTCGATATGTAATCAAAAAATTAGCCAATTTGTGATCCAATGACAACTGTCGTTTTCTTGGATTTGAATCTAACATTTGTTTTATGAGGGCACGTTTTACAATTTGTACAGTGCACTCTGCTGCACCATTCGAAGCAGGATGGTATAGTGGAACCTTGGTATGTTTCACACTATTTTTGCTCATGAATTGTGCAAATTCTTCTGAACGAAATTGTGGTCCATTATCCGAAACAATCTCTTCAGGGAGGCCAAATGAAGAAAATAATTTTCGTAAAATGTCCAATGTTTTACTTGTTATTTTCCACATTGGAAACACCTCAACCCACTTCGGATGGCTATCAATCACAATGAACAATTGTTGTCCTTCTAACTCAGCAAAATCAATATGTAGCCTTTGCCACATCCTGGGAGGCCATTTCCATGGCTGTAATGGTACTGGTGGTGGTTGCTTGCTTACTGATTGACATGTCGTACACTGACTCACGATGTACTCTATATCTTTATTAAGACCTGGCCACCATAAATAACTGCCTGCAAAATTCTCGGTCAAGCACATTCCCAGGTGCTGGTCATGGAGGTCTCCTAATAATTTGGACCTGAATTTATTTGGTATAACCACTCTTGCACCCCACATGATACAATCTTTATCGACTGATAATTCATTCCTACGAATGAAGAATGGATGTGTATCTTTGTCTTTTACCTAGTTTGGCCATCCATTTGCAATATAATCAAACACCTTTGACATCACTGGGTCACGTTTGGTTGCTCTACCAATCTCTTCAGCTGTGACTGTCAGTTCATCAATGTATGAAAAATAGAACACTTCTTCCCTATCCGGTGCAACTTATGATGGGGAAGGCATCTAGACATTGCATCAGCATTACTGTGATCAGCTGATCGCCTGTATTCAATATCATATGTATATGCTGACAAAATCAAAGCCCATCTCTACATTCGGGCTGCAGCTAATGTTGAAACTGGGGACTTTGGATGGAGGATTGCTGTTAGGGGCTTATGGTCCGTAACGATGGTAAACTTACAACCATACAAGTATTTGTGAAACTTCTTGACCCCAAAAATTAATGCCAAAGCGGATAATTACTCTCACTGGCACTGAGAGTGCGTGAAGCAAAAGCAATTGGTCTCTCGTCCGCACTACGTGATACATGAGAGATCACTGCCCCAACTCCATACGGAGAGGCATCATATGCTAGCTTAATCTCCTTAGATATGTCACAGTGAACTAACATGGTGTTGTCTACCAATTTGTTTTTACACTACTTGAATGCTGTATCGCATTCTTTTGACCATTTCCAATGGACCTGTTTTTTCAAAAGTTCATTCAGTGGATGTAATACTGTTGTCAAATTTGGTAGGAACTTCCCATAATAGTTCAAAAGACCCAAGAATGCACGAAGTTCAGTGACATTCCTGGGAGTGGATGATTTCTGATTGCATCCAATTTTTCCATGGTTGGATGTAAACCATCTTTGTCTACTCTGTACCCCAAGTGCTCCACTGAGTTTTTAAATAACACACTTATGAGCAGACACTCGTACTCTGTGCTTCTCTAGCCGTTTGAGGACTTCATTCAATGTTATTATGAATTTGTCTATTTGGTGCTGAAATTAATATGTCATCCAAATAACATACTACCCCTTCAATACCTTGCAAAATCTGGTTCATCACCCCTTGGAATATGGCAGGGGCAGAAGACACTCCAAACGGTAGCCTATTAAATTGATATAGGCCAAGATGAGCATTTATAGTCAAATATGACTTGGACTCCTCATCTAGTTCAAGCTGTAAGTAGGCATTCGTAAGATCCAGTTTTGAGAAGATCTGACCACCTGTCAGTGTTGTGAACAAATTTTCTATATTCGGCAATGTATTGGGGACATTACCCTCAAAAACCTGGTTTATGGTTACTTTATAATCACCACACAATCTTACCTTACTATCGGACTTAGGTGCAACAACAATGGGTGTAGCCCAATTACATCGATCTATCTTACAAATAATGTTCTCAGTCTCTAGTCTTTTGAGTTCTTGCTCAACTTTCTCCTCGAGTGCATATGGTACGGAACGTGGCTTGTAGTAAACCGTACAATGCCGGACCCGCCTCCGATAAGAAGATCGCTTTCTTACGTTCCAACACAGCCCAGTTCTGGACTTCATTGTCTGGAACTTCGATTATGTTATTTGCAGTGAAATACATTTCTAGCCGATCCACATACGCTTTAAAACATTCCCGGTCGTGTCTATATTCCCCCAAATGTCCGATTACACCTGACATTTTAATCTCTAGCTATTCACACCATGTGCTGCATTTTACATCGGATTTTTGTAGCTTTTTCCAAATATAGAAACTTCCAAAGTCTCTCTGTCGGCTGGCTGAATCCTTCCCCAACAAAATTTAAGCTTTAAATCATCCGAAAAATCCCTTCTCATCGCCAAATGTGATACCTTCACAGCACACACAGCTCCTAAAATGGCAGGCAGCTCTCTCGGAAGCCTCCAGAATCTGGCTGGTTCTGTTTATTATTAACTCTGCAGTTACAGTACATAATACGTCTACATTCACAGTGTGGAGCTACAAACATTACAAGCTTACAGACATTACATACTCTCCCCCCATCTTCCCTCCTGCAATCCCCTCTCCCCCTCTCTTCCCCCCTGATCCCCTCTCCCACCATCTTCCCTCCTGCAATCCTCTCTTCCACCCCCAATCCCCTCTCCCCCCCGCCCCCTGATCCCCTCTCCCCCCTCGATCACCAATCCCCCTTTCTTCCCCCCGATCCCCCTCCCCTCTCTCTTCCCCATGATCCATTCTCCCCCGCCAATCCCCTCTCCCCCCACCAGATCCCCTCTCTTCCCCCCGAATGCCTCCCTACTCACTTTCCCCCCAATCCCCCCTCGCTCTCCCCGTTCACCCTCTCTCCCCCCAATCCCCTCTCGTCCTCTCTTCCCCAATCCCCTCTCGCCCTCTCTTCCACAATCCCCACTCCCCTTCTCTTCCATCCGACCCCCTCTCCCCAACCCTTGCCCCCCGATCCCCCCTCTCTTGCCCCCTGATCCCCCTCTCTCTCCACCTTATCCCCCCCCTCTCTCCCCCCGAACCCATCCTCATCCCTCTCTCTGCCCTGATCACCTCTCTTGCCCCCTGCCCCTCTCTCCACCTTGTCCCCCCTCTCTCCCCCCGAACCCCTGTCCTCATCCCCATCCCCCCTCTCTGCCCCGATCCCCTCTCCCCCCATCCTCTCTTTTACCCCGGATCCTGTCTCCAGCCTCTCTTCGCCCCATCCCCTCTCCCCCCGCTCCCCACTCTCTACTTCTCCCCTCAACCCCTCTCTTCCCCCGCTCAATCACCTCTCCCCCATTTCTTATCCCCGACTCCCCTCCCCTCTCTTACCCCCCAAAACCCTCTCCCCCTCTCCCTCCCCCGCTTCCCTTTCCCCTGATCCCCTCTCCCCGTCCCCTCTCGCTCCCCCCCATCTCCTCTCCCCACCCAATCCCCTCTCCCCGTCCCATCTCCCTCCCCCTGATCCCCTCTCCCTCACCCCGATCTCCCAATCCCGACTCCCCTCCCCTCTCGCTCCCCCCCCCGATCCCCTCTCCCCATCCCATTTCCCTCCTCCCGATCTGCTCTCCCTCCCACCGATCCCCTCATTCCTTCCGATCCCCTCTCCCCGTCCCCTCTCGCTCCCTTCTCCACCCAATCCCTTCTCATCTCCCCGATCCTCTCTCCCTCCCCCGATACCCTCTCCCCGTCCCCTCTCGCTGCGCCTGATCCCTTCTCCCTGTCTTCTCTCCTCATCCCCGATCCCTTCTCACGTCCCGTCTCCCTCCTCCTGATTCCCTCTTCCCCCGATCCCCTCACCCGTCCTCTCGCTCCCCTCTCCCTCCCCCTGATCCCCTCTACCTCCCCGCCCTCCCCCCCCGCTCCCCATCCCCATCCCCCCTAGCTCACCTCTCCCCTTTCCCTCCCTCCCCGATCCACTCTTCCCGTCCCCTCTCGCTCCACTCTCCCCGTCCCCTCTCCCTCCCCCGATACCCTCTCTCGCTCCTCCTGGATCCCCTCTCCCCAAGCCCTCGCTCCCCTCTCCTTTCTCACTCCCCTCTCCCTTCTCCCAGTCCCCTCTTGCTCCTCCCGTTCCTCTCCCCCATCCCCTCTCGCTCCCCCCGTTCCTCTCCCCTATCCCCTCGCTCCCCCCGATACCCTCGCCCTCCTCCCTCACCATTTTCCTTCCCCGATCCCCTCTCCTCTCCCCGCCCAATCCCTTCACCCCCGATCCCCTCGTCCCCTTCTCCCCTCTCGCTCCCCCTCCACTCGATCCCATCTCCCCAATCCCGTCTCGCTCCCCTCTCCCTGCCCCCAATCCCCTCTCCCTGTCCCCGCTCCAAGATTCCCACTCCCTCTCCCCCGATCCTCTCTCCTTCCCCCCAACCCCTCCCCCTCTCTTCCCCTTCATCCCCTCCCCCTCTCTTCCCCTTCGCCTCCCTTCCCCTTGCTCTCTCACTCTCCCCCCCTCCCTTCCCCCCCCCACCCCCAGTCCCTCTCATTCTGCCCCCAGTCCCTCTCCCTCAGCTCCCACTACCTCGATTTTTCTCTCCCACAGAAGGCCGCGAAAATGTTCGCGTAGATAATCACAGCGATATTTTAGGCCAAAGTCTAAATTTTTAAAGCAACGTGGTTATGATACAAGCCCCACTTCTTGTTTCGATGAGTCTGCGCATGCGCAGGATGGAGTACAGGGCGATCGTGCGAATGCGTAGCACGTTGGGGGTGGAGCCTAGGGCGCGCATGCGCAAGACACAAAAACCCGTGCAAATAATCATTCAGAAAAATAAAGAATACATATTTACAGAGATGTATTTAAATAATTTATTGAAGTTTTCAAATTGTGCCTCACTTGTTTAAAGTCACGTATGAAATTTAAACAATCACAGATTAATTCCACTTGATAAACATGCAATGTAAACACTCCTTTGGTAAAGTCAAAGTCTTGTCGCGATACGTTGGACGAAGCTTCATTCGTTCCCCTAAACCCTCAGTTTAGTTTCTACAATCTCAATGGGAAATATCAGTCACAAATATATGCAGCAGTTATTTTTTGGGGTATCTGTACAGCTATCAATGGTTAAAAATCCCAGAGGAATCCACTTAAAAATATTAAAACCCACGTGCACCTGAATTCGGTATACGGACCATAACAATCCACCCTCGAGCACATATACTGAGAGTTATACTGCAATAATCAATCTCGGATTATTGCATGGCTTTGTGGTTGATAACACCTTGTTTACATTGATGACTGAATCCAACTCTCCAGGCCAAGAGTGAGCTGTGCTGGCATGAGTTTACATGCACAGCTCTGCTCCTGGATCTTCAATGTTAAACGTGACGCGCATGCAGTGGGGCTGCTTGCAAACTCAAATCATTTAATAAAGTTTCGATGAAAGCTTATATACAAAAAAAGTGTCCAATATATTGCCTCAGTACTGTTTAAACTTGGTGTGAACTCACACTAGACTTACTGGTGCTGAGCTGAAGTGGATTGAGGGGGATGGGTTCTCACTGCACTCCCCTTCAGAGTCAGTCTGCATTGGAAATCTCCTTTATAATGCTGGGTATGTATGGGCTGCGATTGGAAGATGAGTTAGCTGTAGCTTTCCCCAGTTGTAGGATCGCTCACGTGCAAGTGATCAATCACAGAACAACTTTTGCTTTCTTCACATTAAAAACATTGCCTTTGAATTCAAAAATGACTGATTGTCTTTAACATAATATATTTCAGTATTGGGGAGTACACGCAGTCTGCTCTCAGCAGACAGAACACATCCCCTTGGAACAGCCATCCATCTATCACTGTATAGAATATCTCACTGCAAGGGTAATTGTTCAATGACAGATTCACATTTCTTGATGTTTTAAATTTCAAATACTTCGATCCAATCGGCTCCCTTCACTGGGGCATGGAAAGCCATCATCTTTGAAACATGACACCAAGCTAAAACAGGCACCAGCCCAAATTGGTATTCCCAACAGGGAATAGTTGGCATGTTACAGTGCCAATTGGTATTGGAACTATTCAGTTAATATATTCATATCTTTAGCCAACCTGCTCAAAGCGATACAGAGAGCTTAAAAATTACACCATGCAACTTAAGAGACTGTCAAACTCCAACTGGTTTGTTACTTCAGTGCAATACCGAGGGCACTGCACTCTTGGAGGTGCCATCTTTTAGATAAAATGTTAAACAGAGGCACCATCTCCTCCAAGTGACAGAATCTTACACACAGCACTCTTCAAAGATGAGCAGGGGGAGTTCTGCTGGTGCCCTGGCCAACCTTTGACCCTCAAACAACCTCACTAAAATAGCGCGATATTATATGCAAATTAGCTGTCGTGTTTGCAGACATAACAGTGATTTACATGAAGCTTGTTGGGACGCCCTGAGGATGTGAAAGGCGCTGTATTAAATACAAGTGCGTACTTTCTTTAAGACCTTTTCCATCTTTTTGAAGAGCTTTAATAACTGAATATACTCGGAACTTCTACACGGCAAGCAAGCCCCAGGTGGGCAGAGGAAACACTTCAAGGTCACCCTCAAAGCCTCCTTGATAAAGTGTAACATCCCCACCAGCACCTGGGAATCCCTGGCCCAAGACCGCCCAAAGTGAAGGAAGAGCATCTGGGAGGGCGCCGAGCACCTCAAGTCTCACTGCTGAGAGCATGCAGAGACCAGGCGCAGACAGCGGAAGGAGCGTGCGTCAAACCAGGCTCCCCACCCACCCTTTCCTCCAACCACTGTCCGTCCCACCTGTTAGAGACTGTAATTCTCATATTGGATTGTACAGCCACCTGAGAACTCACTTTCAGAGTGGAAGCAAGTCTTCCTCGATTTTGAAGGATTGCCTATAAGGATGATGACAAGAGAAAACATAATGGGAATAACAGAAACTCCAGTTGTTGTTGGTTTACGTGGCTCTGTTATTAGTGCCACACCATTGTGACATGATGTGTTCTGGGAATAGCTGAACCCTGCCCACACTTCACCTCCACTGTGAGCAGAGGAGGCACAATAAGATACAAAGAGGGCCACTGCATGCCCCCAATAAAAGCAGCAGCAGCAACGAAGTGGAAACACCATCAGCTCTGAGTCACACAACATGCTGACCTGGACATAGATTGCTTGTCCTTCACTGTCATTGGGATAATACCCTGGAATTTCCAACAGGACATCTAATTATAATTTGATGGGATCAAATCAGCTGCCCGTTTTACACCCACCGATTTTATTTTCCATTGAGGTCATTGGAAAGTAAAATTGGGCAGAGAGTATAAAATCTGTCGGGAGGGGGCGGTAAAAAAATTGGGCGGGACAGAGAATCTGACCCCATCAACTTTCCCGCCAGGAAAGGTTAAACTTACCCCCATTGTGGGAGCACCATCACCACACGTACTGCAGTGACTCAAGAGAAGGCCTTTCTCGAGCAACTAGGGATGGACAATAAATGTCGGCATTGCCGGCGTCACGCACATCCCGTGATCAAAAAGTAATAACAGGCCCACCTCATGACAACATGCAGCCAATTTTCCTCATTTGCAGCATGTTAGACACAGTAATTACATGGGTTTTAACAACGGTCCTGAAATTTAACCCATGGAAACCAACAAGAGTGTTTGAACTTTAAGACTTCTGAATAAAAGTTAAGACTGGTATTAAATACTGATTGGTTAAATAAATGCATTCAACATCTACCGGGGAGGTCTAAGGAAAATACAGGAGAAAGCAATGAATGCTGGGAGCTCTTAAGACAGGCTGCGTTCATCCAGTAACCCTGCACCTGTTTAAGGCATTTTTAAACATCAGTGCAAGTGGGTGGGTGTGGTTACTGCCCATAGAGTGAGAGAAGGCAGGGCTGTGGGCACCAAGAAGGATAAGAGCAGCAATGTCATGGCAAATCTGCCACCTCCAAGCCACACATTACCCTGAATTGGACATGTATCGCTGTTAACTCACCGCATGTCTGGAAGGGCATTTCAGATATAATAGCACAAGGGTCGAATTCAATAGGACAGCAAATTTAGGGGTACGGTAGCAAAGTGGTTATGTTACTGGACTAGTAATCCAGGGGCCTAGACTAATAATTCGGAGTTCAAATCCTACCACGGCAGATGGGGGAAGTTAAATTCAGTTAAAGGAATAAAAAGCTAGTATCCGTAATGGTGATCATGGGCTCAATTTTGGCCAGGAGTTGCTCCATTTTTTTTTTGGAGTAAGCTGCTTTTTCTGGTGTAACTTAAAAATCCCCAGTTTCCCCAATCAATTTGCACCAGCGTAACTCACTTAGTTACGTTTTTTTAAGGTTAGTTTTTTATTCTCAAAAGGGGGCGTTACCAGCCACCTACGCCAGTTCTGGCCATTTAGGCAACTTTGGCCAGCTAATAGTTACTCCATTTCTACTTAGGCCAGCATATGTGGCCACTTGAGAAAACCCTTGCAATGAGTTAAAGAAATCGGCGCAGGTAAGTACATCGGAGGCCATTCAACCTGGGATAGAGGCGGGAAGTGGAGAGGACCTGGACCAACCAAGCCTTACCCGTAGAAATGTTTGCAAACAAAAACTACTAACATTTCTATAAGAAATAAAAATTTGAAGTTCTACCTTCATCATAAAACTGCAATTCACCTTTCTACACTCGGCCCGGGAAGGCAGCGGGCCGGTACAGGAGGCCACTCGGCCTGGGCTAGGGGCGGGGCAACGCACCTCGAGGCCACTTGGCCTGGGCTAGGGACGGAGCAACGCACCTGGAGGCCACTCGACCTGGGCTCGGGGCAGGCCAGATACCTGGAGGCCACTTGGCCTGGGGCGGGGCAACGCACCTGGAGGCCACTCGGCCTGGGCTAGGGGCGGGGCAACACACCTGGAGGCCACTCGGCCTGGGCTAGGGGCGGGGCAACGCACCTGGAGGCCACTCGGCCTGGGCTAGGGGCGGGGCAACGCACCTGGAGGCCACTCGGCCTGGGCTAGGGGCGGGGCAACGCACCTGGAGGCCACTCGGCCTGGGCTAGGGGCGGGGCAACACACCTGGAGCCCACTCGACCTGGGCTAGGGGTGGGGCAACGCACCTGGAGGCCACTTGGCCTGGGCTAGGGGCGGGGCAACGCACCTGGAGGCCACTTGGCCTGTGCTAGGGGCGGGGCAACGCACCTGGAGGCCATTCGGCCTGGGCTAGGGGCGGGGCAACACACCTGGAGGCCACTTGGCCTGTGCTAGGGGCGGGGCAACGCACCTGGAGGCCACTCGGCCTGGGCTAGGAGCGGGGCAACGCACCTGGAGGCCACTCGGCCTGGGCTAGGGGCGGGAGGGAGAGAACTGGCTGGCATCAGGATTAAATGGAGAGGCTGCAAGCAAATCAACAGAGAGGCTGGGGGGGGGTGGCGGGGTCGGAGAAGCAAGTGAACTGGCCGGCATCAGGATTCAACAGAGAGGCTACAAATCAACGGAGGCTGAAAAAGGAACATTTAACGCACAGAGCAAATCACTCAACAACTGTTCAGTTCGGAGGTTAGAATTAATCTGACAGAATGATGCCACAAACTGTCTTGTATAAGAAAACTGTCTTCTTCAAAGTCATGTCTTTTTTCTTTTCCTTTTTTTTTTCTTCTTCAGAAGTTCCAGCCAACAAGCAGTCTCAGCTGAGCTGAGTAATGCAGTGCATTAAAAAAAAAACCTGTGTTTTTACAAAACTCTCCAGGAAACAAAGTAATAACAAAAACACATTAGACCTGATTCTGTTTTGCAAAGTTGAAAGCAGATAGATGTACTGGGAGTGTATGGCTTGTGTGATGCTCATTTTTCTTCTTTCTCCAATCTACTCTCACACACACACATACTGAAATAAATTCCATGCTGTTTGACCCATGGTTGAAACCTGCTCTGATCAAGGCCCAGCTCTCACATCTCAAAATCTTGCCTCCTCCATTGTTTGACCACCTGACACTTGAGGGTGAGCATGCGCGGCCATCACTATTCTCCACTGCGCATGTGCAGACGTCCCGGTACATCTTCCAGCGCTGAACGCAGGTTCCACCCCCCGAGTGGACTGGCCACGTTGCATGGCTGCAGTGAAGAGGCAAGAGAGTGGCCAAAGTTAGAACATTTTTTCCGGAGCATCTCCAGACGTACTTAAGCGGCGCAACTTGGGTAAGTACGCTGAAAAACGGGCTCGGACAAAATTGAGCCCAATGAAACTACCGGATTGTTGGAAAAACCCATCTGGTTCACTAATGTTCTTTAGGGAAGGAAATCGGCCATCCTTACCCGGTCTGGCCTATATGTGACTCCAGACCAACAGCAATGTGGTTGACTCTTAACTGCCTTCTGAAATAGCCTAGCAAGCAACTCAGTTGTACCAAACGCTACAACAAAGTCAGCACTGTTGGGAGCACCTTCACCACATGGACTGCAGTGGTTCAAGAATGTGGCTCACCACCACCTTCTCAGATGGACAATAAATGCCGGCCTGGCCAGCGACGCTCACATCCCGTGAACGAATTTTTAAAAACTGACCAGCCTTAAAACAGGTGGCTTCCACAGCAAATCAAAGGTAGCAGAGAGCTTTTCAAACTTCCTTCTGTAATACACAGGGTGCTGAAGCCCCTCTGCATTTACTTGAGGGGGAGGGGTGGGGCACGAGGGAAGAAGGTAGGAATTACCTTAAGTTTTCCTCCTCCTGTGCCCACCTTCCACTGCACTAAGTTTCTTGGTTTTCACATCTGTTGTCGTTGCCTCCTCCC
Organism: Pristiophorus japonicus; assembly: GCF_044704955.1. Classification (NCBI taxonomy): domain Eukaryota; kingdom Metazoa; phylum Chordata; class Chondrichthyes; family Pristiophoridae; genus Pristiophorus; species Pristiophorus japonicus. The sequence goes on along the minus strand of NC_091979.1, from coordinate 214,029,629 downwards.
TGGGTATGTTGGCTAGTATCTTTAAAACAAAAAAGTATTTTTTTAAAATTGTGCAGACTATATTACCAGCTGGTCAGAGGATGAATGTTCTTATTTATTCTAGCCTATATGGGTACAGGTAGCTGTCACTTGTGTTGAGGCCAATGCGTCAAAGCCAACTCCTGTTCTCATACACTTCCACTGTTCACACACTTCACGTTGGTTTGGGATTCCCTCAGACGCGGCCTGGATTGTGAAATCACAATCTAAACATTTTTTGTAAGTAAAAGTCTTGTTGAATAATGCAAAAGGAAGTCAATCAATTTACTCCACTGCGCAACTTTTTGAATTGCTTTAGATTCATAGTCCTGTTACTCCTGTCCCACCTCCCTCTCATATGGGCTCCCTTCGCAGCACCATGAAGTAAAGGAAGCAGCTTTGAGGCACTGGGAACCCACTCCGCTGAGGTGCTCATCGCCAATCTGGCTGCGGACTGCTGAAGTGTGGCTGATGATGTGAGCACTGCCGCCGGTTCTTCTGGCTGTGAATGGGGTAGATGCTCAACCGGCAACACCATACACCCACACAGCCAGTGGAAGTGGTCTGCCGCAACACGAGCCGGTTCAGTGTCCAACATTTGTCCTGCTGGTCTGGCAACAACAGAAACAAAGGACTGAGGTAGGTCTTGCGGACACGCGATATGGCTACAAAGTCACAGCGGTGGAGACCTGTCTTGACCTCCCTTGATCTCGGGAGGTCAGGTACTGCAGGGAGCTCAGCTTTTCTACAATCGCCGAGCCAGAAGGAAATGTCACCAGCGAGAGCAGCTATTTATCTCAAGTTTCTAGGGTAGTCGGCAGTTCTGCAATCTCTCAACACCAGCTACAACTGGAGGGCTGGATAAACATGGAACAACCATAACTTGGCCCATTAGACCTGGGGGCCCTTCAGCTTCTGCAGCCCAAACGTTCTGTTCTCTCTACCCTGGGAGGGCAGGTCACGTCTTCTTACAATTTGCACCTAATCTAACCCCCATATTTTGAAGTGAAACTGTGCAAAAACAGCCTCGTCATTAAAAATGCTTAATTCATACTGATGGATCATTTTATTTCCAAACAAAAAGCTAATACACTTAAAAAAAATTTTTTAAAAGATTGAGAATGTTTTAATGGGTCATGGATAAGCAACATCCACGATTCTGACCAGCTGGGAAGTTACCAGGTTTAAAATACCTAGCTTGCCTCTGAGTTTACAGCTACAGTTTATTTTAATTACCCGTAATGCAAGACAGCAACCCACTCAGAAGTGACTGTGGGGTTCTGCGTCAGTACAAATTATTAAGATCTGATGTCACTTATGAGCGGAGAATTAACAAGTGGGTACTGACCAACTCTGAGAGATGCAGCTTCAATCAGCTGGGTGGATTTAACTTGAATGGGAAGCTTGCAGTCAAGTGTATATCCAGTGCTTTGAACATTGTGGCACGGCTCAGATTCTACTGAACAAGCTTCTACGATACAAATACAACTCCAAATTTTAGAAAGATTAAGACCATTTCATACAATAATAAAACTATAAATCACAGACGGGTTAGCATCTGTCATCTCATTTTCCGGTCATTGTCTAAATGCCCATTTTTGACCTTTTCTCCCAACTGCAGGTGCTGGTGGCTGTACTGTTTGATGAGAGCTCCAGGTGCAAGTGCTACCATGGCGATGGCCAGCAGTTTCATGAGAATAGACCATGAAAACAGGTTATCCAGTGAAGAGATCTCGGACAGGATGCAGCCAGTCTGCACACAGATAAAGTTATAGGGAAGAAGACCTGAAAAGAGAAAAGAAACTATTTGAAGTGTTTCCATTGTGAAAAATTCAGAAATACTTAAAATTCTCTTCTCCCTTGCTGAAAGTGCGATTTCTCTACACGGTCCGAGAGTAAAGCTGTCTCTAAACTGTCCCATCAAACACTCCCAGGGAAAGTACAGCACGGGGTATATACAGAGTAAAGCTCCCTCTACATTGACCTATCAAACACTCCCAGGGCAGGCACAACACAGGTCAGATAAAGAGTAAAGCTTCCTCTACACTGACCCATCAAACACTCCCAGGGCAGGCACAGCACGGGTTAGATGCAGAGTAAAGTTCCCCATCATGCTGCCTCAACAACATTCCTTAATACTCAGTGGTCAACAGGAGGATTTCAAGTACCAAAATAAAATCATCAATCTCCTATTTAGAGGATACAATAAACAGAATTTTTTTTTAAAACATTGGTTCACTGGACATAGGAGATGCTGGCAACAATGCTTTGATTGCCTGCTCCTCGCGGACCTGAGGTGGGATGATGGGCCTTCTCCTTGAACCGCTGCAGTCCTTGTGGTGGTGATGCTCCCACAGTGGTGTCAGGTAAGGAATTCCAGGATATTGACACAAGGACGATGAATAAACAGTGCTATACGTCCACGTCAGGACAGTATGTGAGTTGGAGGGAATTTTAAAGGTGATGGTAACCCCATGACATTGCTCTCTTGTTCTTATTGGTGAGATAGGGAAGTGATGTTTAAGTAACCTTGGTGAGTTGCTGTTTGAGATTATCGACTGGGAAGTGTAAGAGGCAAAAACATTAAGGATGTTCAAAATGCAGCTGCATGATATAATGGAAAAGGTAGTGTAACAGAGGGATGGTCATTAATGGAAGAGTATGGGTAATAGAGGAAGGGGCTTTGATGGGAGAGTTCAGGTAATATAGGGAGGGGCTTTGATGGGAGAGTTAGAGTAATGGATGCACTTTGACAATCTGAATGACTTTTTCATATTCTTGACTTTTCTCCATGTAATAGCACAAAAAGTTTGAGTCCGGAATCATGGCTTACCGATAACAACGGAAAAGAAGAACTGGGTGAGAGGGACGTTGAGCATGGGAGACGTGATGTTTAGGAACCAGTTTGGAGTCATGGGGAAAAACCTGAGGAACAAGAGGAAGAAAAACAGACTATTCCCATTCTCCTGCACCTGTCAATATAAAATCAGGAATAAACAGACACAATTAGAGCTTTAACATGTTAAAAAAATATATCAACACATGCAGATTTTCAAACAGTCAAAATCATTGCCTGTATCAATGCATTTCATCCTGTGCACTGCACTGGCCCCTTGAATAGGTTTAAAATGAATGTTGATAGAAAACTAACAAAAGCAAAATGTTTTTGATAACTAACTAGCAGATTTCACCTCTCGTAACCCCAGGCTGTGCGATGGGAAGCAGGTAAGCACCGATTCACAAATGGGTACCCGGCTAGGTTTCTTACTCCTTTCATTCGCAGGCTAACAAACCAAATCATAAATTCCATGAGATAGTTTGTCATGAAGGAGTTTTTCTGACAGTCTTCAATATGGTCTGGGACAATTTTCAGCATTTCACACGTGATTGTTTAGGGATCCGCTGCTCCATTTGTCTCTGGCCCATTCACAGACTGCCTGGCTGAGCGGAGTTCATGGAAACATAGAAAATAGGTGCAGGAGTAGGCCATTCAGCCCTTCCAGCCTGCACCGCCATTCAATGAGTTCATGGCTGAACATGAAACTTCAGTACCCCCTTCCTGCTTTCTCGCCATACCCCTTGATCCCCCGAGTAGTAAGGACTTCATCTAACTCCCTTTTGAATATATTTAGTGAATTGGCCTCAACTACTTTCTGTGGTAGAGAATTCCACAGGTTCACCACTCTCTGGGTGAAGAAGTTTCTCCTCATCTCGGTCCTAAATGGCTTACCCCTTATCCTCAGACTGTGACCCCTGGTTCTGGACTTCCCCAACATTGGGAACATTCTTCCTGCATCTAACCTGTCTAAACCCGTCAGAATTTTAAACGTTTCTATGAGGTCCCCTCTCATTCTTCTGAACTCCAGTGACTACAAGCCCAGTTGATCCAGTCTTTCTTGATATGTCAGTCCCACCATCCCGGGAATCAGTCTGGTGAATCTTCGCTGCACTCCCTCAATAGCAAGAATGTCCTTCCTCAAGTTAGGAGACCAAAACTGTACAAAATACTCCAGGTGTGGCCTCACCAAGGCCCTGTACAACTGTAGCAACACCTCCCTGCCCCTGTACTCAAATCCCCTCGCTATGAAGGCCAATATGCCATTTGCTTTCTTAACCGCCTGCTGTACCTGCATGCCAACCTTCAATGACTGATGTACCATGACACCCAGGTCTCGTTGCACCTCCCCTTTTCCTAATCTGTCACCATTCAGATAATAGTCTGTCTCTCTGTTTTTACCACCAAAGTGGATAACCTCACATTTATCCACATTATACTTCATCTGCCATTCATTTGCCCACTCACCTAACCTATCCAAGTCACTCTGCAGCCTCATAGCATCCTCCTCGCAGCTCACACTGCCACCCAACTTAGTGTCATCCGCAAATTTGGAGATACTACATTTAATCCCCTCGTCTAAATCATTAATGTACAATGTAAACAGCTGGGGCCCCAGCACAGAACCTTGCGGTACCCCACGAGTCACTGCCTGCCATTCTGAAAAGTACCCATTTACTCCTACTCTTTGCTTCCTGTCTGCCAACCAGTTCTCAATCCACGTCAGCACACTACCCCCAATCCCATGTGCTTTAACTTTGCACATTAATCTCTTGTGTGGGACCTTGTCGAAAGCCTTCTGAAAGTCCAAATATACCACATCAACTGGTTCTCCTTTGTCCACTTTACTGGAAACATCCTCAAAAAATTCCAGAAGATTTGTCAAGCATGATTTCCCTTTCACAAATCCATGCTGACTTGGACCTATCATGTCACCATTTTCCAAATGCGCTGCTATGACATCCTTAATAATTGATTCCATCATTTTACCCACTACTGAGGTCAGGCTGACCAGTCTATAATTCCCTGCTTTCTCTCTCCCTCCTTTTTTAAAAAGTGGGGTTACATTGGCTACCCTCCACTCGATAGGAACTGATCCAGAGTCAATGGAATGTTGGAAAATGACTGTCAATGCATCCGCTATTTCCAAGGCCGCCTCCTTAAGTACTCTGGGATGCAGTCCATCAGGCCCTGGGGATTTATCGGCCTTCAATCCCATCAATTTCCCCAACACAATTTCCCGACTAATAAAGATTTCCCTCAGTTCCTCCTCCTTACTAGACCCTCTGACCCTTTTTATATCCGGAAGGTTGTTTGTGTCCTCCTTAGTGCATACCGAACCAAAGTACTTGTTTCAATTGGTCTGCCATTTCTTTGTTCCCCGTTATGACTTCCCCTGATTCTGACTGCAGGGGACCTACGTTTGTCTTTACTAACCTTTTTCTCTTTACATACGTATAGAAACTTTTGTAATCCGCCTTAATGTTCCCTGCAAGCTTCTTCTCGTACTCCATTTTCCCTGCCCTAATCAAACCCTTTGTCCTCCTCTGCTGAGTTCTAAATTTCTCCCAGTCCCCGGGTTCGCTGCTCTTTCTGGCCAATTTGTATGCCACTTCCTTGGCTTTAATGCTATCCCTGATTTTCCTAGATAGCCACGGTTGAGCCACCTTCCCTTTTTTATTTTTACGCCAGACAGGAATGTACAATTGTTGTAATTCATCCATGCGGTCTCTAAATGTCTGCCATTGCCCATCCACAGTCAACCCCCTTAAGTATCATTCGCCAATCTATCCTAGCCAATTCACGCCTCATACCTTCAAAGTTACCCTTCTTTAAGTTCTGGACCATGGTCTCTGAATTAACTGTTTCAATCTCCATCCTAATGCAGAATTCCACCATATTATGGTCACTCTTCCCCAAGGGGCCTCGCACAATGAGATTGCTAATTAATCCTCTCTCATTACACAACACCCAGTCTAAGATGGCCTCCCCCCTAGTTGGTTCCTCGACATATTGGTCTAGAAAACCATCCCTTATGCACTCCAGGAAATCCTCCTCCACCGTATTGCTTCCAGTTTGGCTAGCCCAATCTATGTGCATATTAAAGTCACCCATTATAACTGCTATACCTTGATTGCATGCACCCCTAATTTCCTGTTTGATGCCCTCCCCAACATCATTACTACTGTTTGGAGGTCTGTACACAACTCCCACTAACATTTTTTGCCCTTTGGTGTTCTGCAGCTCTAGCCATATAGATTCCACATCATCCAAGCTAATGTCTTTCCTAACTATTGCATTAATCTCCTCTTTAACCAGCAATGCTACCCCACCTCCTTTTCCTTTTATTCTATCCTTCCTGAATGTTGAATACCCCTGGATGTTGAGTTCCCAGCCCTGATCATCCTGGAGCCACATCTCCGTAATCCCAATCACATCATATTTGTTAACGTCTATTTGCACAGTTAATTCATCCACCTTATTGCGGATACTCCTTGCATTAAGACACAAAGCCTTCAGGCTTGTTTTTTTTAAACACCCTTTGTCCTTTTAGAATTTTGCTGTACAGTGGCCCTTTTTGTTCTTTGCCTTGGGTTTCTCTGCCCTCCACTTTTCCTAATTTCCTTTCTGTCTTTTGCTTTTGCTCCTTTTTGTCTCCCTCTGTCTCCCTGCATTGGTTCCCATCCCCCTGCCATATTAGTTTAACTCCTCCCCAACAGCACTAGCAAACACTCCCCCTAGGACATTGGTTCCGGTCCTGCTGGTCTCATGCAAAGCATGGCATGGTCACACTAACAGGAAGTTAAGGTTTTCCCAGAGTGCACAGAGTAAGTGAAAGGGCCCTCCTGAAATAGAACCATTAGTCCTCCAGGTTCTCCCATCCCGCCCCACCACTCATTTCTTCCCAAGAGCAAGTATTCAGCCCTGTCTGGTAACCGACAATCGTGGTGACTGAAATCAGGAGCTCACTAGGTGCGGAAGTAGTGAGAGAATTTTCTATATATTTTTTTTAAAAAGGGAAATTGGCAAGGCTCAAGCAAGACTAGATATCAGAATTCCCTTTCCTCTTGCAGCAGTCGATAGTAACCCCCAGTTGAACAAATCCCGACCGAATGTACACAGATTTAAATGTCCTGCATTATCTGCAATATCACTCTACGTTAGTACTCCTCACTTATAATTAGATTAATAGTTCACACTGCTTTATGTTGGAATAGAGCAGCAGGAACCAGGGCTGCAGTGTGGGGTCAAAATTTGGCTGAGAGAGATGAATGATTAAGATAAAACAGTTAGCATTTTACTATCACAGTGCTTGAGAAATAGAATATGCTCTCAGCCATTACTAATAAAACCATTCTTTTAACTACCGTTTTACTTACTGAAAAAAAAGGGCAGGGGCCGCGGCGTACCGTGCCACGGTCTACTCTGGACTTAGCTTGGCTCAATTACACAGGGACAAGAGGAGGCCATTCAGCGCATTTCCAGGACGAGCAAGTTCCAGATTTCTACTCCCCTTTGTGTGAAAAAGTGCTTCCTGATTTCACTGCTAATTGCCTAGCTATAATTTTATAATTGTACCCTCTTGTTCTGGATTCCCCCACCAGAGAATATAGTTTCTCTGTAACTACCCTATCGAATCCATTTAGTATTTTCGATTAGGTCACCACTCAACTTTCTAAACTCAAAGGTATACAAACCAAGTTTATGCAACATGTCCTCATAATTCATGTAGCATTTGTCAGAGTTAGAAGGCTCTGGGTTCAAGTCCAGCTCCAGGATTTTAGCACGTAATCTAGGCTGACACTCCAGTATCGTACTGAGGGAGTGCTACACTATTGGAGGTGCTGTCTTTTGGCTGAGAGGTTAAATCAAGGCCCATCTGCCTGAACAGGAGGACGTAAAATATCCCATGGCATGTGGGAGTTTCCCTGGTGTCCTGATCCAACATTTATCCCTCAGCCAACAGCAGATTAAATGGTCATTTATCTCACAGCTGTTTGCGGGACCTTCTAACTCTGTGCACAAATTGGCTGCCACATTAGTCTACATTACAACAGCGACTGAAATCCACTGGCTGTTAAAACACTTTTGGGACGCTTGAGGGAATGAAAGCAAGCACCTTCTTTTTTTTCTCATATTATACTGAATTTACTCCAGTGTGAATTAGGTTATTTACCTTTTGCTGTAGCATTGCGAGTCTGTCAGGAAATCGGTGCACCACAAACTGTTTACCGTATGTCCTGGAGAGCAGGAAGCAGAAAGTTGCTCCAATTGCTGTTAAAACACAACACAAGGCGAGGCCCAGCCATGGTCCAAATAATGCACCCGCTAATATATTCTATATAAAGTAAAGAGAGAGACAAGACATTGGTACCAGAGGCATTAGCAAGGAATGATTAACTACTTGTACCCACACAAGAATACTTCCCAGAACTTCCAGAAAGGATGGAGACAGCACTGGGAAGTTAAATGGAGAAAGGAATGCGTTAGGGAAGGTTGATGAGCTAAACAATGGCCTCACTGCATGGATAGCACCACCACCAGAGCAGAGAACCTTGCAGGTTCAGAAGTGCTGAATTATCTGCTTATGCAGCAACCTACTGACGACCAGACAAAAGTAACTTGAAAACCACACTACAGCAGAGGAAAGTTAGACTGACAGCAGCAATGCTTGAAATTAATGTAAAGCTACAAAGATACAGGCTATTACTCATGAAAAAGTGCCATGGAGAGAGACTCATTCTATGGGGTTTTTTAAATTCTAGCTCATTCGTTAGACCTCATTGTTCAAAAACTATAAAGCGGTTTCAGTCCCTTCATTGCTTAAAAAGATACTGATGGTGAAAACTGCTCCACACCAAGAATGAAAATGATCAAGTTATGAATTAAAATGGTTTTGAAATCTCAAGTAAACTTAACTGTAAACAGTTATTAAAAACAGAGCAATATGGCTCAAAATACTGAGTGAGTAGCCTGCACTCCCCAGTGTGGGACGAAGTCACACACACCAGAAAGTCCCATGTTCAATCCCCGGCATGTGGTCATTCGCCAAGGCAACAGGTGAGGCACTACAACTGACTTGAGCATCCCTGGGCTGGGGGGGTGGCGGGGAGGGGAAATCAGCCAGGGTCCCTATTGCTGATCGTTAACCAGTTGTGATCCTGCTGGAAAGCATGCATGTGTGGACATGGATGGCAGGATCTGTGATGCCCCACTTGGTTGACTTACATGTCGATAGTTATGGTCTAGGCTCACACTGGCAAACTGCCCACTTGGTACCAGTGCTCAGTGCCCGTGGAAAAGTACTCCAGAAAAAGTCAGTACCTTTAGGAGCGGGATCATAGAATTTTATAGAATAGAACAGGCCATTCAGTCTATCGTGTCTGTGGTGGTTCTTTGAAAGAGCTATCCACTTAATCCCACTCCCCCTATCGTTCCCCTGTACCTTTTAAAAGTTTTCTTTTTCAATTATTTTTAAAAGCTATTGTGGATTCTGGTTCTGGTTCCCCACTCTTTCTAGTAGGATATACATTCTATGTCCTAAACTGCGTACAAAAATAAAAAAATCTCAAACTCCCTCTTTGATCCTTTGACAATCTTAAATCCACTGACAGTGAAAAGACTTCTTCCCGGTTCAAGACCTTTCATAATTTTGAATACCTCACTCGGATCTCCTCTTAACAATCCTCTCTGGCTAACGTGGGAGGTCTGCTAACGTTGTACCTTTGCTTGAAAAGGGAGAAAGGGATAGACCAAGTAATTACGGGCCAGTCAGCCACCGAGGGGTGGTGGGAAAATTATTGGAAAAATTCTGAGGGACAGGATAAATCTTCATTTAGAAAGACACGGATTAATCAAGGACAGTCAGCATTGATTTGTTAAGGGAAGGTTGTGTCTGATTAACTTGATTGCATTTTTTGAGGGTACTGCATTTGATGTAGTGTATATGGATTTTAGCAAGGCTTTTGATAAGGTCCCACATGGCAGACTGGTCATGAAAGGAAAAGCAATGGGATCCAAGACAAAGTGGCAAGTTGGATCCAAAATTGGCTCAGAGGCAGGAAGCAAAGGGTAATGGTTGGTGGGGGTTTATGTGACTGGAAGGCTGCTTCCAGTGGGGTTCCGCAGCGCTCAGTATTAGGTCCCATCCTTTTTGAGGTATATATCAATGATTTAGACTTGAATGTAGGGGGTATGATTAAGAAGTTTGCAGATGATGCAAAAATTGGCTGTGTGGTTGATAATAAAGAAGAAAGCTGTAGACTGCAGGAAGATATTAATGAACTGCTCAGGTGGGCAGAACAGTGGCAAATGGAATTCAATCCGGAGAAGTGTGAGGTAATGCATTTGGGGACGGCTAGCAAGGCTAGGGAATACACATTAAATGGTAGGACATTGAGAAGTGTAGAGAAATAAAGGGACCTTGGAGCGCATGTCCACAGATCCCTGAAGGTAGCAGGGCAGGTAGATAACGTGGCTAAGGCGGCATATGGAATACTTGCCTTTATTAGCCGAGGCATAGAATACAAGAGCAGGGAGGTTACGCTTGAACTGTATAAAAAAAACTAGTTAGGCCACAGCTGGAGTACTGTGTGCAGTTCTGGTCACCACATTACAGGAAAGATGTGATTTCACTCATCATCATCATAGGCAGTCCCTCGAAATCGAGGAAGACTTGCTTCCACTCTAAAAGTGAGTTCTCAGGTATCCAATAGGGAATTACAGTCTCTGTCACAGGTGGGACAGTCGGTGGCTGAAGGAAAGGGTGGGTGGGGAGTCTGGTTTGCCGCACGCTCCTTCCGCTCCTTCTGCACCTAGTCTCTGCATCCTCTCGGCGATGAGACTCGAGGTGCTCAGCGCCCTCCCGGATGCTCTTCCTCCATTTGGGGGGGGTCTTGGGCCAGGGATTCCCAGGTGCCGGTGGGGATGTTGCACTTTATCAAGGAGGCTTTGAGGGTATCCTTGAAACGTTTCCTCTGCCCACCTGGGGCTCGCTTGCCATGTAGGAGTTCCGAGTAGAGCACTTGCTTTAGGAGTCTTGTGTCGGACATGTGAACAATGTGGACCACCCAACGGAGCTGGTCGAGTGTGGTCAGTGCTTCGATGCTGAGGATGTTGACCTGATCGAGAACACTGACGTTGGTGTGTCTATCCTCCCAGTGGATTTGCAGGATTTGCGGAGGCAGCGCTGGTGGTACTTCTCCAGCGCTTTTAAGTGTCTACTGTATTTGGTCCACGTCTCTGAGCCATATAAGAGGGTGTGTATCACTACTGCCCTGTAGACCATAAGCTTGCACTAGAGAGGGTTCAGAGGAGATTTACAAGGATGTTGCCTGGAATGGAAGATTTTAGCTATGAGGAAAGATTGGATAGGCTGGGTTTGTTTTCTTTGGAACAGAGGAGGCTGAGGGGAGACCTTATTAAGGTGTATAAAATTATGAGGGACCTCCATAAAGTGGATAGGAAGGGCCTACTTGCCTTAGCAGAGGGGTCAACAACCAGGAGGCATAGATTTAAAGTAATTGCTAGGAGGTTCAGAAGGGATTTGAGGGGACATCTTTTCACCCAGAGGGCGGTGGGGGTCTGGAACTCACTGCTTGAAAGGGTGGTAGAAGCAGAAACCCTCACCACATTTAAAAAGCACTTGGATGTGCACTTGAAGTGCCGTAACCTACAAGGCTATGTACCAAGAGCTGGAAAGTGAGATAGCTCTTTTTCGGCTGGTGTGGACACGATGGGCCGAAATGGCCTCCTTCCGTGCTGTAAAATGATTCTAGGATTAACCTTCTCCGTTCCCATGAAAAGATCTCTGCTGGAACTTGGACTCTGGAGAGACACTGGAGAAGGTGCAAAAAAGATTTATAAGGATGAGAGGTTAGAACTATCAGGAAAGACTTTACAAGCTGGGGTTCTTCTCTGGAAAAAGAGAAGGCTGAGGAGTGATCAAATAAAGGTCTTTAAAATTATGAAGGGGTTTGATGGGATAAACAGAGGTGGTGCTTCCACTTCTGGGGGGAGACCAAAACTAGGGGTCATAAATATGATAGTCACTAATAAATTCCATGAAGGAATTCAGGAGAAATTTATTTACCCAAAGTGGTTAGAATGTGGTATTTTCTACCACAGGGAGTGGTTGAGGTGAATACATAGATGCATTTAAGGGGAAACTAGATAAGTACATGAGGCTGAGATGAAGTAGGGTGGGAGGAGGCTCGTGTGCAGCATAAACCCCAGCATGGACCAGTTGGGCTAAATGGCCTGCTCCTGTACTATAAATTCTATGTAATGTAACTAGTACTGGGATCACAGTTCAGCCCCGCAGGTTTTTTTCAGGAACAGTTACAGTCTCCAGCCGTACCCCAGTGAAAATATTACTTTTTTTTTCCTTGCCAAAATGTTTGATGATTCATTCTCTGGATGTTATTTATATTTACACATTTAAAAAAAGAAATACACAGCTGCCCAGGCTATTAGCAATCAATACTTGCCAGGAAGGAGGAGCCAGGAATTGCGAAAGTCTGTTTGTAGAGGTATGCACTGCAGTAGAGCAGCAATACATAACCAGTGTGCTGAGCTCTGTACGAATGCAGCAAGTCAGCAATGGCTCGGAGCTCCTCCAGGTCAGATGGAAATGTCAGTGACCTGCGGAAAGCAAAACAAAAGAGCGGGACCGTCACTGAATAACTAAACTACAATTCAATCAGATTAATATATATGCAGCCAAGCAGACTCCTTGTCCAATTCTTTAAGGGGGTGTTTAATTTTCTACAAATCTTTCTTTTAATTCAGGATGAAAGGTGAAGGGTAAAGACCCACAGTGCAGAAAACAATCCAGGTAAAAACAGGTCAATTAGGAAGTAGGATGGTCAAGATATGAGTGACAGCCAGCTTGGATTTTAAAGATCTGAGCATTATACTGAGTGAGGTGAAGAGTGCAATGTATTTGCTTCATGGGTTCTTTGCTTAAGAATTCATAGCAACAGATTGCTATTAAGAACTAGTTAGTTTCTTAGCAAAGGTTTACACATTACCAGTTCATCCACCAGGCTCACAACCACCTGCTTCAACGTGGATCTCCAGAACCCAACTGGCTGGGGTTTTATTGAGTCTTCTGAACATCATGTGACTAGCTAAGCCACTCCCAACTCAACAGCTCTACAATTATTTTTGTAAAAACGTAAATCAAATGCCCCCTTTTGGCAAGGGCACTAGAACCCACAAAGGAAGGATAGACAGAAAGGAAAAGGAGGCGGGGTGGCATTGCTGGTTAAAGAGGAAATTAATGCAATAGTAAGAAAGGAGTTTAGCTTGGATGATGTGGAATCGGTATGGGTGGAGCTACGGAATACCAAGGGGCAGAAAACGCTAGTGGGAGTTGTGTACAGACCACCAAACAGCAGTAGTAAGGTTGGGGACAGCATCAAACAAGAAATTAGGGATGCATGCAATAAAGGTACAGCAGTTATCATGGGTGACTTTAATCTACATATTGATTGGGCTAACCAAACTGGTAGCAATGCGGTGGAGGAGGATTTCCTGGAGTGTATTAGGGATGGTTTTCTAGACCAATATGTCGAGGAACCAACATCCTAGACTGGGTGATGTGTAATGAGAAAGGACTAATTAGCAATCTTGTTGTGCGAGGCCCCTTGGGGAAGAGTGACCATAACGTGGTAGAATTTTTTATTAAGATGGAGAGTGACACAGTTAATTCAGAAACTAGGGCCCTGAACTTAAGGAAAGGTAACTTCGATGGTTTGAGGCGTGAATTGGCTAGAATAGACTGGCAAATGATATTTAAAGGGTTGACGGTGGATAGGCAATGGCAAACATTTAAAGATCACATGGATGAACTTCAACAATTGAACATCCCTGTCTGGAGCAAAAATAAAACAGGGAAGGTGGCTCAACCGTGGCTAACAAGGGAAATTAAGGATAGTGTTAAATCCAAGGAAGAGGCATATAAATTGGCCAGAAAAAGCAACAAACCTGAGAACTGGGAGAAATTTAGAATTCAGTAGAGGAGGACAAAGGGTTTAATTAAGAGGGGGAAAATAGAGTATGAGAGTAAGCTTGCCGGGAACATAAAAACTGACTGCAAAAGCTTCAATAGATATGTGAAGAGAAAAAGATTAGTGAAGAAAAACGTAGGTCCCTTGCAGTCGGATTCAGGTGAATTTATAATGGGGAACAAAGAAATGGCAGACCAATTGAACAAATACTTTGGTTCTGTCTTCACGAAGGAAGACACAAATAACCTTCCGGATGTACTAGGGGACCAAGGGTCTAGTGAGAAGGGGGAACTGAAGGATATCCTTATTAGGCGGGAAATTGTGTTAGGGAAATTGATGGGATTGAAGGCCGATAAATCCCCGGGGCCTGATAGTCTGTATCCCAGAGTACTTAAAGAAGTGGCCCTAGAAATAGTGGATGCATTGGTGATCATTTTCCAACAGTCCATTGACTCTGGGTCAGTTCCCATGGACTGGTGGGTAGCTAATGTAACACCACTTTTTAAAAAGGTAGGGAGAAAGAAAGTGGGTAATTATAGACTAGTTAGCCTGACATCAATAGTGGGGAAAATATTGGAATCAATTATTATGAAATAGCAGCGCATTTGGAAAGCAGTGACAGGATTAGACCAAGTCAGCATGGATTTATAAAGGGGAAATCATGCTTGACAAATCTTCTGGAATTTTTTGAGGATGTAACTAGTAAAGTGGTCAAGGGAGAACCAGTGGATGTGGTGTATTTGGACTTTCAAAAGGCTTTTGACAAGGTCCCACACAAGAGATTGGTGTGCAAAATCAAAGCACATGGTATTAGGGGTAATATACTGATGTGGATACAGAACTGGTTGGCAGACAGGAAGCAGAGAATCGGGATAAACGGGTCTTTTCAGAATGGCAGGCAGTGACTACTGGAGTGCCGCAGGGCTCAGTGCTGGGACCCCAGCTCTTTACAATATACATCAATGATTTAGATGAAGGAATTGAGTGTAATATCTCCAAAAGCTTCAATAGATATGTGAAGAGAAAAAGATTAGTGAAGAAAAACGTAGGTCCCTTGCAGATGACACTAAACTGGGTGGCAGTGTGAGCTGTGAGGGGGACGCTAGGAAGCTGCAGGGTGACTTGGACAAGTTAGGTGAGTGGGCAAATGCATGGCAGATGCAGTATAATGTGGATAAATGTGAGGTTATCCACTTTGGGGGCAAAAACACGAAAACAGAATATTATCTGAATGGCGGCAGATTAGGAAAAGGGGAAGTACAACGAGACCTGGATGTCATGGTACATCAGTCTTTGAAAGTTAGCATACAGGTACAGCAGGCGGTGAAGAAGGCAAATGGTATGTTGGCCTTTATAGCTAGGGGATTTGAGTATAGGAGCAGGGAGGTCTTACTGCAGTTATACAGGGCTTTGGTGAGACCTCACCTGGAATATTGGTGTTCAGTTTTGGTCTCCTAATCTGAGGAAGGATGTTCTTGCTATTGAGGGAGTGCAGCGAAGGTTCTCCAGACTGATTCCCGGGATGGCAGAACTGACATATGAGGAGAGACTGGATCAACTGGACCTTTATACATTGGAGTTTAGAAGGATGAGAGGGGATCTCATAGAAACATATAAGATTCTGACAGGACGGGACAGGTTAGATGCGGGTGGAATGTCTCCGATGTTGGGGAAGTCCAGAACCAGGGGACACAGTCTTAGGATAAGGGGTAGGCCATTTAGGACTGAGATGAGGAGAAACTTCTTCACTCAGAGTTGTTAACCTGTGGAATTCCCTGCCGTAGAGAGTTGTTGATGCCAGTTCATTGGATATATTCAAGAGGGAGTTAGATATGGCCCTTACGGCTAAGGGGATCAAGAGGTATGGAGAGAAAGCAGGAAAGGGGTACCGAGGGAATGATCAGCCATGATCTTATTGAACGGTGGTGCAGGCTCGAAGGGCCGAATGGCCTACTCCTGCACCTATTTTCTATGTTTCTATGTTTCTAAACTTTAACAAACTTAAATCAAATTCAAATTTGGTTGCTGGGAGTGATGATGCACTCCAGTCCCTCCGGCGCCTACCTCTCACGGAAGGCCATGGCGTACTGGTGGACACCGCGTGCTCCATCTCCAGGGACACCCTAGCTTGAACGTAACCGCGGGAGAGAAGCAGGCAGTTGGGCTGAACAACCCCCTCAACCGCCTGGACTGGTTCATGGCCACTTTGACCATCCCCAGAAGCAGCCCAACGAGGAGGCCTTCTAACCTGCCCGCTCCCCTCCGCACAGGATGCCCAAAGATCAGGAGCGTGGGATTGAAGCGCAACCTGAATTTGAGGAGCAGCCCATTCAAATATTGACACAGGGGCTGCAACTATTTTGGTAGAACAATAATCAAGTGCCCCTTGACTAAAGGGGCACTAAAACCGACAAATTAATTAAATTAACTTTTTACCAGAACTGAAATCAAATAAAAATTTGGTTGCCGAGGGTGATGATGCACTCCAGTCTCTCCGGCGCCCACCTCTTGCGGAAGGCCGCGAGCGTACCGGTGGACACCGCATACTCCATCTCCAGGGACACCCTGGCTCGGATGTAACCGCGGAAGAGAGGCAGGCAGTCGGCTGAACGACATCCTCAACCGCCCGCTGCCTGGACCAGTTAATGATCACCATGGCCATGCCCAGGAGTAGGCCCATGAGGAGGCCTTCCGACCTGCCCGTTCGCCTCCGCACAGGGTGCCCAAAGATCAAGAGCATGGGTCTGAAGTGCAACCAGAAATTGAGGAGCAGCCCCTTCAAATAATGGAATAGGGGCTGCAACCTCACACACTCTACAAACACATGGAACACGAACTCCCCTAGACCGCAGAAATTACAGGCGGCCTGGGAGTCCGTGAACCGACTTAAAAACCTATTGCACGGGACTGCTCCGTGCACCACCCTCCAGGCCAATTCCCCAATAAATAGTGGGAGCATTCCCGCGTAGAGAGCATTCCATTGGGGACCCCTGCCTCCTCCGGACGGCAAGATGGTGCGCCATGGTGTGTCCGGACGGCAGACGAGGATGGCAAGGTGGAGAGTGTGCAAGAGCAGCGTGCACAGGAATCCCCTCCACGCAGAGCTGATAGGCATGGAGGGGATTTCCCAGAGGAGGCTCAAGTTGTGAGGCACCGGCTCCCGAAGGAGGTTTCGGGGCTTGGTGCCGATGAGGAATTCCGTCCGGACGGGGGTCAGTTCAGACAGGATCGCCCCACATGCTTTCGCATCCTCGACACACCTAACGGAGTGTTGTTTTTAGCGACTCGAAGACATTGGCCACGCGCCGGCCCAGGATAGGCGCCGTGCCAGCTCCTCAGGCACCAGCTGGACTTTATTGCCACGTCCATGGCATTCAGCCATAAATCTCTGGAGTTCCTTGACACGAACGAGGGGGGATTCAGCGGCATGCACAAGGAGATCCACCGCCTCACTGGCAATGGAATCTAAATCCTCTCCCACGCCCACCACCGAGCTCGTCCTCCTCCAGGTGGCCACCACCAACGGCCAGTCCATCCTACCGACAGAAGAGTCCTCCCTGGACTCCTCCTGGGGTGCTGGGTCAGGAAGCGGCAGTGGACGGGGGAATCCCTCCGCCCTGGGCTGCATGGAAAAACTGGGGAGAAAAACATCTCCAGTTCCTCCAACACACCTGGCACCAACATCAGAGACGTAGATAGAGGTCCGCACCCTCCCCACCACCCAGCAGGCGGGGTTTGCTGGGAAACATTTTCTGCCACGTCGAGCAGTTCCTGGGAGATGTTAAGGTTTGACTGGGCGGGCTCGGACTGGCCTCTTCGGCCTCGCCTGCCTCAGTTCCCAGGGCGCTTGACCCAGCGACGACTGTTTTATTTGATGGCTCTGCAGCCTCCGCAACGGAGGATCAGACTGGACAGCCATGGCTGTCTCACCCTCCAGAGGGACAGACGACTCTCGTCTACGGTGTGCGTTGGGACCGGGGGAGGGGCATGCGCCAGTCACCAACTCCTCCAAAACGGGGGAACCTTGGTGCTCCTCTGCTTCCCTGGAGCGGTGCCTCCTTTTTTGTCTGGAGAGACGTGGAGGCAGGGAGACCTCCATGTCTGTCTCCACCTTCTCTTTTTGGTTACCGTGCCCGAGCCCAATTGCGGGTATCAAACTCTCCACGGGAGCGGGTGTGGTCAAGAGCTCGGGCGTAGGATGCCATGTGCTTGCCGGTAAGGTGGTCGCAGCGATGGGATTGTTTGGTTCACTGAGGGGACTTGGCCTTAGATGTTTCATTTTCCTCCGTGCCTTCTTTATTCTCGGATGTTCTCCCCCCCCCGTCGGAGGCCGTGATGACACTGGCCCCCCGACAACGCCCGCGATTCTATGGTTCCCGACACTCGGACGGTAACGGGTGGTGGGGGGGCGGAGGAGTAGCGGCGGCATCAGCCTTGGCCGCTTTGGCCTTTTTAGCAGCCTTGGAAGCAGGACAGTTTATACGAACATGCCCCACCTCCTTACAGGCATAGCACCGTAAACCGACGGACGCGGTAGGCTGTCCCCTCTTGTATTACATTAAAATCCCCTTCCGTTACCTCTTCCCGCGCCAGCTGATGGAGGCTTGCCTCCCTGAAGCCGAGTGGTATCGAATTTATCCCCGACCTTACCTCCCCCAGTTGACTTAGGTGGGGGAGGAGGAGCTCACCAGGGGCAAAAGGCGGGACGTTAAAGATGACTATTCTCTGCGCGGTGGCCTCAAGGTCCCACCCACTGTGAGCCCCTTATTTATGGCCAGGGACACCGCCTGCTCCGACCCCAGGAAGAACACAGCCTTCCCGTACATTTTGGAGATGGCGACAATGGCCGAGGGGCCGACAACCCCAGCCATTGCTGACACACTCCTCAATGGTCATGGCGGGATGAGTGTAGCTCTTTACCCCATGTTTCTTGGTAATTAATTTAAATGATGGCGGGGAAACAGTAGCAGCAGGAGCCGTTGTGGCTGTTGCTGTGTTGCTGCCACGCGCGCGTAAGTCAGGGCTGGCCCCGCCACCGGGAAGATGGACTCGCCATTATAGGGTTCCTTTAAGGGCTACACTCACCCCAAGTCTCAGGCCTGAAGGTCTTAATGGCCTCGTTATTTGAGCATAGGGAGCTCTTATTGAGGCACACCTCTCCCCGGTTTTTTAATATTTGGGGGGAGGCCTATTCCCTCTGCTCAGTAATTTTAATGAATTGAGGAAAGAGGTGCCTCTCAGAGAGAGAAGGAGAGACAGAGAGAGAGGGGTGGAAAGGAGGGAGGCTGTGAGGGGAGGGTCGCCCCTCACGATGTTGGGTGGGTGCTTGCAGGGGTGCACTCTCCAATGGTAATCAAAAGTCTTATATAGGTAGTCTTCTGGTGGGGGAGAAGATGTCTTCACCGGGATGGCTGGAACAGTCCTCCAACCAAGTTCAACGATGTTTAATTTAATGATGTTAACTTCACCCAGGCAGCTCCAGCTATCCCAGGCCAGGCAATGGGGGAGGGATGTTTTTTAGTGGTGTGTGGGGCCTAGTTACTGGCAAGAACCCCACACACTTACGCAAACACACAACCCCCATGATGTTCCAGCCTTCTTGATGTCTTCTTTCCTCCCCCCACCGATAAATCAAAGTCTTTATTGAGTGCGCACCAATTACACCCTCCTTCCACAAAGATGATGGGGTTGATTTTTTCGCAACTTGTTCTTCTCCCCTCTCTCAAACTCTGTAGTAGAAGAAATGGCAGCTCTTGTTCTCCTCCCCTCTCCAAGCAGCCCCGCTGTAGTTGTGGCAGGACTCTTCCTCCTCTCAGACACCTATCTCTCTGCAGTTGTTGTTGCAGCACCAGTAAAAGGCTAGTAGTAGCAGGCAGGCAGCTCCTCCTCTTCAACAATCCCACTACACATTACCAGTTCATCTACCAGGCTCACAATTGCATACCTCATCGTGGATCCAACTGGCTAGGGTTTTATTGAGTCTTGTGAACATCATGTGACTGGCTAAGCCACTCGCAACTCAACAGCTCTACAACTATTTTAAGTTGTGATCAATAATCAAGTGCCTCCTGATTAGAGGGGGAGAGACACTCCCAAACATTTTCAAGTGCCTCCTTGTTTTTGGAGGTTTTTATTTGAGGGCACTAAAACACAAATTATATAAGTGCCCCCTAGCTAAAAGGGGGGGGGGCACTAAAACTGGCACAGAAAACAAATCAAACTTTAGACAAAAAAACATCAAATTAAAATTTGCTTGCCTGGGGTGATGATGCACTCCAGTCCCTCTGGCGCCCACCTCTCACGGAGGCCGCGAGCGTACCGGTGGACACCGCGTGCTCCATCTCCAGGGACACCCTGGCAAGGATGTAAGCATACTCACAAGTGCATACATTACAAAGAGTACCATAGTTCTATAGTCCTGGGAAAGAATGGGTTTCCCAGCCAACTTTCAAGCCTTTTAGCCCAATATCAATAATGGACAAAATAGTGGAATATATTCAAAGGACTATCTGTATAACAATGGCTTAATGGGAAAGATCTATCTTCAGAAGCTTCCTCCCTTTCTTTGAAAATCCTGCAGATAAAGTAAATAGCATCACTCCATCTCAATTTATTTGGACTTTCAAAACAGTTTTGACAAAATTCCACACAAAAGATTTATTAAACTAAAACTAATAGGAATCAAAGATAAAAGCATGTATTGGATGAGAAACTAGTTTTAAAAAAGGCTGAGATGTTAAATCTAGGCCCTGCTTGCCCAGATGGTTATAGGAGATCCCACCACGGAGTTCTGTCTATATCCTGGTAAAATATTCATCCCTTAACTAACATCACCAAAACAGATCATAAAATCATAGAAAGCTACGGCATTGCGTCTGCGCCGGCCAGCAAAGAGCTATCTAGCCTAATCCCACTTTCCAGCTCTTGGTCCTTAGTAGCCCTGTCGGTTCAAGTGCATACCCAAGTACTTTTTTAATGTAATGAGGCTTTCTGCCTCTACCACCTTTTCAGGCAGTGAGATCCTGAGCCCCACCACCCTCTGTTTAAAAAAAGGTTCTCCTCAACCCCCTTCTAATCCTTCTCCCAATTATTTTAAATCTATACCTCCTGTTTATTGACCCCGCTGCGAAGGGAAATAGGTCCTTCCTATCCACTCTGTCTAGGCCCTCACAATTTTATACACCTCAATAAGGTCTTCCCTCAGCCTCCTCTATTCCAAAGAAAACAACCCCAGCCTATCCCATCTTTTCTCATAGCTAAATTTCTCCAGTCCTGGCAACATCTTCGTAAATCTCCTCTGTATCCTTTCAATGACAATCACATCTTTTCTGTAATGTAGTGAGCAGAACTGTACACAATACTCTAGCTGTGGCCTAACTAGTGTTTTATGCAGTTCAAGCATAAACCACTCCCCCGGCTCTTATAATGCCTCGGCTAATAAAGGCAAGTATTCCATATACTTTTTTAACCGCCTTATCTACCTGGCCTGCTACCTTCAGGGATCTGTGGACATGCACTCCAAGGTCTCTCTGTCCCTCTACACTTCTCAGTATCCTACCTGGATTTGTTTCTGGCTGCGGCGGCGATTACTTCTTACAGAAGGTAGGTACTGCAGTGAATTTCATGGCCAGAGTGACCTCCTGGATGAGTTACGATCGCCTAGATAGGTCAGAGACGAATTACCCAGATTTTTTTCTTCAAAAAAATTGGCCTGGGTTTTTTGCCTATCCCAGGAGATCATATGGTTTTGGGCTGGGTGGAGTGTATATGTTGTGATACACAAAGTATCACAATTGTGTGGGACAGGCTTGATGGACCAGATGATCTTTACTTGTCCGTCATTGTTCGTATGTTCGTATTTATGGTATATTCCCTTGCCGTGTCTATTTGATTATTTGTCTAATTTGCTGTTGGAGGACCCCGCTGTACGAAAATTGGTTCTTGTGTTTGCCTACACTTCACTGCACTTCAAAAACAAAAGTAATTCATTGTCTGTAAAGCACTTCGAGATGTATGGAATATGTGAAAGGTGCTATATAAATGCAAGTTCTTTCACTCTTTGCTCATGAGGGGGCTAATGACAGAGCTGGGGGAGGGGGGTATGTTGAGTGCAGCCCCACAGCAGTTAATGCTGTGATATGGACACAAAAAACTCATCATTCCCAATTTTTCTTCTGATAAAGAGTGCAGTAGAAATAGTGGATGCAGCCAAGATTTGCAAAAAAATTTA
Source organism: Pristiophorus japonicus (assembly GCF_044704955.1). Lineage (NCBI taxonomy): Eukaryota > Metazoa > Chordata > Chondrichthyes > Pristiophoridae > Pristiophorus > Pristiophorus japonicus. The sequence goes on along the minus strand of NC_091979.1, from coordinate 214,007,533 downwards.
TAGTATGAGCTCACTATCAGATTTTGGCCTATTAAAACTTCAGATTGTGTTGAATCATAGGAATTTTAGCTAAGTTTTCTTTCCATGTCTGTGTTAGCTCCTCCCCTGGAGCTATCCATTCTAATCTATTTCTCTGCTCTTTCCCTTATCCTTTAAAATCTTTATCTAGTTCCCGCTCCAGTTCAAGATTAAGGCTGAGGGGTAACCTAATAGATGTCTTTAAAATTATGTCTTTAAAATTATGAAAGGTTTTGATAAAGTAGACACAGAGAGAGTGTTTCCACTGGTGGGGAAGAGCAAAACTAGAGGCCATCAATATAAAATAGTCACTAAGAAATCAAATAAGAAATTCAGATGAAACTTCTTTACCCGAAGAATGGTGAGAATGTGGAACTTCTGAGGCAGAAGGAATAGAGGGTTATGTCGATAAGAGTTTGATGAGAAAGAATGGGAGGACAGTCGCGTGGAGTATAAACCTGGCATGGTTGGGCCAAATGGCCTTTTCTGTGCTGTATACGCGATGTAATTCTTTGTTACCAGCTTACTAACCAGCAGAAACAAGTCGAATTGCTCCTCGACCTTCTCTATTCCATGAACACAGGCCCAGTTTTATGACAAAAGGTCATCAACGTTAACTCTCTTTCTCTCTCCATAGATGCTGTCTGACCTGCTGAGTATTTCCAACATTTTCTGTTCTTATGCCAGTATTATAATCCCTTGAATTATTAGCTCTCATCTCTGGTATCATTGCACTTTTCCATGACTCATTATTTCTATGTGTTACCGAAAAATGGACATAATGGGGCCGAAATCCCGGCCTTCTCGACACGACGTTATCATGATGTATGAAAAGCAAGGACAAAGGAGTGCTTTTTCTCTGGAGCTGAAAACGGAAATCGAAGGGAGGTGTTGTGAGCCACCCTGCCAAACATTCAGAATCTATAATCCAGTCAAACTGATCACTCAAAGGATTATACGTAAGCCAATTAACCCAAACTCAAATATTGCGAGAGAGATGCTACGTAACCGTGCATAGATATTGCAAAGGAATTTTTTTTCCTAATTGTGTGTGTAAACTGGTCAACTCAAATGCATTGATATTGCGAAGGAGTTTTTTTTTTAAATTGTACGTAAACTAGTTATCTTGAATGCATAAATATTGCGAGAAAGCGTTTTTAAATTGTACATAAACGGGTAGCTTAAGTGCATAGATAATGCGAGGAAGGAACTTAAAACCTGTAAGCTAGAGAATTTGTAGTTTCTTTTGATGCTTTTAACCCTATATTCAACAGCGTTAAGCTCGGGAGTTTGTAGTCTTGTTTGATACTTTTGAACCTGTACTCAATACAGTTGAATTAGGAACTTATAGTCTTTTAAATCTTTTTAATAAATCCTGCCATTGTATTGGAAAAATTCAAATCTTTATTGCGTCTTTTAAGTCTTGGTGTTTGAAATCTGTAGGAAAACACATTGATTTACATTGAACTGCAGTTGCCACTGACCTGCCCAATTTCCTAATTTATCTACATCCTGCTGTTCAGGTTTTAAGGAGCATATTAAAGGAGGAGAGAGAGGTAGAGAGGTGGAGAGGTTTAGGGAGAGAGTTCCAGAGCTTTGGGCCAAGGCAAGGAGTTTCTATAGGCCAGAGTTCAGTACAGTGAAGTCCTACTTTCCAACCCCAGGGCTACTGAAATTCCACCCTGTTGAACGCATGTCAGTTCAGATTAATAGGGTGAGGTTGTACTGTAATTGGACAGACAAAATCAAATTTAACACTGATAAATATCCTCTTAGTCAGTCCCCCGGAGTCGAGGATGACTTGCTTCCACACCAATATTATGGGTTCTAAGGTGACTAATGAGCGGGATTGACAAGACTCTGCCACAGGTGGGGCAGGTGGTGGTTGAAGGGACGGGTGGTTGTGGTGCTTGGTTTATCGTAAGCTCCTTCTGCTTGGCTTCCGCGTGCTATCGACAAAGAGATTCAAACTGTTCGGCACCTTCTCAAACGCTTCTCCTCCTATTTGAGCGGTCTTGGGCCAGGGATTCCCAAGAGTCGATGAGGATGTTACATTTTTTTTAAAGGAGGCTTTGAGGTTGCCTTGAAGCGTTTTCTCTGCCCTCCTGGGACTTGCTTGCCATGACAGAGCTCAGACAGAGCTTGTTTCGGGAGTCTAGTATCAGGCATGCGGAAAATGTGGCCCGACCATCGGAGTCAATTGAGCATGATCAATGACTCGATGCTGGGGATATTGGCCTAAGAAAGAACACGGACATCGGTACGCCATTCCTGCCAATGGATTTGCAGGATTTTGCAGAGGCAACATTGGTGTTACTTCTCCAGTCCCTTGAGGTGCCTACTGTACGTTGCCCATGTCTCTGAAGCATTCAGGAGAGCGGGTATCTGCTGCTCTGTAGACCACAAACTTGATGCCGGGTTTGAGGTTTTGGTCTTCAAACATTCTTTTCCTCAAGTGGCTAAAGGCTGCCCTGGCACACAAGAAGGCGATGTTGGATTTCGTCATCAATGTCCGCCCTCACTGACAGAAGGCTTCCCAAGGTATGGAAAGTGCTCCACGCTGTCCAAGGTCTCATCATGGATCTTGATAATCGGGGGGCAGTGTTAGGTGGCAGGAGCAGGTTGGTAAAGAACCTTTGTCTTTCGAATGTTTCATGTAAGACCCAGTCTCTCATACGTTTCAGTGAAGGAATCAATGATGGTTTGGAGTTCAGCCTCCGAATGTGCACAAATGCAAGCGTATAAAGTATCACACATAGATCAAAAAACGAGTGTCATAAGCACAGTATCAATTGAACAAGAAAGAGAGAGAGACACAGGAATAATTAAAGACGTCACCTTCGATGTCCAGATAAAGTGGTAAAGCAATTCAAAAGCTAATAAGAGAATGGGATATACAAACAGAAGAACAGATTACAAGTCTGCAGAAGCTGTGCCAACGGTTTACAATGCACTAGCCAGACCACACAACTCATACTTAAAGAACAAACTCACATTTACACAGCGTCTTTCGCAACCTGAGGACATCCCAAAGTGCTTTACAGCTAATTAAGTACTTTTGAAGTGTCAGCATCATCATAGGCAGTCCCTCGAAGCGAGGATGACTTGCTTCCACGCCAAAAAGGGATGCGTTCACAGGTGTTTCAATGAAACATAGAAAATAGGTGCAGGAGTTGGCCATTCGGCCCTTCTAGCCTGCACCGCCATTCAATGAGTTCATGGCTGAACATGCAACTTCAGTACCCCATTCCTGCTTTCTCGCCATACCCCTTGATCCCCCTAGTAGTAAGGACTTCATCTAACTCCTTTTTGAATATATTTAGTGAATTGGCCTCAACAACTTTCTGTGGCAGAGAATTCCACAGGTTCACCACTCTCTGGGTGAAGAAGTTCCTCCGCATCTCGGTCCTAAATGGCTTACCCCTTATCCTTAGACTATGACCCCTGGTTCTGGACTTCCCCAACATTGGGAACATTCTTCCTGCATCTAACCTGTCTGAACCCATCAGAATTTTAAACGTTTCTATGAGGTCCCCTCTCATTCTTCTGAACTCCAGTGAATACAAGCCCAGTTGATCCAGTCTTTCTTGATATGTCAGTCCCACCATCCCGGGAATCAGTCTGGTGAACCTTCGCTGCACTCCCTCAATAGCAAGAATGTCCTTCCTCAAGTTAAGAGACCAAAACTGTACACAATACTCCATGTGTGGCCTCACCAAGGCCCTATACAACTGTAGCAACACATCCCTGCCCCTGTACTCAAATCCCCTCGCTATGAAGGCCAACATGCCATTTGCTTTCTTAACTGCCTGCTGTACCTGCATGCCAACCTTCAATGACTGATGTACCATGACACCCAGGTCTCGTTGCACCTCCCCTTTTCCTAATATTTCAGATCCCGAACTACATATTGAAGGGTGGAAGATGCCTGTGTGTGGATTTTTTTAACGTGTGATGGCCGTTGCACACCAGCCACCACATGGGCTTGACAGAGCTTGGTCTTGGTCCAGTGGCAAGGATTACCCAAGACGGCTGGAGACCAGCTCTGTTGCACGGACCTAGCGCGCGCACATATCACAGTGTGGGCTGGCCTGTGCTGCTCCTGGGTCACCCGCCTCTCCCGGGCCCCAAACTCTCGCCTCTCCTGGGCCCCGGACACTTCCCTCTACAAACTCTTGCTGCTCCTTTGCCCTTCCTGCTGTGCCTGCAGCAGCACGCGCTGCTCCCTGCAGTGGTATGCCGCCGCACGCTGCTCCCTCCAGTGGCCACTATTGTAATGTACAAATATAGCTCATTTAACCTAATAAGCTTCACAAGATGCTTCACAGAGAAAAACTGAAAGCCAAGTGGCAATATGAGTTCGGAGACATAACCAAAGGTTCTGTTTTAAGTAACTAGGTAGAGGAGTTTAGGGAGGACGAACCAAAACTGCTGGAGGCTCTGCCACAAATGATGGAATAGGATGTGAAGTCGGGGATCAACTGGAGGCCAGAGCTGGACAACCAAAGGACATAGGCTCAGGGAGATTGTAGTGGTTGGGGGTGAGGGAAGGACATGAAGAGATTTGAAAACAAAGGTGATACTGAAAGGAACGAATGGAGGTCAGCAAAGACAGGAGAGATCGGCAAGTTGGACAGGACTATTTTGGTACATGCACCTTTACTCACCAGTACTGTACCCTAGTGTTATACAGTGACAGACCTGTACCCACCAGTACTGTATCCGTGTTATAGCGACAGACCTGTATCCACCAGTGCCATACCCCAATGTTATACAATGACAGACCTGTACCCACCTGTGCTGTACCCCAGTGTTATACAGTGACAGACCTGTACGCACCAGCACTGTACACCAGTGTTATTCAGTGACAGACCTGTACCCACCAGTACTGTACCCGTGTTATACAGTGAGACCTGTACCCACCAGCACTGTACCCCAGTGTTATTCAGTGACAGACCTGTACCACCAGTACTGTACCCCAGTGTTATTCAGTGACAGACCTGTACCCACCAGTACTGTACCCCAGTGTTATACAGTGACAGACCTGTACCCACCAGTACTGTACCCCAGTGTTATACAGTGAGACCTGTACCCACCAGCACTGTACCCCAGTGTTATTCAGTGACAGACCTGTACCCACCAGTACTGTACCCCAGTGTTATTCAGTGACAGACCTGTACCCACCAGTACTGTACCCCAGTGTTATACAGTGACAGACCTGTACCCACCAGTACTGTACCCCAGTGTTATTCAGTGACAGACCTGTACCCACCAGTACTGTACCCGTGTTATACAGTGAGACCTGTACCCATCAGCACTGTACCCCAGTGTTATTCAGTGACAGACCTGTACCCATCAGTACTATACCCCAGTGTTATTCAGTGACAGACCTGTACCCACCAGTACTGTAACCCAGTGTTATACAGTGAATGGCCTGTACCCACCAGCACTGTACCCCAGTGTTATTCAGTGACAGACCTGTACCCACCAGTACTGTAACCCAGTGTTATACAGTGACAGTCCTAGACACCAATGCTGCACTCTGGTGTTATGCTCGCTCTAGATATAATCCAACTTTGGAAGGACAAAGTCTACGAACTAATTATCCAGCTGGCAACTTTCAGTTCAAGGGGCCATATGAAAATATTCACAGCCTATACATGCACCTTTACTCACCAGTACTGTACCCTAGTGTTATACAGTGACAGACCTGTACCCACCAGTACTATACCCCAGTGTTATATAGTGACAGACCTGTACCCACCAGAACTGTACCCCAGTGTTATTCAGTGACAGACCTGTACCCATCAGCACTGTACCCCAGTGTTAGTCAGTGACAGACTTTACTGAAATTGTAGTGACAACATTGTTTAAAACCAAAAGACAAATTTTGCAGGAAGACAGTGCCCTTAATTATTTCTAGTCATTTTACTAATTTGGGGGCTGGGGGGGACGGTACTGCAAATACAATTTAGATTCATCAGCACCTAAAATGAGAAAGGACAAATTCTAACGAATGGTCTTTACCCAAAACATTAAAACTTTCTCTTTTCAGACACTGATGGAAATGCTGTTTTCCCAGCATTTCGTGACTAACACAATTGTTGGCTTTGTTCCTCAGGATAAATCATCATCATCATCATAGGCAGTCCTTCAGAATCCCTTAGCATGAGTTCTTAGGTGGCTGTACAGTCCAATACGAGAACCACAGTCTCTGTCACAGGTCGGACAGATAGTCATTGACGGAAAGGGTGGGCAGGGAGCCTGATTTGCTGCACACTCCTTCCGCTGTCTGCGCTTGATTTCTGCCTGCTCTCGGCGCCGATATTCAAGGAGCTCAGCGCCCTCCCAAATAAACTTCCTCCACTTAGGGTGGTCTATGGCCAGGGACTCCCAGTGTCAGTGGGGATGTCACACTTTATCAGGGAGGCTTTGAGAGTGTCCTTGTAATGTTTCCTCTGCCCACCTTCGGCTCGTTTGCCGTGGACAAGTTCCAAGTAGAGTGCTTGCTTTGAGAGTCTCGTGTCTGGCATGCGAACTACGTGGCCTGCCCAGCAGAGCTGATCAAGTGTGGTCAGTGCTTCAATGCTGGGGATATTGGCCTGGACGAAGTCGCTAATGTTTGTGCGTCTGTCCTCCCAGGGGATATATTCCTGGGGTATCTCCAGTTTAAACAGCTTCAGCAGTGAGAAATTAGAGTTTGTAGCCTTGGCTCAGTTCTCTCGTATTTTTGAAAAGCAATATAATCCAACTAAACTTGTTTTGGATGTGATTAGAAATATTAGAAAAATATATACTCAGTACTAAAACTAGTAAGTTTCTTTCCCAGCACCGCAAAAGTGTGGACCTTCACAACTTTTTCAAACATAAGGTTAAGAGGTGACCAAATAGAGGTTATCAAGATGATCAGAGGTTTTGATAAGAGTAGATAGAGAAAAATTATTCCCTCTGGTGAGTGGGTAAATCACCAGAGGACATAGACTCAAGATCAGTACCAAAAGATCAAGAGGGAAGATGAGATTTTTCACTCAGAGTTGTTAGGATCTGGAACGCTGCAACTGAAAAGGTGGCAGAAGCTCAGTCCATAAATAATTTTAAAAAGGGAGTTGGACAGGTGTTTGAGGATGAGGAATTTACAAGGTTACGGACTAAACACAACTTTTTCAAAGAACCAGCAGACTCGATGGGCCGCATGGCCTTCTATGCGGTAAGTTTCTATGATTCTAACTCCCCTGCAACAAGCAGTTTTTTAAACGAAGAGCTTGGTGACATGGAACCGGTAGACGGCTGATCCGGTAGCACTCTGATCTCGTTTGCTCTCTCTCGGATATAAAGGATCCCATGGCGCTCTCGCATGAGAATAGCGGAGGGATTATGCGGTCAAGTCTCTGGATTAATCCCTCAACCAACATTACTCCGATTATCTGGTCAATATCACATTGCTGTTTGTGGGCAAATTGGCTACCGCGCTTCCCACATCACAACAGTGACTGCACTTCAAAAAGTATTTCACCGAGAGGTTCTGGGCAGAGTGGCGCCTCCTTTACCTCGTCATAGCTTCCACAGCGTTCTCCTGGCCCCCAGTACCGTCCCCCCCACGTATCCATCTCACTCTCCCACCAGACACCCGGGGCTGCGGCCTACCTGCGCTCCCGGGTCTCCTCGCCACTCAGCGGCTCGTGGGTTGCATGGGGCAGGTTGCTGGACAGCACGTACAGGTAGCTGGTGGCAGCGCCGAATATAAGTAACAAGCCAAGCGGAGACTTGGCCGACATTAAGCCGGGCGCTCGGTGAGGCAGCCGCAATCGCTGGCAGCAGGCAGCTCTCAGCTCGAGCGCGCCCCTCGTCACCCGACCAGAGTCCGCCCTGACATCACAATGGCCCGCCTCCAGCGGCAACCACACCGTTACCCTGGCAACCGTGCCGGGCCTGGCAAAGGGCACTCCCAGGGCCCCGGGCCTCCCGGCACACATCCCACACTCCCCAGGTCCCCGCACATTCTCCAATCCCCCGGGCCCCCCGGCACACAGTCTCTGCCACCCACCCAACACTCTCCGGGTCCCCGCCCCCTCTCCCCGGGACCCTCTCCCCGGGACCCCCCCCGCTCCCCTCTCCCCGGGACCCCCCCGCGCACACTCGCCAGGGCCCCGGCACATTCTCCAATCCCCGGACCCACCCCCCGCACACACCCCGGGCCCCTGCACACTCCCTGGGCCATCCGCATATTTAACAATCCTCGAGTCCCCCACACACTCCCCAATCGCCGGGCCCTCGCACATTCCCCAATCCAGAGGCCCCGCATAGTCCCCAATCCTGGGTCCCCCGCACACTCCAAAATCTTCAGGACCCCCGCACACTCCCCAATCCCCGGGGCCCCCGCACACTCTCCAAACCTGGGGACCCCGCACACTCCCAAATCCTGGTGCCCCAATCGCTGGGGCCCCCCCACACTCCCCAATCTCCGGGGCTGCTGCACACTCCCCAATTCCCGGGACCCCCGGACACTCCCCAATCCCCGGGACCCCCGGACACTCCCCAATCCCCGGGACCCCTGCACACTCCCCAATCCCCGGGAACCCCGCACACTCCCCAATCACCAGGCCCCCGCACACTGCCCAATCCCCGGGGCCCGCGGCACACCCCCCCAATCCCCGGGGCTCCTGCACACTTTTCAATCCTGGAGCCCCCACACATTCCCCGAGCCCCCCACACACTCCCCAATCTCCGGTGCTCCTGCACACTCCCCAATCCTGAGGCCCCTGCACACGCCCCAATCCCTGGGGCTCCCGCACATTCCCCAATCCTGAGGCCCACGCACACTCCCCAATCCCCGGGGACCCCGCACGCTCCCCAATCCCAGGGGACCCCGCACACTCCCCAATCCCCGGGGCCCCCGCACACTCCCCAATCTCCGGTGCACCTGCACACGCCCCAATCCCCGGGGCCCCCGCACACTCCCCAATCTCCGGTGCACCTGCACACTCCCCAATCCCCGGGGCCCCCGCACACTCCCCAATCTCCGGTGCACCTGCACACTCCCCAATCCCCGGGGCCCCCGCACACTCCCCAATCCCCGGGGACCCCGCACACTCTCCAATCCCCGGGGCCCCCGCACACTCCCCAATCTCCGGTGCTCCTGCACACTCCCCAATCCCCGGGGCCCCTGCACACTCCCCAATCTTTGGAGCCCCGCACACTCCCCAATCCCCGGGACCCCGCACACTCCCCAATCCTGGTGCCACGTACACTCCCAAATCCTGGGGACCCCCCCAATCCTGACGCCCCGCACACGCCCCACTACCCGAGCCCCCCAGACCCTCCCCAATCCTGGGGCCCCCACACACTCCCCAATCCCCGGGGCCCCCGCACACTCCCCAATCCCCGCGGCCCCTGCACACTCCCCAATCCCCGGGGCCCCTGCACACTCCCCAATCCCCGGGGCCCCTACACATTCCCCAGTCCCCAGAACCCCCACACACTCCCCAATCCCCGGGGCCCCTGCACACTCCCCAATCCTGGGGCCCCCACACACTCCCCAATTCCTGAGCCCCCCAGACACTCCCCAATCCCCGGAACCCCCGCACACTCCCCAATCCCCGGACCCCCCGCACACTCCCCAATCCCTGGGGCCCCCGCACACACCCAAATCCCTGGGGCCCCCACACACTCCCCAATCTCCGGTACTCCTGTACCCTCCCCAATCTCTGGGGCCCCCGCACACTCCCCAATCTCCGGGGCCCCACACAATCCCTGGGACCCCGCACACTCCCCAATCCTGGTGCCACACACACTCCCAAATCCTGGGGACCCCCCCAATCCTGAGGCCCCGCACACTCCCCAATCCCCGGGGCTCCACACACGCCCCAATCCTCGGATCCCCCGCACAATCCCCAGTCCTCGGGTCCCCGCACACTCCCCATTCCCTGGGACCCCCCATAGACTCCCCAACCCCCGAACCCCCCAGACATTCCCCAATCCTGGGGCCCCTACACATTCCCCAATCCCCGGGGAACAGACACACTCCCCAATCCCCGGGGACCCCAGACATTCCCCAATCCTGGGGCCCCTACACATTCCCCAATCCCCGGGGACCCCACACACACCCCAATCCTGGGGCCCCTACACACTCCCCAATCTCCGGGGCCCCCGCACACTCCCCAATCTCCGGTGCTCCTGCACACTCCCCAATCCCCGGGACTCCGCACACTCCCCAATCCCTGGGGCCCCCGCACACTCCCCAATCCTGGTGCCACGCACACTCCCCAATCCTGGGGCCCCCACACACTCCCCAATCTCCGGGGCCCCTGCACACTCCCCAATCCTGGGGCCCCCACACAATCCCCAATCTCCGGGGCCCCTGCACACTCCCCAATCCCCGGGGCCCCGCACACTCCCCAATCCCCGGGGCCCCGCACACTCCCCAATCCCCGGGGCCCCCGCATACTCCCCAATCCCCGGGGCCCCCACACACTCCCCAATCCCCGGGGCTCCCGCACACTCCCCAATCCTTGGAGCCCCGCACACTCCCCAATCCTGGTGCCACACACACTCTCAAATCCTGGGGACCCCCCCAATCCCCGGGGCCCCGCACACTCCCCAATCCCCGGATCCCCTGCATAATCCCCAGTACTCGGGACCCCCGCACACTCCCCAATCCCCGGGGCCCCTGCACACACCCCAATCCCCAGGACCCCCATAGACTCCCCAATCCTGAGGCCCCGCATACTCCCCAATCCCCGGGCCCCCCACACACTCCCCAATCCCCGGTACCCCCGCAGACTCCCCAATCCTGACGCCTCTGCACACTCCCCAATCCTGAGGCCCCTGCACTCTCTCCAATCCCCGGGGCTCCTGCACACTCCCCAATCCCCAGGGACCCCACACACTCCCCAATCCTGGGGCCCCTACACATTCTCCAATCTCCGGAGCCCCCGCGCACTCCCCAATCTCTGGTGCTCCTGCACACTCTCCAATCCCTGGGGCCCCCGCACACTCCCCAATCCTTGGAGCCCCCATACACTCCCCAATCTCCGGTGCTCCTGCACACTCTCCAATCCCTGGGGCCCCCGCACACTCCCCAATCTCCGGTGCTCCTGCACACTCCCCAATCCCCGGGGCCCCCGCACACTCCCCAATCTTTGGAGCCCCGCACACTCCCCAATCCCCGGGACCCCGCACACTCCCCAATCCTGGTGCCACGTACACTCCCAAATCCTGGGGACCCCCCCAATCCTGACACCCCGCACACGCCGCACTACCCGAGCCCCCCAGACCCTCCCCAATCCTGGGGCCCCCACACACTCCCCAATCCCCGGGGCCCCCGCACACTCCCCAATCCCCGGGGCCCCTGCACACTCCCCAATCCCCGGGGCCCCTGCACACTCCCCAATCCCCGGGGCCCCTGCACACTCCCCAATCCCCGGGGCCCCTGCACACTCCCCAATCCTGGGGCCCCCACACACTCCCCAATTCCTGAGCCCCCCAGACACTCCCCAATCCCCGGAACCCCCGCACACTCCCCAATCACCAGGCCCCCGCACACTGCCCAATCCCCGGGGCCCGCGGCACCCCCCCCCAATCCCCGGGGCTCCTGCACACTTTTCAATCCTGGAGCCCCCACACATTCCCCGAGCCCCCCACACACTCCCCAATCTCCGGTGCTCCTGCACACTCCCCAATCCTGAGGCCCCTGCACACGCCCCAATCCCTGGGGCTCCCGCACATTCCCCAATCCTGAGGCCCACGCACACTCCCCAATCCCCGGGGACCCCGCACGCTCCCCAATCCCAGGGGACCCCGCACACTCCCCAATCCCCGGGGCCCCCGCACACTCCCCAATCTCCGGTGCACCTGCACACGCCCCAATCCCCGGGGCCCCCGCACACTCCCCAATCTCCGGTGCACCTGCACACTCCCCAATCCCCGGGGCCCCCGCACACTCCCCAATCTCCGGTGCACCTGCACACTCCCCAATCCCCGGGGCCCCCGCACACTCCCCAATCCCCGGGGACCCCGCACACTCCCCAATCCCCGGGGCCCCCGCACACTCCCCAATCTCCGGTGCTCCTGCACACTCCCCAATCCCCGGGGCCCCTGCACACTCCCCAATCTTTGGAGCCCCGCACACTCCCCAATCCCCGGGACCCCGCACACTCCCCAATCCTGGTGCCACGTACACTCCCAAATCCTGGGGACCCCCCCAATCCTGACGCCCCGCACACGCCCCACTACCCGAGCCCCCCAGACCCTCCCCAATCCTGGGGCCCCCACACACTCCCCAATCCCCGGGGCCCCCGCACACTCCCCAATCCCCGCGGCCCCTGCACACTCCCCAATCCCCGGGGCCCCTGCACACTCCCCAATCCCCGGGGCCCCTACACATTCCCCAGTCCCCAGAACCCCCACACACTCCCCAATCCCCGGGGCCCCTGCACACTCCCCAATCCTGGGGCCCCCACACACTCCCCAATTCCTGAGCCCCCCAGACACTCCCCAATCCCCGGAACCCCCGCACACTCCCCAATCCCCGGACCCCCCGCACACTCCCCAATCCCTGGGGCCCCCGCACACACCCAAATCCCTGGGGCCCCCACACACTCCCCAATCTCCGGTACTCCTGTACCCTCCCCAATCTCTGGGGCCCCCGCACACTCCCCAATCTCCGGGGCCCCGCACAATCCCTGGGACCCCGCACACTCCCCAATCCTGGTGCCACACACACTCCCAAATCCTGGGGACCCCCCCAATCCTGAGGCCCCGCACACTCCCCAATCCCCGGGGCTCCACACACGCCCCAATCCTCGGATCCCCCGCACAATCCCCAGTCCTCGGGTCCCCGCACACTCCCCATTCCCTGGGACCCCCCATAGACTCCCCAACCCCCGAACCCCCCAGACATTCCCCAATCCTGGGGCCCCTACACATTCCCCAATCCCCGGGGAACAGACACACTCCCCAATCCCCGGGGACCCCAGACATTCCCCAATCCTGGGGCCCCTACACATTCCCCAATCCCCGGGGACCCCACACACACCCCAATCCTGGGGCCCCTACACACTCCCCAATCTCCGGGGCCCCCGCACACTCCCCAATCTCCGGTGCTCCTGCACACTCCCCAATCCCCGGGACTCCGCACACTCCCCAATCCCTGGGGCCCCCGCACACTCCCCAATCCTGGTGCCACGCACACTCCCCAATCCTGGGGCCCCCACACACTCCCCAATCTCCGGGGCCCCTGCACACTCCCCAATCCTGGGGCCCCCACACAATCCCCAATCTCCGGGGCCCCTGCACACTCCCCAATCCCCGGGGCCCCGCACACTCCCCAATCCCCGGGGCCCCGCACACTCCCCAATCCCCGGGGCCCCCGCATACTCCCCAATCCCCGGGGCCCCCACACACTCCCCAATCCCCGGGGCTCCCGCACACTCCCCAATCCTTGGAGCCCCGCACACTCCCCAATCCTGGTGCCACACACACTCTCAAATCCTGGGGACCCCCCCAATCCCCGGGGCCCCGCACACTCCCCAATCCCCGGATCCCCTGCATAATCCCCAGTACTCGGGACCCCCGCACACTCCCCAATCCCCGGGGCCCCTGCACACACCCCAATCCCCAGGACCCCCATAGACTCCCCAATCCTGAGGCCCCGCACACTCCCCAATCCCCGGGCCCCCCACACACTCCCCAATCCCCGGTACCCCCGCAGACTCCCCAATCCTGACGCCTCTGCACACTCCCCAATCCTGAGGCCCCTGCACTCTCTCCAATCCCCGGGGCTCCTGCACACTCCCCAATCCCCAGGGACCCCACACACTCCCCAATCCTGGGGCCCCTACACATTCTCCAATCTCCGGAGCCCCCGCGCACTCCCCAATCTCTGGTGCTCCTGCACACTCTCCAATCCCTGGGGCCCCCGCACACTCCCCAATCCTTGGAGCCCCCACACACTCCCCAATCTCCGGTGCTCCTGCACACTCTCCAATCCCTGGGGCCCCCGCACACTCCCCAATCTCCGGTGCTCCTGCACACTCCCCAATCCCCGGGGCCCCCGCACACTCCCCAATCTTTGGAGCCCCGCACACTCCCCAATCCCCGGGACCCCGCACACTCCCCAATCCTGGTGCCACGTACACTCCCAAATCCTGGGGACCCCCCCAATCCTGACACCCCGCACACGCCGCACTACCCGAGCCCCCCAGACCCTCCCCAATCCTGGGGCCCCCACACACTCCCCAATCCCCGGGGCCCCCGCACACTCCCCAATCCCCGGGGCCCCTGCACACTCCCCAATCCCCGGGGCCCCTGCACACTCCCCAATCCCCGGGGCCCCTGCACACTCCCCAATCCCCGGGGCCCCTGCACACTCCCCAATCCTGGGGCCCCCACACACTCCCCAATTCCTGAGCCCCCCAGACACTCCCCAATCCCCGGAACCCCCGCACACTCCCCAATCACCAGGCCCCCGCACACTGCCCAATCCCCGGGGCCCGCGGCACCCCCCCCCAATCCCCGGGGCTCCTGCACACTTTTCAATCCTGGAGCCCCCACACATTCCCCGAGCCCCCCACACACTCCCCAATCTCCGGTGCTCCTGCACACTCCCCAATCCTGAGGCCCCTGCACACGCCCCAATCCCTGGGGCTCCCGCACATTCCCCAATCCTGAGGCCCACGCACACTCCCCAATCCCCGGGGACCCCGCACGCTCCCCAATCCCAGGGGACCCCGCACACTCCCCAATCCCCGGGGCCCCCGCACACTCCCCAATCTCCGGTGCACCTGCACACGCCCCAATCCCCGGGGCCCCCGCACACTCCCCAATCTCCGGTGCACCTGCACACTCCCCAATCCCCGGGGCCCCCGCACACTCCCCAATCTCCGGTGCACCTGCACACTCCCCAATCCCCGGGGCCCCCGCACACTCCCCAATCCCCGGGGACCCCGCACACTCCCCAATCCCCGGGGCCCCCGCACACTCCCCAATCTCCGGTGCTCCTGCACACTCCCCAATCCCCGGGGCCCCTGCACACTCCCCAATCTTTGGAGCCCCGCACACTCCCCAATCCCCGGGACCCCGCACACTCCCCAATCCTGGTGCCACGTACACTCCCAAATCCTGGGGACCCCCCCCAATCCTGACGCCCCGCACACGCCCCACTACCCGAGCCCCCCAGACCCTCCCCAATCCTGGGGCCCCCACACACTCCCCAATCCCCGCGGCCCCTGCACACTCCCCAATCCCCGGGGCCCCTGCACACTCCCCAATCCCCGGGGCCCCTACACATTCCCCAGTCCCCAGAACCCCCACACACTCCCCAATCCCCGGGGCCCCTGCACACTCCCCAATCCTGGGGCCCCCACACACTCCCCAATTCCTGAGCCCCCCAGACACTCCCCAATCCCCGGAACCCCCGCACACTCCCCAATCCCCGGACCCCCCGCACACTCCCCAATCCCTGGGGCCCCCGCACACACCCAAATCCCTGGGGCCCCCACACACTCCCCAATCTCCGGTACTCCTGTACCCTCCCCAATCTCTGGGGCCCCCGCACACTCCCCAATCTCCGGGGCCCCGCACAATCCCTGGGACCCCGCACACTCCCCAATCCTGGTGCCACACACACTCCCAAATCCTGGGGACCCCCCCAATCCTGAGGCCCCGCACACTCCCCAATCCCCGGGGCTCCACACACGCCCCAATCCCCGGATCCCCCGCACAATCCCCAGTCCTCGGGTCCCCGCACACTCCCCATTCCCTGGGACCCCCCATAGACTCCCCAACCCCCGAACCCCCCAGACATTCCCCAATCCTGGGGCCCCTACACATTCCCCAATCCCCGGGGAACAGACACACTCCCCAATCCCCGGGGACCCCAGACATTCCCCAATCCTGGGGCCCCTACACATTCCCCAATCCCCGGGGACCCCACACACACCCCAATCCTGGGGCCCCTACACACTCCCCAATCTCCGGGGCCCCCGCACACTCCCCAATCTCCGGTGCTCCTGCACACTCCCCAATCCCCGGGACTCCGCACACTCCCCAATCCCTGGGGCCCCCGCACACTCCCCAATCCTGGTGCCACGCACACTCCCCAATCCTGGGGCCCCCACACACTCCCCAATCTCCGGGGCCCCTGCACACTCCCCAATCCTGGGGCCCCCACACAATCCCCAATCTCCGGGGCCCCTGCACACTCCCCAATCCCCGGGGCCCCGCACACTCCCCAATCCCCGGGGCCCCGCACACTCCCCAATCCCCGGGGCCCCCGCATACTCCCCAATCCCCGGGGCCCCCACACACTCCCCAATCCCCGGGGCTCCCGCACACTCCCCAATCCTTGGAGCCCCGCACACTCCCCAATCCTGGTGCCACACACACTCTCAAATCCTGGGGACCCCCCCAATCCCCGGGGCCCCGCACACTCCCCAATCCCCGGATCCCCTGCATAATCCCCAGTACTCGGGACCCCCGCACACTCCCCAATCCCCGGGGCACCTGCACACACCCCAATCCCCAGGACCCCCATAGACTCCCCAATCCTGAGGCCCCGCACACTCCCCAATCCCCGGGCCCCCCACACACTCCCCAATCCCCGGTACCCCCGCAGACTCCCCAATCCTGACGCCTCTGCACACTCCCCAATCCTGAGGCCCCTGCACTCTCTCCAATCCCCGGGGCTCCTGCACACTCCCCAATCCCCAGGGACCCCACACACTCCCCAATCCTGGGGCCCCTACACATTCTCCAATCTCCGGAGCCCCCGCGCACTCCCCAATCTCTGGTGCTCCTGCACACTCTCCAATCCCTGGGGCCCCCGCACACTCCCCAATCCTTGGAGCCCCCACACACTCCCCAATCTCCGGTGCTCCTGCACACTCTCCAATCCCTGGGGCCCCCGCACACTCCCCAATCTCCGGTGCTCCTGCACACTCCCCAATCCCCGGGGCCCCCGCACACTCCCCAATCTTTGGAGCCCCGCACACTCCCCAATCCCCGGGACCCCGCACACTCCCCAATCCTGGTGCCACGTACACTCCCAAATCCTGGGGACCCCCCCAATCCTGACACCCCGCACACGCCGCACTACCCGAGCCCCCCAGACCCTCCCCAATCCTGGGGCCCCCACACACTCCCCAATCCCCGGGGCCCCCGCACACTCCCCAATCCCCGGGGCCCCTGCACACTCCCCAATCCCCGTGGCCCCTGCACACTCCCCAATCCCCGGGGCCCCCGCACACTCCCCAATCCCCGGGGCCCCTGCACACTCCCCAATCCCCGGGGCCCCTGCACACTCCCCAATCCCCGGGGCCCCTGCACACTCCCCAATCCCCGGAACCCCCGCACACTCCCCAATCACCAGGCCCCCGCACACTGCCCAATCCTCGGGGCCCGCGGCACCCCCCCCCAATCCCCGGGGCTCCTGCACACTTTTCAATCCTGGAGCCCCCACACATTCCCCGAGCCCCCCACACACTCCCCAATCTCCGGTGCTCCTGCACACTCCCCAATCCTGAGGCCCCTGCACACGCCCCAATCCCTGGGGCTCCCGCACATTCCCCAATCCTGAGGCCCACGCACACTCCCCAATCCCCGGGGACCCCGCACGCTCCCCAATCCCAGGGGACCCCGCACACTCCCCAATCCCCGGGGCCCCCGCACACTCCCCAATCTCCGGTGCACCTGCACACGCCCCAATCCCCGGGGCCCCCGCACACTCCCCAATCTCCGGTGCACCTGCACACTCCCCAATCCCCGGGGCCCCCGCACACTCCCCAATCTCCGGTGCATCTGCACACTCCCCAATCCCCGGGGCCCCCGCACACTCCCCAATCCCCGGGGACCCCGCACACTCCCCAATCCCCGGGGCCCCCGCACACTCCCCAATCTCCGGTGCTCCTGCACACTCCCCAATCCCCGGGGCCCCTGCACACTCCCCAATCTTTGGAGCCCCGCACACTCCCCAATCCCCGGGACCCCGCACACTCCCCAATCCTGGTGCCACGTACACTCCCAAATCCTGGGGACCCCCCCAATCCTGACGCCCCGCACACGCCCCACTACCCGAGCCCCCCAGACCCTCCCCAATCCTGGGGCCCCCACACACTCCCCAATCCCCGGGGCCCCCGCACACTCCCCAATCCCCGCGGCCCCTGCACACTCCCCAATCCCCGGGGCCCCTGCACACTCCCCAATCCCCGGGGCCCCTACACATTCCCCAGTCCCCAGAACCCCCACACACTCCCCAATCCCCGGGGCCCCTGCACACTCCCCAATCCTGGGGCCCCCACACACTCCCCAATTCCTGAGCCCCCCAGACACTCCCCAATCCCCGGAACCCCCGCACACTCCCCAATCCCCGGACCCCCCGCACACTCCCCAATCCCTGGGGCCCCCGCACACACCCAAATCCCTGGGGCCCCCACACACTCCCCAATCTCCGGTACTCCTGTACCCTCCCCAATCTCTGGGGCCCCCGCACACTCCCCAATCTCCGGGGCCCCGCACAATCCCTGGGACCCCGCACACTCCCCAATCCTGGTGCCACACACACTCCCAAATCCTGGGGACCCCCCCAATCCTGAGGCCCCGCACACTCCCCAATCCCCGGGGCTCCACACACGCCCCAATCCCCGGATCCCCCGCACAATCCCCAGTCCTCGGGTCCCCGCACACTCCCCATTCCCTGGGACCCCCCATAGACTCCCCAACCCCCGAACCCCCCAGACATTCCCCAATCCTGGGGCCCCTACACATTCCCCAATCCCCGGGGAACAGACACACTCCCCAATCCCCGGGGACCCCAGACATTCCCCAATCCTGGGGCCCCTACACATTCCCCAATCCCCGGGGACCCCACACACACCCCAATCCTGGGGCCCCTACACACTCCCCAATCTCCGGGGCCCCCGCACACTCCCCAATCTCCGGTGCTCCTGCACACTCCCCAATCCCCGGGACTCCGCACACTCCCCAATCCCTGGGGCCCCCGCACACTCCCCAATCCTGGTGCCACGCACACTCCCCAATCCTGGGGCCCCCACACACTCCCCAATCTCCGGGGCCCCTGCACACTCCCCAATCCTGGGGCCCCCACACAATCCCCAATCTCCGGGGCCCCTGCACACTCCCCAATCCCCGGGGCCCCGCACACTCCCCAATCCCCGGGGCCCCGCACACTCCCCAATCCCCGGGGCCCCCGCATACTCCCCAATCCCCAGGGCCCCCACACACTCCCCAATCCCCGGGGCTCCCGCACACTCCCCAATCCTTGGAGCCCCGCACACTCCCCAATCCTGGTGCCACACACACTCTCAAATCCTGGGGACCCCCCCAATCCCCGGGGCCCCGCACACTCCCCAATCCCCGGATCCCCTGCATAATCCCCAGTACTCGGGACCCCCGCACACTCCCCAATCCCCGGGGCCCCTGCACACACCCCAATCCCCAGGACCCCCATAGACTCCCCAATCCTGAGGCCCCGCACACTCCCCAATCCCCGGGCCCCCCACACACTCCCCAATCCCCGGTACCCCCGCAGACTCCCCAATCCTGACGCCTCTGCACACTCCCCAATCCTGAGGCCCCTGCACTCTCTCCAATCCCCGGGGCTCCTGCACACTCCCCAATCCCCAGGGACCCCACACACTCCCCAATCCTGGGGCCCCTACACATTCTCCAATCTCCGGAGCCCCCGCGCACTCCCCAATCTCTGGTGCTCCTGCACACTCTCCAATCCCTGGGGCCCCCGCACACTCCCCAATCCTTGGAGCCCCCACACACTCCCCAATCTCCGGTGCTCCTGCACACTCTCCAATCCCTGGGGCCCCCGCACACTCCCCAATCTCCGGTGCTCCTGCACACTCCCCAATCCCCGGGGCCCCCGCACACTCCCCAATCTTTGGAGCCCCGCACACTCCCCAATCCCCGGGACCCCGCACACTCCCCAATCCTGGTGCCACGTACACTCCCAAATCCTGGGGACCCCCCCAATCCTGACACCCCGCACACGCCGCACTACCCGAGCCCCCCAGACCCTCCCCAATCCTGGGGCCCCCACACACTCCCCAATCCCCGGGGCCCCCGCACACTCCCCAATCCCCGGGGCCCCTGCACACTCCCCAATCCCCGGGGCCCCTGCACACTCCCCAATCCCCGGGGCCCCCGCACACTCCCCAATCCCCGGGGCCCCTGCACACTCCCCAATCCCCGGGGCCCCTGCACACTCCCCAATCCCCGGGGCCCCTGCACACTCCCCAATCCCCGGAACCCCCGCACACTCCCCAATCACCAGGCCCCCGCACACTGCCCAATCCTCGGGGCCCGCGGCACCCCCCCCCAATCCCCGGGGCTCCTGCACACTTTTCAATCCTGGAGCCCCCACACATTCCCCGAGCCCCCCACACACTCCCCAATCTCCGGTGCTCCTGCACACTCCCCAATCCTGAGGCCCCTGCACACGCCCCAATCCCTGGGGCTCCCGCACATTCCCCAATCCTGAGGCCCACGCACACTCCCCAATCCCCGGGGACCCCGCACGCTCCCCAATCCCAGGGGACCCCGCACACTCCCCAATCCCCGGGGCCCCCGCACACTCCCCAATCTCCGGTGCACCTGCACACGCCCCAATCCCCGGGGCCCCCGCACACTCCCCAATCTCCGGTGCACCTGCACACTCCCCAATCCCCGGGGCCCCCGCACACTCCCCAATCTCCGGTGCACCTGCACACTCCCCAATCCCCGGGGCCCCCGCACACTCCCCAATCCCCGGGGACCCCGCACACTCCCCAATCCCCGGGGCCCCCGCACACTCCCCAATCTCCGGTGCTCCTGCACACTCCCCAATCCCCGGGGCCCCTGCACACTCCCCAATCTTTGGAGCCCCGCACACTCCCCAATCCCCGGGACCCCGCACACTCCCCAATCCTGGTGCCACGTACACTCCCAAATCCTGGGGACCCCCCCAATCCTGACGCCCCGCACACGCCCCACTACCCGAGCCCCCCAGACCCTCCCCAATCCTGGGGCCCCCACACACTCCCCAATCCCCGGGGCCCCCGCACACTCCCCAATCCCCGCGGCCCCTGCACACTCCCCAATCCCCGGGGCCCCTGCACACTCCCCAATCCCCGGGGCCCCTACACATTCCCCAGTCCCCAGAACCCCCACACACTCCCCAATCCCCGGGGCCCCTGCACACTCCCCAATCCTGGGGCCCCCACACACTCCCCAATTCCTGAGCCCCCCAGACACTCCCCAATCCCCGGAACCCCCGCACACTCCCCAATCCCCGGACCCCCCGCACACTCCCCAATCCCTGGGGCCCCCGCACACACCCAAATCCCTGGGGCCCCCACACACTCCCCAATCTCCGGTACTCCTGTACCCTCCCCAATCTCTGGGGCCCCCGCACACTCCCCAATCTCCGGGGCCCCGCACAATCCCTGGGACCCCGCACACTCCCCAATCCTGGTGCCACACACACTCCCAAATCCTGGGGACCCCCCCAATCCTGAGGCCCCGCACACTCCCCAATCCCCGGGGCTCCACACACGCCCCAATCCCCGGATCCCCCGCACAATCCCCAGTCCTCGGGTCCCCGCACACTCCCCATTCCCTGGGACCCCCCATAGACTCCCCAACCCCCGAACCCCCCAGACATTCCCCAATCCTGGGGCCCCTACACATTCCCCAATCCCCGGGGAACAGACACACTCCCCAATCCCCGGGGACCCCAGACATTCCCCAATCCTGGGGCCCCTACACATTCCCCAATCCCCGGGGACCCCACACACACCCCAATCCTGGGGCCCCTACACACTCCCCAATCTCCGGGGCCCCCGCACACTCCCCAATCTCCGGTGCTCCTGCACACTCCCCAATCCCCGGGACTCCGCACACTCCCCAATCCCTGGGGCCCCCGCACACTCCCCAATCCTGGTGCCACGCACACTCCCCAATCCTGGGGCCCCCACACACTCCCCAATCTCCGGGGCCTCTGCACACTCCCCAATCCTGGGGCCCCCACACAATCCCCAATCTCCGGGGCCCCTGCACACTCCCCAATCCCCGGGGCCCCGCACACTCCCCAATCCCCGGGGCCCCGCACACTCCCCAATCCCCGGGGCCCCCGCATACTCCCCAATCCCCGGGGCCCCCACACACTCCCCAATCCCCGGGGCTCCCGCACACTCCCCAATCCTTGGAGCCCCGCACACTCCCCAATCCTGGTGCCACACACACTCTCAAATCCTGGGGACCCCCCCAATCCCCGGGGCCCCGCACACTCCCCAATCCCCGGATCCCCTGCATAATCCCCAGTACTCGGGACCCCCGCACACTCCCCAATCCCCGGGGCCCCTGCACACACCCCAATCCCCAGGACCCCCATAGACTCCCCAATCCTGAGGCCCCGCACACTCCCCAATCCCCGGGCCCCCCACACACTCCCCAATCCCCGGTACCCCCGCAGACTCCCCAATCCTGACGCCTCTGCACACTCCCCAATCCTGAGGCCCCTGCACTCTCTCCAATCCCCGGGGCTCCTGCACACTCCCCAATCCCCAGGGACCCCACACACTCCCCAATCCTGGGGCCCCTACACATTCTCCAATCTCCGGAGCCCCCGCGCACTCCCCAATCTCTGGTGCTCCTGCACACTCTCCAATCCCTGGGGCCCCCGCACACTCCCCAATCCTTGGAGCCCCCACACACTCCCCAATCTCCGGTGCTCCTGCACACTCTCCAATCCCTGGGGCCCCCGCACACTCCCCAATCTCCGGTGCTCCTGCACACTCCCCAATCCCCGGGGCCCCCGCACACTCCCCAATCTTTGGAGCCCCGCACACTCCCCAATCCCCGGGACCCCGCACACTCCCCAATCCTGGTGCCACGTACACTCCCAAATCCTGGGGACCCCCCCAATCCTGACACCCCGCACACGCCGCACTACCCGAGCCCCCCAGACCCTCCCCAATCCTGGGGCCCCCACACACTCCCCAATCCCCGGGGCCCCCGCACACTCCCCAATCCCCGGGGCCCCTGCACACTCCCCAATCCCCGGGGCCCCTGCACACTCCCCAATCCCCGGGGCCCCTGCACACTCCCCAATCCCCGGGGCCCCTGCACACTCCCCAATCCTGGGGCCCCCACACACTCCCCAATTCCTGAGCCCCCCAGACACTCCCCAATCCCCGGAACCCCCGCACACTCCCCAATCACCAGGCCCCCGCACACTGCCCAATCCCCGGGGCCCGCGGCACCCCCCCCCAATCCCCGGGGCTCCTGCACACTTTTCAATCCTGGAGCCCCCACACATTCCCCGAGCCCCCCACACACTCCCCAATCTCCGGTGCTCCTGCACACTCCCCAATCCTGAGGCCCCTGCACACGCCCCAATCCCTGGGGCTCCCGCACATTCCCCAATCCTGAGGCCCACGCACACTCCCCAATCCCCGGGGACCCCGCACGCTCCCCAATCCCAGGGGACCCCGCACACTCCCCAATCCCCGGGGCCCCCGCACACTCCCCAATTTCCGGTGCACCTGCACACGCCCCAATCCCCGGGGCCCCCGCACACTCCCCAATCTCCGGTGCACCTGCACACTCCCCAATCCCCGGGGCCCCCGCACACTCCCCAATCTCCGGTGCACCTGCACACTCCCCAATCCCCGGGGCCCCCGCACACTCCCCAATCCCCGGGGACCCCGCACACTCCCCAATCCCCGGGGCCCCCGCACACTCCCCAATCTCCGGTGCTCCTGCACACTCCCCAATCCCCGGGGCCCCTGCACACTCCCCAATCTTTGGAGCCCCGCACACTCCCCAATCCCCGGGACCCCGCACACTCCCCAATCCTGGTGCCACGTACACTCCCAAATCCTGGGGACCCCCCCAATCCTGACGCCCCGCACACGCCCCACTACCCGAGCCCCCCAGACCCTCCCCAATCCTGGGGCCCCCACACACTCCCCAATCCCCGGGGCCCCCGCACACTCCCCAATCCCCGCGGCCCCTGCACATTCCCCAATCCCCGGGCCCCCCACACACTCCCCAATCCCCGGTACCCCCGCAGACTCCCCAATCCTGACGCCTCTGCACACTCCCCAATCCTGAGGCCCCTGCACTCTCTCCAATCCCCGGGGCTCCTGCACACTCCCCAATCCCCAGGGACCCCACACACTCCCCAATCCTGGGGCCCCTACACATTCTCCAATCTCCGGAGCCCCCGCGCACTCCCCAATCTCTGGTGCTCCTGCACACTCTCCAATCCCTGGGGCCCCCGCACACTCCCCAATCCTTGGAGCCCCCACACACTCCCCAATCTCCGGTGCTCCTGCACACTCTCCAATCCCTGGGGCCCCCGCACACTCCCCAATCTCCGGTGCTCCTGCACACTCCCCAATCCCCGGGGCCCCCGCACACGCCCCAATCTTTGGAGCCCCGCACACTCCCCAATCCCCGGGACCCCGCACACTCCCCAATCCTGGTGCCACGTACACTCCCAAATCCTGGGGACCCCCCCAATCCTGACACCCCGCACACGCCGCACTACCCGAGCCCCCCAGACCCTCCCCAATCCTGGGGCCCCCACACACTCCCCAATCCCCGGGGCCCCCGCACACTCCCCAATCCCCGGGGCCCCTGCACACTCCCCAATCCCCGGGGCCCCTGCACACTCCCCAATCCCCGGGGCCCCTGCACACTCCCCATATCCCCGGGGCCCCTGCACACTCCCCAATCCTGGGGCCCCCACACACTCCCCAATTCCTGAGCCCCCCAGACACTCCCCAATCCCCGGAACCTCCGCACACTCCCCAATCACCAGGCCCCCGCACACTGCCCAATCCCCGGGGCCCGCGGCACCCCCCCCCAATCCCCGGGGCTCCTGCACACTTTTCAATCCTGGAGCCCCCACACATTCCCCGAGCCCCCCACACACTCCCCAATCTCCGGTGCTCCTGCACACTCCCCAATCCTGAGGCCCCTGCACACGCCCCAATCCCTGGGGCTCCCGCACATTCCCCAATCCTGAGGCCCACGCACACTCCCCAATCCCCGGGGACCCCGCACGCTCCCCAATCCCAGGGGACCCCGCACACTCCCCAATCCCCGGGGCCCCCGCACACTCCCCAATCTCCGGTGCACCTGCACACGCCCCAATCCCCGGGGCCCCCGCACACTCCCCAATCTCCGGTGCACCTGCACACTCCCCAATCCCCGGGGCCCCCGCACACTCCCCAATCTCCGGTGCACCTGCACACTCCCCAATCCCCGGGGCCCCCGCACACTCCCCAATCCCCGGGGACCCCGCACACTCCCCAATCCCCGGGGCCCCCGCACACTCCCCAATCTCCGGTGCTCCTGCACACTCCCCAATCCCCGGGGCCCCTGCACACTCCCCAATCTTTGGAGCCCCGCACACTCCCCAATCCCCGGGACCCCGCACACTCCCCAATCCTGGTGCCACGTACACTCCCAAATCCTGGGGACCCCCCCAATCCTGACGCCCCGCACACGCCCCACTACCCGAGCCCCCCAGACCCTCCCCAATCCTGGGGCCCCCACACACTCCCCAATCCCCGGGGCCCCCGCACACTCCCCAATCCCCGCGGCCCCTGCACACTCCCCAATCCCCGGGGCCCCTGCACACTCCCCAATCCCCGGGGCCCCTACACATTCCCCAGTCCCCAGAACCCCCACACACTCCCCAATCCCCGGGGCCCCTGCACACTCCCCAATCCTGGGGCCCCCACACACTCCCCAATTCCTGAGCCCCCCAGACACTCCCCAATCCCCGGAACCCCCGCACACTCCCCAATCCCCGGACCCCCCGCACACTCCCCAATCCCTGGGGCCCCCGCACACACCCAAATCCCTGGGGCCCCCACACACTCCCCAATCTCCGGTACTCCTGTACCCTCCCCAATCTCTGGGGCCCCCGCACACTCCCCAATCTCCGGGGCCCCGCACAATCCCTGGGACCCCGCACACTCCCCAATCCTGGTGCCACACACACTCCCAAATCCTGGGGACCCCCCCAATCCTGAGGCCCCGCACACTCCCCAATCCCCGGGGCTCCACACACGCCCCAATCCCCGGATCCCCCGCACAATCCCCAGTCCTCGGGTCCCCGCACACTCCCCATTCCCTGGGACCCCCCATAGACTCCCCAACCCCCGAACCCCCCAGACATTCCCCAATCCTGGGGCCCCTACACATTCCCCAATCCCCGGGGAACAGACACACTCCCCAATCCCCGGGGACCCCAGACATTCCCCAATCCTGGGGCCCCTACACATTCCCCAATCCCCGGGGACCCCACACACACCCCAATCCTGGGGCCCCTACACACTCCCCAATCTCCGGGGCCCCCGCACACTCCCCAATCTCCGGTGCTCCTGCACACTCCCCAATCCCCGGGACTCCGCACACTCCCCAATCCCTGGGGCCCCCGCACACTCCCCAATCCTGGTGCCACGCACACTCCCCAATCCTGGGGCCCCCACACACTCCCCAATCTCCGGGGCCCCTGCACACTCCCCAATCCTGGGGCCCCCACACAATCCCCAATCTCCGGGGCCCCTGCACACTCCCCAATCCCCGGGGCCCCGCACACTCCCCAATCCCCGGGGCCCCGCACACTCCCCAATCCCCGGGGCCCCCGCATACTCCCCAATCCCCGGGGCCCCCACACACTCCCCAATCCCCGGGGCTCCCGCACACTCCCCAATCCTTGGAGCCCCGCACACTCCCCAATCCTGGTGCCACACACACTCTCAAATCCTGGGGACCCCCCCAATCCCCGGGGCCCCGCACACTCCCCAATCCCCGGATCCCCTGCATAATCCCCAGTACTCGGGACCCCCGCACACTCCCCAATCCCCGGGGCCCCTGCACACACCCCAATCCCCAGGACCCCCATAGACTCCCCAATCCTGAGGCCCCGCACACTCCCCAATCCCCGGGCCCCCCACACACTCCCCAATCCCCGGTACCCCCGCAGACTCCCCAATCCTGACGCCTCTGCACACTCCCCAATCCTGAGGCCCCTGCACTCTCTCCAATCCCCGGGGCTCCTGCACACTCCCCAATCCCCAGGGACCCCACACACTCCCCAATCCTGGGGCCCCTACACATTCTCCAATCTCCGGAGCCCCCGCGCACTCCCCAATCTCTGGTGCTCCTGCACACTCTCCAATCCCTGGGGCCCCCGCACACTCCCCAATCCTTGGAGCCCCCACACACTCCCCAATCTCCGGTGCTCCTGCACACTCTCCAATCCCTGGGGCCCCCGCACACTCCCCAATCTCCGGTGCTCCTGCACACTCCCCAATCCCCGGGGCCCCCGCACACTCCCCAATCTTTGGAGCCCCGCACACTCCCCAATCCCCGGGACCCCACACACTCCCCAATCCTGGTGCCACGTACACTCCCAAATCCTGGGGACCCCCCCAATCCTGACACCCCGCACACGCCGCACTACCCGAGCCCCCCAGACCCTCCCCAATCCTGGGGCCCCCACACACTCCCCAATCCCCGGGGCCCCCGCACACTCCCCAATCCCCGGGGCCCCTGCACACTCCCCAATCCCCGGGGCCCCTGCACACTCCCCAATCCCCGGGGCCCCTGCACACTCCCCAATCCCCGGGGCCCCTGCACACTCCCCAATCCTGGGGCCCCCACACACTCCCCAATTCCTGAGCCCCCCAGACACTCCCCAATCCCCGGAACCCCCGCACACTCCCCAATCACCAGGCCCCCGCACACTGCCCAATCCCCGGGGCCCGCGGCACCCCCCCCCAAACCCCGGGGCTCCTGCACACTTTTCAATCCTGGAGCCCCCACACATTCCCCGAGCCCCCCACACACTCCCCAATCTCCGGTGCTCCTGCACACTCCCCAATCCTGAGGCCCCTGCACACGCCCCAATCCCTGGGGCTCCCGCACATTCCCCAATCCTGAGGCCCACGCACACTCCCCAATCCCCGGGGACCCCGCACGCTCCCCAATCCCAGGGGACCCCGCACACTCCCCAATCCCCGGGGCCCCCGCACACTCCCCAATCTCCGGTGCACCTGCACACGCCCCAATCCCCGGGGCCCCCGCACACTCCCCAATCTCCGGTGCACCTGCACACTCCCCAATCCCCGGGGCCCCCGCACACTCCCCAATCTCCGGTGCACCTGCACACTCCCCAATCCCCGGGGCCCCCGCACACTCCCCAATCCCCGGGGACCCCGCACACTCCCCAATCCCCGGGGCCCCCGCACACTCCCCAATCTCCGGTGCTCCTGCACACTCCCCAATCCCCGGGGCCCCTGCACACTCCCCAATCTTTGGAGCCCCGCACACTCCCCAATCCCCGGGACCCCGCACACTCCCCAATCCTGGTGCCACGTACACTCCCAAATCCTGGGGACCCCCCCAATCCTGACGCCCCGCACACGCCCCACTACCCGAGCCCCCCAGACCCTCCCCAATCCTGGGGCCCCCACACACTCCCCAATCCCCGGGGCCCCCGCACACTCCCCAATCCCCGCGGCCCCTGCACACTCCCCAATCCCCGGGGCCCCTGCACACTCCCCAATCCCCGGGGCCCCTACACATTCCCCAGTCCCCAGAACCCCCACACACTCCCCAATCCCCGGGGCCCCTGCACACTCCCCAATCCTGGGGCCCCCACACACTCCCCAATTCCTGAGCCCCCCAGACACTCCCCAATCCCCGGAACCCCCGCACACTCCCCAATCCCCGGACCCCCCGCACACTCCCCAATCCCTGGGGCCCCCGCACACACCCAAATCCCTGGGGCCCCCACACACTCCCCAATCTCCGGTACTCCTGTACCCTCCCCAATCTCTGGGGCCCCCGCACACTCCCCAATCTCCGGGGCCCCGCACAATCCCTGGGACCCCGCACACTCCCCAATCCTGGTGCCACACACACTCCCAAATCCTGGGGACCCCCCCAATCCTGAGGCCCCGCACACTCCCCAATCCCCGGGGCTCCACACACGCCCCAATCCCCGGATCCCCCGCACAATCCCCAGTCCTCGGGTCCCCGCACACTCCCCATTCCCTGGGACCCCCCATAGACTCCCCAACCCCCGAACCCCCCAGACATTCCCCAATCCTGGGGCCCCTACACATTCCCCAATCCCCGGGGAACAGACACACTCCCCAATCCCCGGGGACCCCAGACATTCCCCAATCCTGGGGCCCCTACACATTCCCCAATCCCCGGGGACCCCACACACACCCCAATCCTGGGGCCCCTACACACTCCCCAATCTCCGGGGCCCCCGCACACTCCCCAATCTCCGGTGCTCCTGCACACTCCCCAATCCCCGGGACTCCGCACACTCCCCAATCCCTGGGGCCCCCGCACACTCCCCAATCCTGGTGCCACGCACACTCCCCAATCCTGGGGCCCCCACACACTCCCCAATCTCCGGGGCCCCTGCACACTCCCCAATCCTGGGGCCCCCACACAATCCCCAATCTCCGGGGCCCCTGCACACTCCCCAATCCCCGGGGCCCCGCACACTCCCCAATCCCCGGGGCCCCGCACACTCCCCAATCCCCGGGGCCCCCGCATACTCCCCAATCCCCGGGGCCCCCACACACTCCCCAATCCCCGGGGCTCCCGCACACTCCCCAATCCTTGGAGCCCCGCACACTCCCCAATCCTGGTGCCACACACACTCTCAAATCCTGGGGACCCCCCCAATCCCCGGGGCCCCGCACACTCCCCAATCCCCGGATCCCCTGCATAATCCCCAGTACTCGGGACCCCCGCACACTCCCCAATCCCCGGGGCCCCTGCACACACCCCAATCCCCAGGACCCCCATAGACTCCCCAATCCTGAGGCCCCGCACACTCCCCAATCCCCGGGCCCCCCACACACTCCCCAATCCCCGGTACCCCCGCAGACTCCCCAATCCTGACGCCTCTGCACACTCCCCAATCCTGAGGCCCCTGCACTCTCTCCAATCCCCGGGGCTCCTGCACACTCTCCAATCCCTGGGGCCCCCGCACACTCCCCAATCCTTGGAGCCCCCACACACTCCCCAATCTCCGGTGCTCCTGCACACTCTCCAATCCCTGGGGCCCCCGCACACTCCCCAATCTCCGGTGCTCCTGCACACTCCCCAATCCCCGGGGCCCCCGCACACTCCCCAATCTTTGGAGCCCCGCACACTCCCCAATCCCCGGGACCCCGCACACTCCCCAATCCTGGTGCCACGTACACTCCCAAATCCTGGGGACCCCCCCAATCCTGACACCCCGCACACGCCGCACTACCCGAGCCCCCCAGACCCTCCCCAATCCTGGGGCCCCCACACACTCCCCAATCCCCGGGGCCCCCGCACACTCCCCAATCCCCGGGGCCCCTGCACACTCCCCAATCCCCGGGGCCCCTGCACACTCCCCAATCCCCAGGGCCCCTGCACACTCCCCAATCCCCGGGGCCCCTGCACACTCCCCAATCCTGGGGCCCCCACACACTCCCCAATTCCTGAGCCCCCCAGACACTCCCCAATCCCCGGAACCCCCGCACACTCCCCAATCACCAGGCCCCCGCACACTGCCCAATCCCCGGGGCCCGCGGCACCCCCCCCCAATCCCCGGGGCTCCTGCACACTTTTCAATCCTGGAGCCCCCACACATTCCCCGAGCCCCCCACACACTCCCCAATCTCCGGTGCTCCTGCACACTCCCCAATCCTGAGGCCCCTGCACACGCCCCAATCCCTGGGGCTCCCGCACATTCCCCAATCCTGAGGCCCACGCACACTCCCCAATCCCCGGGGACCCCGCACGCTCCCCAATCCCAGGGGACCCCGCACACTCCCCAATCCCCGGGGCCCCCGCACACTCCCCAATCTCCGGTGCACCTGCACACGCCCCAATCCCCGGGGCCCCCGCACACTCCCCAATCTCCGGTGCACCTGCACACTCCCCAATCCCCGGGGCCCCCGCACACTCCCCAATCTCCGGTGCACCTGCACACTCCGCAATCCCCGGGGCCCCCGCACACTCCCCAATCCCCGGGGACCCCGCACACTCCCCAATCCCCGGGGCCCCCGCACACTCCCCAATCTCCGGTGCTCCTGCACACTCCCCAATCCCCGGGGCCCCTGCACACTCCCCAATCTTTGGAGCCCCGCACACTCCCCAATCCCCGGGACCCCGCACACTCCCCAATCCTGGTGCCACGTACACTCCCAAATCCTGGGGACCCCCCCAATCCTGACGCCCCGCACACGCCCCACTACCTGAGCCCCCCAGACCCTCCCCAATCCTGGGGCCCCCACACACTCCCCAATCCCCGGGGCCCCCGCACACTCCCCAATCCCCGCGGCCCCTGCACACTCCCCAATCCCCGGGGCCCCTGCACACTCCCCAATCCCCGGGGCCCCTACACATTCCCCAGTCCCCAGAACCCCCACACACTCCCCAATCCCCGGGGCCCCTGCACACTCCCCAATCCTGGGGCCCCCACACACTCCCCAATTCCTGAGCCCCCCAGACACTCCCCAATCCCCGGAACCCCCGCACACTCCCCAATCCCCGGACCCCCCGCACACTCCCCAATCCCTGGGGCCCCCGCACACACCCAAATCCCTGGGGCCCCCACACACTCCCCAATCTCCGGTACTCCTGTACCCTCCCCAATCTCTGGGGCCCCCGCACACTCCCCAATCTCCGGGGCCCCGCACAATCCCTGGGACCCCGCACACTCCCCAATCCTGGTGCCACACACACTCCCAAATCCTGGGGACCCCCCCAATCCTGAGGCCCCGCACACTCCCCAGTCCTCGGGTCCCCGCACACTCCCCATTCCCTGGGACCCCCCATAGACTCCCCAACCCCCGAACCCCCCAGACATTCCCCAATCCTGGGGCCCCTACACATTCCCCAATCCCCGGGGAACAGACACACTCCCCAATCCCCGGGGACCCCAGACATTCCCCAATCCTGGGGCCCCTACACATTCCCCAATCCCCGGGGACCCCACACACACCCCAATCCTGGGGCCCCTACACACTCCCCAATCTCCGGGGCCCCCGCACACTCCCCAATCTCCGGTGCTCCTGCACACTCCCCAATCCCCGGGACTCCGCACACTCCCCAATCCCTGGGGCCCCCGCACACTCCCCAATCCTGGTGCCACGCACACTCCCCAATCCTGGGGCCCCCACACACTCCCCAATCTCCGGGGCCCCTGCACACTCCCCAATCCTGGGGCCCCCACACAATCCCCAATCTCCGGGGCCCCTGCACACTCCCCAATCCCCGGGGCCCCGCACACTCCCCAATCCCCGGGGCCCCGCACACTCCCCAATCCCCGGGGCCCCGCACACTCCCCAATCCCCGGGGCCCCCGCATACTCCCCAATCCCCGGGGCCCCCACACACTCCCCAATCCCCGGGGCTCCCGCACACTCCCCAATCCTTGGAGCCCCGCACACTCCCCAATCCTGGTGCCACACACACTCTCAAATCCTGGGGACCCCCCCAATCCCCGGGGCCCCGCACACTCCCCAATCCCCGGATCCCCTGCATAATCCCCAGTACTCGGGACCCCCGCACACTCCCCAATCCCCGGGGCCCCTGCACACACCCCAATCCCCAGGACCCCCATAGACTCCCCAATCCTGAGGCCCCGCACACTCCCCAATCCCCGGGCCCCCCACACACTCCCCAATCCCCGGTACCCCCGCAGACTCCCCAATCCTGACGCCTCTGCACACTCCCCAATCCTGAGGCCCCTGCACTCTCTCCAATCCCCGGGGCTCCTGCACACTCCCCAATCCCCAGGGACCCCACACACTCCCCAATCCTGGGGCCACTACACATTCTCCAATCTCCGGAGCCCCCGCGCACTCCCCAATCTCTGGTGCTCCTGCACACTCTCCAATCCCTGGGGCCCCCGCACACTCCCCAATCCTTGGAGCCCCCACACACTCCCCAATCTCCGGTGCTCCTGCACACTCTCCAATCCCTGGGGCCCCCGCACACTCCCCAATCTCCGGTGCTCCTGCACACTCCCCAATCCCCGGGGCCCCCGCACACTCCCCAATCTTTGGAGCCCCGCACACTCCCCAATCCCCGGGACCCCGCACACTCCCCAATCCTGGTGCCACGTACACTCCCAAATCCTGGGGACCCCCCCAATCCTGACACCCCGCACACGCCGCACTACCCGAGCCCCCCAGACCCTCCCCAATCCTGGGGCCCCCACACACTCCCCAATCCCCGGGGCCCCCGCACACTCCCCAATCCCCGGGGCCCCTGCACACTCCCCAATCCCCGGGGCCCCTGCACACTCCCCAATCCCCGGGGCCCCTGCACACTCCCCAATCCCCGGGGCCCCTGCACACTCCCCAATCCTGGGGCCCCCACACACTCCCCAATTCCTGAGCCCCCCAGACACTCCCCAATCCCCGGAACCCCCGCACACTCCCCAATCCCCGGACCCCCCGCACACTCCCCAATCCCTGGGGCCCCCGCACACACCCAAATCCCTGGGGCCCCCACACACTCCCCAACCTCCGGTACTCCTGCACCCTCCCCAATCTCTGGGGCCCCCGCACACTCCCCAATCTCCGGGGCCCCTGCACACTCCCCAATCCCCGGGGCCCCGCACAATCCCTGGGACCCCGCACACTCCCCAATCCCCGGGGCTCCACACACTCCCCAATCCCCGGATCCCCCGCACAATCCCCAGTCCTCGGGTCCCCGCACACTCCCCATTCCCTGGGACCCCCCATAGACTCCCCAACCCCCGAACCCCCCAGACATTCCCCAATCCTGGGGCCCCTACACATTCCCCAATCCCCGGGGAACAGACACACTCCCCAATCCCCGGGGACCCCAGACATTCCCCAATCCTGGGGCCCCTACACATTCCCCAATCCCCGGGGACCCCACACACACCCCAATCCTGGGGCCCCTACACACTCCCCAATCTCCGGGGCCCCCGCACACTCCCCAATCTCCGGTGCTCCTGCACACTCCCCAATCCCCGGGACTCCGCACACTCCCCAATCCCTGGGGCCCCCGCACACTCCCCAATCCTGGTGCCACGCACACTCCCCAATCCTGGGGCCCCCACACACTCCCCAATCTCCGGGGCCCCTGCAAAACTCCCCAATCCTGGGGCCCCCACACAATCCCCAATCCCCGGGGCCCCCGCATACTCCCCAATCCCCGGGGCCCCCACACACTCCCCAATCATCGGGGCTCCCGCACACTCCCCAATCCTTGGAGCCCCGCACACTCCCCAATCCTGGTGCCACACACACTCTCAAATCCTGGGGACCCCCCCAATCCCCGGGGCCCCGCACATTCCCCAATCCCCGGATCCCCTGCAGAATCCCCAGTCCTCGGGACCCCCGCACACTCCCTAATCCCCGGGGCCCCTGCACACACCCCAATCCCCAGGACCCCCATAGACTCCCCAATCCTGAGGCCCCGCACACTCCCCAATCCCCGGGCCCCCCACACACTCCCCAATCCCCGGTACCCCCGCAGACTCCCCAATCCTGACGCCTCTGCACACTCCCCAATCCTGAGGCCCCTGCACTCTCTCCAATCCCCGGGGCTCCTGCACACTCCCCAATCCCCAGGGACCCCACACACTCCCCAATCCTGGGGCCCCTACACATTCTCCAATCTCCGGAGCCCCCGCGCACTCCCCAATCTCTGGTGCTCCTGCACACTCTCCAATCCCTGGGGCCCCCGCACACTCCCCAATCCTTGGAGCCCCCACACACTCCCCAATCTCCGGTGCTCCTGCACACTCTCCAATCCCTGGGGCCCCCGCACACTCCCCAATCCTTGGAGCCCCGCACACTCCCAAATCCTGGGGACCCCCCCAATCCTGTGGTCCCGCACACTCCCCAATACCCGCGGCACCACACACTCCCCAATCCTGGTGCCACGCACACTCCCCAATCCCCGGATCCCCCGCACAATCCCCAGTTCTCGGGACCCCCGCACACTCCCCAATCCCTGGGATCCCCGCACACTCCCCAATCCCCGGGGCCCCTGCACACACCCCAATCCCCAGGACCCCCATAGACTCCCCAATCCCCGGGCCCCTCAGACACGCCCCAATCCTGGGGCCCCCACACACTCCCAAATGCCCGGGGCCCCCACACACTCCCAAATCCCCGGGACCCCCACACACTCCCTAATCCCCGGAACTCCCATAGACTCCCCAACCCCCGAGCCCCCCAGACACTCCCCAATCCACGGGGTCCCTGCACTCTCCGCAATCCCCGGGGCCCCCGCACACTCCCCAATCCCCGGGGCTCCTGCACACTCCCCAATCCTGGGGCCCCCACACACTCCCCAATCTCCGGGGACCCCACACACTCCCCAATCCCTGGGACCCCCGCACACTCCCTAATCCCCGGGGCTCCTGCACACTCCCCAATCCTGGGGCCCCCACACACTCCCCAATCTCCGGGGCCCCTGCACACTCCCCAATCGCTGGGGACCCCACACACTTCCCAATCTCCGGGGCTCCTGCACACTCCCCAATCCCCAGGGCCCCGACACACTCCCCAATCCCCAGGGACCCCACACACTCCCCAATCCCTGGGACCCCCGCACACTCCCTAATCCCCGGGGCCCCTGCACACACCCCAATCCCCAGGACCCCCAGACACTCCCCAATCCTGGGGCCCCCACACACTCCCCAATCCATGGGGCCCCCACACACTCCCCAACCCCCGAGCACCCCAGACACACCCCAATCCCTGGGGCCCCCGCACACTCCCCAATCCCGGGGCCCCCACACACTCCCCAATCTCCGGGGCCCCTGCACACTCCCCAATCCCTGGGACCCTACACACTCCCCAATCTCCGGTGCTCCTGCACACTCCCAAATCCTGGGGACCCACCCAATCCTGTGGCCCCGCACACTCCCCAATCCCCGGGGCCCCTACACACTCCCCAATCCCCGGGGCCCCTACACACTCCCCAATCTCCGTGGCCCCCGCACACTCCCCAATCTCTGGTGCTCCTGCACACTCCCCAATCCCTGGGGCCCCCGCACACTCCCCAATCTCCGGTGCTCCTGCACACTCCCCAATCCTGGGGACCCACCCAATCCTGTGGCCCCGCACACTCCCCAATCCCCGGGGCCACTACACACTCCCCAATCCCCGGGGCCCCTACACACTCCCCAATCTCCGTGGCCCCCGCACACTCCCCAATCTCTGGTGCTCCTGCACACTCCCCAATCCCTGGGGCCCCCGCACACTCTCCAATCCCCGGGACCCCGCACACTCCCCAATCCTGGTGCCACGCACACTCACAAATCCTGAGGCCCCGCACACTCCCCAATACCCGGGGCCCCGCACAATCCCCAGTCCTCGGATCCCCCGCACAATCCCCAGTCCTCGGGTCCCCGCACACTCCCCATTCCCTGGGACCCCCCATAGACTCCCCAACCCCCGAACCCCCCAGACATTCCCCAATCCTGGGGCCCCTACACATTCCCCAATCCCCGGGGAACAGACACACTCCCCAATCCCCGGGGACCCCAGACATTCCCCAATCCTGGGGCCCCCACACACTCCCCAATCTCCGGGGCCCCTGCACACTCCCCAATCCTGGGGCCCCCACACAATCCCCAATCTCCGGGGCCCCTGCACACTCCCCAATCCCCGGGGCCCCGCACACTCCCCAATCCCCGGGGCCCCGCACACTCCCCAATCCCCGGGGCCCCCGCATACTCCCCAATCCCCGGGGCCCCCACACACTCCCCAATCCCCGGGGCTCCCGCACACTCCCCAATCCTTGGAGCCCCGCACACTCCCCAATCCTGGTGCCACACACACTCTCAAATCCTGGGGACCCCCCCAATCCCCGGGGCCCCGCACACTCCCCAATCCCCGGATCCCCTGCATAATCCCCAGTCCTCGGGACCCCCGCACACTCCCCAATCCCCGGGGCCCCTGCACACATCCCAATCCCCAGGACCCCCATAGACTCCCCAATCCTGAGGCCCCGCACACTCCCCAATCCCCGGTACCCCCGCAGACTCCCCAATCCTGACGCCTCTGCACACTCCCCAATCCTGAGGCCCCTGCACTCTCTCCAATCCCCGGGGCTCCTGCACACTCCCCAATCCCCAGGGACCCCACACACTCCCCAATCCTGGGGCCCCTACACATTCTCCAATCTCCGGAGCCCCCGCGCACTCCCCAATCTCTGGTGCTCCTGCACACTCTCCAATCCCTGGGGCCCCCGCACACTCCCCAATCCTTGGAGCCCCCACACACTCCCCAATCTCCGGTGCTCCTGCACACTCTCCAATCCCTGGGGCCCCCGCACACTCCCCAATCTCCGGTGCTCCTGCACACTCCCCAATCCCCGGGGCCCCCGCACACTCCCCAATCTTTGGAGCCCCGCACACTCCCCAATCCCCAGGACCCCGCACACTCCCCAATCCTGGTGCCACGTACACTCCCAAATCCTGGGGACCCCCCCAATCCTGACACCCCGCACACGCCGCACTACCCGAGCCCCCCAGACCCTCCCCAATCCTGGGGCCCCCACACACTCCCCAATCCCCGGGGCCCCCGCACACTCCCCAATCCCCGGGGCCCCTGCACACTCCCCAATCCCCGGGGCCCCTGCACACTCCCCAATCCCCGGGGCCCCTGCACACTCCCCAATCCCCGGGGCCCATGCACACTCCCCAATCCTGGGGCCCCCACACACTCCCCAATTCCTGAGCCCCCCAGACACTCCCCAATCCCCGGAACCCCCGCACACTCCCCAATCCCCGGACCCCCCGCACACACCCAAATCCCTGGGGCCCCCACACACTCCCCAATCTCCGGTACTCCTGCACCCTCCCCAATCTCTGGGGCCCCCGCACACTCCCCAATCTCCGGGGCCCCTGCACACTCCCCAATCCCCGGGGCCCCGCACAATCCCTGGGACCCCGCACACTCCCCAATCCTGGTGCCACACACACTCCCAAATCCTGGGGACCCCCCCAATCCTGAGGCCCCGCACACTCCCCAATCCCCGGAGCTCCACACACTCCCCAATCCCCGGATCCCCCGCACAATCCCCAGTCCTCGGGTCCCCGCACACTCCCCATTCCCTGGGACCCCCCATAGACTCCCCAACCCCCGAACCCCCCAGACATTCCCCAATCCTGGGGCCCCTACACATTCCCCAATCCCCGGGGAACAGACACACTCCCCAATCCCCGGGGACCCCAGACATTCCCCAATCCTGGGGCCCCTACACATTCCCCAATCCCCGGGGACCCCACACACACCCCAATCCTGGGGCCCCTACACACTCCCCAATCTCCGGGGCCCCCGCACACTCCCCAATCTCCGGTGCTCCTGCACACTCCCCAATCCCCGGGACTCCGCACACTCCCCAATCCCTGGGGCCCCCGCACACTCCCCAATCCTGGTGCCACGCACACTCCCCAATCCTGGGGCCCCCACACACTCCCCAATCTCCGGGGCCCCTGCACACCCCCCAATCCTGGGGCCCCCACACAATCCCCAATCCCCGGGGCCCCCGCATACTCCCCAATCCCCGGGGCCCCCACACACTCCCCAATCATCGGGGCTCCCGCACACTCCCCAATCCTTGGAGCCCCGCACACTCCCCAATCCTGGTGCCACACACACTCTCAAATCCTGGGGACCCCCCCAATCCCCGGGGCCCCGCACATTCCCCAATCCCCGGATCCCCTGCAGAATCCCCAGTCCTCGGGACCCCCGCACACTCCCTAATCCCCGGGGCCCCTGCACACACCCCAATCCCCAGGACCCCCATAGACTCCCCAATCCTGAGGCCCCGCACACTCCCCAATCCCCGGGCCCCCCACACACTCCCCAATCCCCGGTACCCCCGCAGACTCCCCAATCCTGACGCCTCTGCACACTCCCCAATCCTGAGGCCCCTGCACTCTCTCCAATCCCCGGGGCTCCTGCACACTCCCCAATCCCCAGGGACCCCACACACTCCCCAATCCTGGGGCCCCTATACATTCTCCAATCTCCGGAGCCCCCGCGCACTCCCCAATCTCTGGTGCTCCTGCACACTCTCCAATCCCTGGGGCCCCCGCACACTCCCCAATCCTTGGAGCCCCCACACACTCCCCAATCTCCGGTGCTCCTGCACACTCTCCAATCCCTGGGGCCCCCGCACACTCCCCAATCCTTGGAGCCCCGCACACTCCCAAATCCTGGGGACCCCCCCAATCCTGTGGTCCTGCACACTCCCCAATACCCGGGGCACCACACACTCCCCAATCCTGGTGCCACGCACACTCCCCAATCCCCGGATCCCCCGCACAATCCCCAGTTCTCGGGACCCCCGCACACTCCCCAATCCCTGGGATCCCCGCACACTACCCAATCCCCGGGGCCCCTGCACACACCCCAATCCCCAGGACCCCCATAGACTCCCCAATCCCCGGGCCCCTCAGACACGCCCCAATCCTGGGGCCGCCACACACTCCCAAATGCCCGGGGCCCCCACACACTCCCAAATCCCCGGGACCCCCACACACTCCCTAATCCCCGGAACTCCCATAGACTCCCCAACCCCCGAGCCCCCCAGACACTCCCCAATCCACGGGGTCCCTGCACTCTCCGCAATCCCCGGGGCCCCCGCACACTCCCCAATCCCCGGGGCTCCTGCACACTCCCCAATCCTGGGGCCCCCACACACTCCCCAATCTCCGGGGACCCCACACACTCCCCAATCCATGGGACCCCCGCACACTCCCTAATCCCCGGGGCTCCTGCACACTCCCCAATCCTGGGGCCCCCACACACTCCCCAATCTCCGGGGCCCCTGCACACTCCCCAATCGCTGGGGACCCCACACACTTCCCAATCTCCGGGGCTCCTGCACACTCCCCAATCCCCGGGGCCCCGACACACTCCCCAATCCCCGGGGACCCCACACACTCCCCAATCCCTGGGACCCCCGCACACTCCCTAATCCCCGGGGCCCCTGCACACACCCCAATCCCCAGGACCCCCAGACACTCCCCAATCCTGGGGCCCCCACACACTCCCCAATCCATGGGGCCCCCACACACTCCCCAACCCCCGAGCACCCCAGACACACCCCAATCCCTGGGGCCCCCGCACACTCCCCAATCCCGGGGCCCCCACACACTCCCCAATCTCCGGGGCCCCTGCACACTCCCCAATCCCTGGGACCCTACACACTCCCCAATCTCCGGTGCTCCTGCACACTCCCAAATCCTGGGGACCCACCCAATCCTGTGGCCCCGCACACTCCCCAATCCCCGGGGCCCCTACACACTCCCCAATCCCCGGGGCCCCTACACACTCCCCAATCTCCGTGGCCCCCGCACACTCCCCAATCTCTGGTGCTCCTGCACACTCCCCAATCCCTGGGGCCCCCGCACACTCTCCAATCCCCGGGACCCCGCACACTCCCCAATCCTGGTGCCACGCACACTCACAAATCCTGAGGCCCCGCACACTCCCCAATACCCGGGGCCCCGCACAATCCCCAGTCCTCGGGACCCCTGCACAATCCCCAGTCCTCGGGACCCCCGCACACTCCCCAATCCCTGGGACCCCCGCACACTCCTCAATACCCGGGGCCCCGCACAATCCCCAGTCCTCGGGACCCCCACACACTCCCCAATACCTGGGACCCCCGCACACTCCCCAATCCCTGGGACCCCCGCACACTCCCTAATCCCCAGGACCCCCGCACACTCCCTAATCCCCAGGACCCCCACACACTCCCCCCTGGGACCCCCGCACACTCCCCAATCCCTGGGGCCCCCGCACACTCCCCAATCTCCGGGGCCCCTGCACACTCCCCAATCCCCGGGGCCCCGCACACTCCCCAATCTCCGGGGCCCCTGCACACGCCCCAATCCCCGGGACCCTGCACACTCCCCAATCCCCAGGGCTCCTGCACACTCCCCAATCCCCGGGGCCCCTACACACTCCCCAATCCCCGGGACCCTGCACACTCCCCAACCCCCGGGGCCCCTGCACACTCCCCAATCCCCGGGACCCTGCACACTCCCCAATCCCCAGGGCTCCTGCACACTCCCCAATCCCCAAGCCCCCCCCAATGCTGGGGCCCCGCACACTCCCCAATCCCCGAGTCCCCCCGCACACTCCCCAATCCCCGAGTCCCCCGCACACTCCCCAATCCCCGGGGCCCCTGCACACTCCCCAATCCTGGGGACCCACACACATTTCCAATTCCCGGGGCCTCCGCAGACTCCCCAATCCTGGGGCCTCCGCACACTCCCCGAGCCCCCCTCACATTCCCTAGACTGCCTGCACACTCCCCGGGCCCCCCGCACACTCCCTAGATGACCTGCACACACCCCGGGCCCCTCACACTTCACAATCCTCGAGCCCCCCGCTTAATCCACAAGCTCCCCGCACACTCCTCAAGCCGCTCCCACACTCCCCGATCCCCCCGCACACTCCCCGGGCCCCGCGTACACTCCCTAGACCACCTGCACACAACCCGGGCCCCCCGCACAGTCCCCGCGCGCCCCGCACACTCCCCGAGCCCCCCGCACACTCCCTGAGCCCCCCGCACACTCTGTGAGCCCCCCGCATGCTCCCTGAGGCTCCCGCACACTCCCCGAGCCCCCGCACATTCCCTAGATCGCCTGCACACTCCCCGGGCCCACCGCACACTCCCCGGGCCACCCGCACATTCCCCGGGCCCCCTGCACACTCCCAGAGCACCCCGCACACTCCCTGAGCCCCCCGCCTTGCACGTCGCAATCCCCGACTTCCCCGCATACTCCTTGAGCCACTCCCTCACTCCCCGAGCCCCCCTACACGCTCCCCGGGGCCCCTGCACACTCCCCGTGCCCCCTGCACACTCCCTGAGCCCGCTGCACACTCCCCGAGCTCCCCGCACAATCCCCAGAACCCCCGCACACTCCCCAGGCCCATCCGCACACTCTCCGGACCCCCCGCACACTCCCCGGGCCACCCGCACACTCCCCGGGGCCCCGCACACTCCCCAGGCCCCCCGCACACTCCCCAGGCCGCTCCCTGTGCCCCCCGCACACTCGCCGAGCCCGCCGCACACTCCCCGAGCCCCCCGCACAATTCCCGGAAACCCCGCACACTCCCCAGGCCCATCC
Organism: Pristiophorus japonicus; assembly: GCF_044704955.1. NCBI lineage: Eukaryota > Metazoa > Chordata > Chondrichthyes > Pristiophoridae > Pristiophorus > Pristiophorus japonicus. Next base: position 213,965,341 of record NC_091979.1, on the reverse strand, counting down.
GCACACTCTCTGGACCCCCCCGGCACACCTGCCGGGCCCCCCGTACACTCCCCGAGCCCCCTGCACATACCCCGGGCCCCCGCACACACCCCGGGTGCCGCGCACACTCCTTGGGCACCTTGCACTCTCCCCGGGCCCCCCGCACACTCCCCGAGCCCCCCGCACATTCCTTAGACCGCCTGCACACTCCCCGAGCCCCCCGCACACTCCCCGAGCCCCCCGCACATTCCTTAGCCCGCCTGCACACTCACCGAGACCTCCGCACACTCCCCGGACCCCCCGCACACTCCCCGAGCCCCCTGCACATCCCCCGGGCCCCCCGCACACACCCCGGGTGCCGCGCACACTCCTTGGGCACCTTGCACTCTCTCCCGGCCCCCCGCACACTCCCCGAGCCCCCCGCACACTCCCCGAGCCCCCCGCACATTCCTTAGACCGCCTGCACACTCCCCGAGCCCCCCACACACTCCCCGAGTCCCCCGCACACTCCCCGAGTCCCCCGCACACTCCCCGAGCCCCCCGCACATTCCTTAGACCGCCTGCACACTCACCGAGACCTCCGCACACTCCCCGGACCCCCCGCACACTCCCCGGGCCTCCCGCACACTCCCCGTGCCCCCCCGCACACTCCCCGAGCCCCCCACACATTCCCCGTGCCCCCCTGCACAAACCCAGGCTCCCCGCCCACTTTCCGACACCCCGCACACTCCCTGAACCCCCCGCACATTCCCTGAGCCCCCGCCCCCCGCTCCACCACACACTCCCCAATCCCCGAGCACCCCACACACTCCGCAATTACCCGGCCCCGCCCCTGCACACTTCCTGGGCCCCCCTCGTCGCACTTCGCTATCCCCGATCCCCCCGCACACTCCACAATTACTCCCCCCTACCCCGCACTCTCCCAGAGCCCCACGCACACTCCCGGTGCTACCCGCACACTCCCCTGACACCCGCACACTCCCCTGACACCCGCACACTCCCCTGACACCCGCACACTCCCCGAGCCCCCTGCACACTCCCCGTGCCCCCTGAACACTCCCTGTGTCCCCCGCACACTCCCTGAGCCTCCCGCACACTCACTGAGCCCCCCGCACACTTCCCGACCCTACCCCCTCGCACAGTCCCCATGCCCCGTGCACACACCCAGGCTCCCCGCCCACTTTCCGAGACCCCGCACACTCCACGAACCCCCCACACATTCCCTGAGCCCCCCACACACTCTCCAATCCCCGAGCACCCCACACACTCCGCAATTACCCGGCCCCGCACACATCCTGGGCCCCCCTCCTCGCACTTCACTATCCCCGATCCCCCCGGCACACTCCCCGAGCCCCCCACACGCTCCCCGAACCACACACACACTCCCCGTGCCCCCCGCAATCTCCCCATGCCCCCCGCACACTCCCCGAGCCCCCCACACACTCCCCGTGCCCCCTGCACAAACCCAGGCTCCCCGCCCACTTTCCGAGACCCCGCATACTCCCCGAACCCCCCGCACATTCCCTGAGCCCCCGCCCCCCCGCTCCACCACACACTCCCCAATCCCCGAGCACCCCACACACTCCGCAATTACCCGGCCCCGCCCCTGCACACTTCCTGGGCCCCCCTCGTCGCACTTCGCTATCCCCAATCCCCCCGCACACTCCCCGAGCCCCCCGCACACTCCACAATTACTCCCCCCTACTCCGCACTCTCCCCGAGCCCCGCGCACACTCCCCGTGCCCCGCGCACACTTCCCGTGCTACCCGCACACTCCCCTGACACCCGCACACTCCCCGAGCCCCCTGCACACTCCCCGTGCCCCCTGCACTCTCCCCATGCCCCCGGCACACTCCCTGTGTCCCCCGCACACACCCCGAGCCCCCCGCACACTTCCCGTTCCTCCCCCCTCGCACAGTCCCCGTGCCCCGTGCACACACCCAGGCTCCCCGCCCACTTTCCGAGACCCCGCACACTTCCCGAGCCCCCCCGCACACACCCCGAGCCCCCCGCACACTTCCCGAGCCCCCCCGCACACTCCCCGAGCCCCCCCGCACACTCCCCGAGCTCCCCCTACACTCTCCCCGAGCCCCACTGCACACTCCCCTGGCACCCCCCCGCACATCCCCCGCACACTCCACAATCACCAAGTCCCGTGCCCCCCGCACATTCCTTGGGCCCCTAGCACTCTCCCCAGGACCCCGCACACTATCCGGACCCCCCGCCTTGCACTTCGCAATCCCCGACCCCCCAGCAAACTCCTCCAGCTCCCGCACACTCCCCGCGTTTCCTGCACTCTCCCCTGGCCCCCCGCACACTCCCCGAACCCCCCGCAATCTCCCCGGGCACCCCGCACACTCCCCGAGCCCCCCGCCCCGGGCGTCCCGCACTCTCCCCCGCCCCGGGCCTCCCGCACTCTCCCCGGCCTCACACACATTCCCCGAGCCCCCCGCAAACTCCCCGGGCCCACTGCACACTCCCCGGGCCCCCTCGCACTCTCCCCGAAACGCCTGCACAGTCCCCAAGACCCTGCAGACTCTCCGTGACCCCCGCATACATCCTGTGCCCCGAACACACTAACCGGGCCCCCGACACTCTCGCCAGGACCCCCACACTCTCCCCGGGCCCCCCACACACTCTACAATCACCGAGGGCCCCGCACACACCCCGGACCACCCGCACTCTCCCCGGGTCCCCCGCACACTCCCCGAGCCCCAGGCCTCCCCGCGCACATCCCGGGCCCCCCGCACACTTCGCTATTACTACCCCCTACCCCGCACTCTCCCCGAGCCCCGTGTACAGTCCCCGAGCACCCCGCACACTCCCCGAGCCCCCCGCACATTCCCCGTGCCCCCTGCACACACCCAGGCTCCCCGCCCACTTTCCGATGCCCCGCACACTCCCCGAACCCCCCGCACATTCCCTGAGCCCCCCGCCCCCCCCACCCATTCTCCAATCCCCGAGCAGCCCACACATTCCGCAATTACCCGGCCTCGCCCCCGCACACTTCCTGGATCCCCCTCCTCGCACTTCGCTATCCCCGATCACCCCGCACACTCCTCGAGCCCCCCCACTGAATCTACAAGCTCCCCGCACTTTCCCCGAGCCCCCGACATTCTCCCCAAGCCCACCACACACACCCCGAACCACACGCACACTCCCCGAGCCCCCCCCCCCCGCACACTCCCCGAGCCCCCCCGCACACTCCCCGAGCCCTCCTATACTCTCCCCGGGGCCCCTGCACACTCCCCAGGCCCCCTGCACTCTCCCCGGGCCCCCCGCACACTCCACAATCACCAAGCCCCGGGCCCCCCGCACATTTCCCGAGCCCCCCCGCACACTCCCCGTGCCCACTGCCCACTCCCCGTACTTCCCGCACACTCCCCGGGCCCCCCGCACACTCCCCGAGCCCCCCGCACACTCCCCGGGCCCCCCGCATACTCCTTGGGCCCCTTGCACTCTCCCCGGGCCCCTGCACTCTACGCAATCCCCGACCACCCTGCACACTCCTCCAGCTCCCGCACACTCCCCGTGTTTCCTGCACTCACCCCGGGCCCCCCGCACACTCCCCAAAACCCCTGCACACTCCCCGAGCCCCCCGCCCCAGGCCCCCCGCACTCACCCCGGCCCTCCACACACTCCCCGAGCCCCTGCAAACTCCCCGGGCCCCCTGCACACTACCCGGGCACCCTCGCACTCTTCCCGAAACGCCCGCACAGTCCCCAAGCCCCCCGCATACTCTCCGTGACCCCCGCACACATCCGTGTCCCCCGCTCACTCCCCGGGCCCCTCGCACACTCCCCGGGCCCCCGGCACTCTCGCCGAGTCCCCCACACTCTCCCCGGGCCCTCCGCATACTCTACAATCACCGAGCGCCCCACACACACCCCGGACCACCCGCACACACCCAAGACCACCAGCACACACCCCGGACCACCCGCACACATCCCGGAGCACCCGCACACTCCCCGAGCCCCCCGCAAACTCCCCATGCCTCCACACACTCTCCGTGCCCCTCGCACACTCCCCGAGCCCCCCACACACTCCCCACGCCCCCCGCACACTCCCCAGGCCCCCCGCACACTCCCTGAGACCCCCGCACACTACCCGGGCCCCCCGCACACTCCCCGGGCCCCCCACACACTCCCCGGCCCCCCCGCACACTCCCCGGGGCCCCCGCACACTCCTCAGGCCCCCGACACACTCACCGTGCCCCCCGCCCACTCCTTGGGCCCCTTGCACTCTCCCCGGCCCCCCGCACACTCCCCAGGCCCCCCACACACTCACCGTGCCCCCCTCACACTCCAGGGGCCCTCGCACACTCCCGGGACCCCCCGCACACTCTCCGAGCCCCCCGCACACTCCTTGGGCCCCTTGCACTTTCCCCGGCCCCCCGCACACTCCCAGAGCCCCCCGCACACTCCCTAGACCCCCCGCACACTCCCTAGACCCCCCGCACACTCCTGGGGCCCCCGTACACTCCCGGGACCCCCCGCACACTCTCCGAGCCCCCCGCACACTCCTTGGGCCCCTTGCACTCTCCCCGGCCCCCCGCACACTCCCAGAGCCCCCCGCACACACCCCAGGTCCCCCGCACACTCCCTGGACACCCCGCACACTCTCCAAGCCCCCCGTACACTCTCCCCGCCCCCCCCCGCACACTACCCAGACCCCCCGCCTTGCACTTCGCAATCCCCGACCCTCCTGCACACTCCTCAAGCCCCCCCGCACACTCCCCGGGCCCCCCACACACGTCGCAATCACCGGGCCCCCCGCACAATCCGCGAGCCCACCCGCACACACCCTGAGCCCCCCGCACACTTCCCGAGCCCTCCGCACCGGCCCCCCACACACTCCCCGGGCTCCCACACATTCTCCGCGGATCCCCCGCACAGTCCCTGAGCCCCGCACACACTCCTTCGGCCCCCTGCACACTCCCCAAGTCCCCCGCACACTCCCCGTGCCCCCCCACGCTCCCCATACCCGCGCACACTCCCCGTGCCCCCCGCACACTCACCGAGCTCCCCGCACACACCCCGAGCCCCCCCGCGCACTCCACAATCACCAAGCCCTGGGCCCTCCCGCACACTCCCCGGGCCCCCCGCACACACCCCGAGCCCCCCACACACTCCCCGACCCCCCGCTGAAACTACAAGCTCCCCGCACTTTCCCCAAGCCCCCCGGCACAATCCCCGCACCCCCACACACTCCCTGAGCCACTCCCACACTCCCCGAGCCCCCCCGCACACTCCCCAACTCCCCCTACACTCTCCCCGGGGCACCTGCACACTCCCAAGGCCCACTGGCACCCCCCCCCCCCCACATCCCCCATGCCCCCTGCACTCTCCCCGGGCCCCCCGCACACTCCACAATCACCAAGCCCCGGGCCCCCCGCACGCTCCCCTTGCCCCCCGCACACTCTCCGAACCCCCCGCACATTTCCCGACCCCACGCACACTCCCTGTGCCCCCCGCACACTCCCCGTGCCCCCGGCACACTCCCTGAGCCCCCCCGCACTCCACAATCACCAAGCCCCGGGCCCCCCGCACGCTCCCCGGAACCTCCGCACTCTCCCCGGGACCCCCGCACTCTCCCCGGGCACCCCGTACACGTCGCAATCACCGGGCCCCCCGCACACTCCCTGAGCCCCCCGCACACTCCCCGAGCCCCCCGCACCGGGCCCCCCACACACTCCCGGGCCCCCCACACACTCACCGGGGCCCCCGCATACTCCCCGGACCCCCTGCACAGTCTCTGAGCCCCCCACACACTCCCCCGTGCCCCTCCCCACGCTCCCCGTTCCCCCCGCACACTCGCCGTGTCCCCCGCACACTCCCCGTGCCCCCCGCACACTCACCGAGCCCCCCGCTCACTCCACGAGCCCCGCGCACACTCCCCGTGCCCCCCGCACACTCCCCGAGCCCCTCACACACTCCCCAGGCCCCCGGCACACTCCCCGAGCACCCCACATACTCCCCGAGCCCAGTGCACACTCCCCGGGCCCCCTGCACACTTGCAGAGCTCCCCAAGCTCCCCACGCACTCCCCGTGCCCCCCCCGCACACTCCCTGAGCCCCCTGCACACTCCCCGAGCCCCCGCACACTCCCCGCGCTCCCCGCACACTTGCCGAGCTCCCCGAGCTCCCCACGCACTCCCCGTGCCCCCCGCACACTCCCTGAGCCCCCCGCAAACTCCCTGTGCCCCCGTACACTCTCCGTGCCCCCCCCGCACACTCCCCGTGCTCCCCGAGCCCCCCGCACACTCCCTGGACTCCCCGCACACTCCCCGTGCCCCGCGCACACTCCCTGAGCCACCCGCAAACTCTCCGTGCCCCCGCACACTCTCCGTGCCCCCCCGCACACTCCCCGTGCTCCCCGAGCCCCCCGCACACGCCCGGGGCCCCCCGTACACACCCCACGCCGCTCCCACACTCCCCGAGCCCCCCCGCACACTCCCCGAGCCCTCCGCACACTCCTCGAGCCCCCCCGCACGCTCCCCGGCCCCCGGCACACTCCCCGGACCCCCCCAAACTCCCCGAGCCCCCTGCACACTCCCCGAACCCCCTGCACACTCCCCGAGCCTCCCACACATTCTCTAGACTGCGTGCACACTCCCCGAGCCCCCAGCACACTCCCCGGATCCCCCGCACACACCCAGGTCCCCCTGTACACACCCGGGCTCCCCGCACACACCCCGGGCCCCCCGCACACTCCCCGGCCCCCCGCACTCTCCCCGGGCCCCACACTCACTCCCCGGGCCCCCGCACACTCCCCGGCCCCCCGCACACTTCTCGGGCCCCCCGCACACTCCTGAGCCCCCCGCTCACTCCCCGGGCCCCATGACCCCCCGCCTTGCACATCGCAATCCCCGACCCCCACACTGCAGACTCCTCGAGCCCCCCGTACACTCCACGCTTCTCCTGCACTCTCCCCGGGTCCCCCGCACTCTCCCCGAGCCCCGCGCACACTCCCCATGCTACCTGCACACTCCCCGAGCCCCCCGCACACTCCCCGAGCCCCCCGCACATTCCATGAGCCACCGCCCGCCCCCCCGCCCCCCCACACAATCCCCAATCCCCGAGCACCCCACACACTCCGTAGTTACCGGCCCCGCCCCCGCACACTTCCTGGGCCCCCCTTCTCGCACTTCGCTATCCCCGATCCCCCCGCACACTCCCCGAGCCCCCCGCACACTCCACAATTACTCCCCCCTACCTCGCACTCACCCGAGCCCCGCGCACACTCCCCGTGCTACCCGCACTCTCCCCTGACACCCGCACACTCCCCTGACACCCCCACATTCCCCGAGCCCCCTGCACACTCCCCGTGCCCCCGCACTCTCCCCGTGCCCCCCGCACTCTCCCCGTGCCCCGCGCACACACCCCGTACCCCCCGCACACACTCCGACCCCCCCCGCACACTCCCTGACCCCATGCACACTCCCTGTGCCCCCCGCAAAGTCCCCGTGCCCCCCGCACACTCACCTAGCCACCCGCCCACTCACCTAGCCCGCCGCACACTCCCCGAGCCCCCCGCACACTCCCCGAGCTCCCCGTGCCCCCTGCACTCTCTCCGTGTCCCCCGCAAACTCCCCGGGCCCCCCACACACTCCCCGAGCCCCCCCGCAAACGCCTCGGGCCCCCTGCACATGCCCTGGGCCCCCTCGCACTCTACCCGGACCCCCCGCACAGTCCCCAAGCCCCCCACACACACCCCGGATCCCCCGTACACTCCACAATCACCAAGCCCCGAACTCGCCGCACACTCCCCAGGCCCTCCGCACATTCCCCGAGCCCCTCGCACACTCCCCGAGCCCCTCGCACATTCCCCGAGCCCCCCGCACACTCCCCAAGCTCCCCGCACGCTCCCCGAACCCCCCGCACACTCCCCGAGACCCCCGCACACTCCCCGTGCCCCCCGTACACTCCACAATCACCAAGCCCCGAACTCCCCGCACACTACCCGGGCCCCCCACACACTCCCCGAACCCCCCACACACTCCCCGAACCCCCGCACACTCCCCATGCCCCCCGTACACTCCACAATCACCAAGCCCCGAACTCCCCGCACACTCCCCGAGCCCCCCGCACACTCCCCGAGCCCCCCGCACACTCCCTGAGCTCCCAGCACGCACCCCGGGCCCTCTGCACACTCCCGGGCCCTCTGCACACTCCCCGGGCCCTCCGCACACTCCCCGAGATCCCCGTGCCCCCCGCATTCTCCCCGAGCTCCCCGCACACTCCCCGAGCTCTCCGTGCCCCCCGCACACACCCGAGACCCCCGCACATACCCCGGAACCCCCCCCCCAGCACACCCCCAGCCCCCTGCACACTCCGCAAATACTCTCCCCCCGCACGTTGCCCGAGACCCTCCGTACACTCCCCGAGCCCCCTGTACTCTCCCCGCGCCCCCCCGCACTCCCCGCGCCCCCCCGCACTCTCCCCGGGCCCCCCGCCCATTCCCCGGGCCCCCCGCCCATTCCCCGGGCCCCCCCACACTCCCCGGACCCCCCGCACATCCCCCGCACACTCCCCATGCCGCCCACACACTCCCCGAGACCCTGCACACTCCCTGAGCCCTCCCACACACTCCCCTCCTGCACACTCCCTGAGCACCCCCCCGTCCCCCCACACTCCCACACTCTTTCCAATCCCTGAGCACCCCACGCACTCCGTAATTACCCCCCGCCCCCCGCACTCTTCCTCGGCTCCCCCCCTGCACACTCCTCGATCACCCCGCTGAATCCACAAACTCCCCGCACACACCCCGAGTCACCCTGACCACTCTGCAACAATCCGATCCCCGCACGATCCTCCCCCCCTCCGCACACTCCCCGCGTATCCCGCACACTCCCCGCATATCCCGCACACTCCCCGAGCCCCCCCGCACACACCCCGAGCCACCCTGACCACTCTGCAATAATCCGATCCCCGCACGATCCCCGAGCCCCCTCCGCATACTCCCCGCGTATCCCGCACAATCCCCGCATATCCCACATACTCCCCGAGCCCCCCGCACACTCCCCAAGTCCAAGTCCTCCGCACACTCCCCACTTCTTCTGCACACTCCATGTCCTCCCGCACGCTCCCGGAGTCCCGTGCACTCCCCGAGCCACTTGCCAATTCCTGGGCCCCCTGCACATTTCCGGGACCCCCACACACTCCCAGAGCAACACGCACTCTCCCCGAACCCCCCTTCTCACACTCCCCGGGCCCCCTCGACCACTCTGCAATTACCCAATCCCCGTACACTCCCCGAGCCACCCTTGCTCCCTGAGCTGCCCGCACACTCCCCAAGCCCCCCGCACACTCGCTGAGTCCTCCGCACACTCCCTGGGCCCGCCGCACATTCCCCGAGCCCCCCCGATCACTCAGCAATTATCCAACCCTTACATGATCCCGAGCCCCCCCCTGCACACTCCCCGCGTATCCCGCACACTCCCCGAGCCCCCCGCACACTCCCTGAGCCCCCCACACACTACCCTAGCCCCCCGCACACTACCCGGACCCACCACACACTCCCCGCGTACCCCGCCCACTCCCAAGTCCCCCACACACTCCCCAAGTCTTTCGCACATACCCCAGACCCCCTCACACTCCAGGTATCCCGCGCACACTCCCCAAGCCCCCCGCACACACCCCAAGCCCCCCGCACTCTCCCCGAGCCTTCCCGCACACTCGCCAAGCCATCCACATACACCCCAGGTCCCCCCCACGCACACTCAACTGAGCCCCTCGCACAATCCCCGAGCCCCCCGCACTCTCCCCAATCCCTGGGCCCCCCGCACACTCCCCGAGTCCCCCACACAATCCCCAGGGCCCCCTCACACTCCCCGGGCCCCCCGCACACTCCCTGGGCCCCCCGTATACACCCCAAGCCCCCCGCACACTCCCCGAGTCCCCCGCACACTCTCCGAGTCCCCCGCACACTCCCTAGGCCCCCCGTATACACCCCAAGCCCCCCGCACACTCCCTGTGTCCCCCGCACACTCCCCAAGCCCCGCGCACACTCCCCGAATCCCCCCACATACCCCGCAATCCACAAACCCCCCATACACTCCCCAATCACCGGGCCCCCCGCAAACTCCCCGGGCCGCCCCCGCACACTCCCCGAGCCCCCCGCACACTCCCCGAGTCCCCCTTACACTCCCAAATCTTCAGGCCCCCCCGCTCATTCCACAAGCCCCGCACACACTGCTCGAGCCCCTTGCACAATCCCAAGCCTCCCGCACAATCCCCGAGCCCCCCCGTACACTCCCCAATCGCAATTTGAGACTGTGCAGTCACTGGGAGTACAGAGTGAGACTGTGCTGGCTGTGGAATTACAGTGCGATACATTGCAGGCACTGGGATTGCAGTGCCAGACTGTGCATGCAATGGGATTACAGTGTGAGACTGTGGACACTAACATTTCCTTTTGAGACTGGTCAGGCACTGAGATTACAGTGTGACATTTTGCGGGAACTGGGATTACAGAGTGAGACTGTGCGGATGCAGGGATTCCAGTGTTTAGACTGTGCTGGCTCTGGCATTACAGTGAGATACTGTGCAGGCACTGGGATTAAAGTGCGAGATGGCGCATGCACTGGGATTACAGTGAGAGACTGCGCAGGCACTGGGATTAAAGTGCGAGATGGCGCATGCACTGGGATTACAGTGAGAGACTGCGCAGGCACTGGGATTACAGTGAGAGACTGCGCAGGCACTGGGATTACAGTGAGAGACTGCGCATGCACTGGGATTACAGTGAGAGACTGCGCAGGCACTGGGATTAAAGTGCGAGATGGCGCATGCACTGGGATTACAGTGAGAGACTGCGCAGGCACTGGGATTAAAGTGCGAGATGGCGCATGCACTGGGATTACAGTGAGAGACTGCGCATGCACTGGGATTACAGTGAGGGACTGCGCAGACACTGGGATTACAGTGAGAGACTGCGCAGGCACTGGAATTGCTGTGTGAGACTGTTGGCTGCGGCATTAAAGTGAGAGACTTTGCGGTCACTGGGATTACAGTGTGAGACTGTGTGGGCACTGGGTTTGCAGTGTGAGCTTGTGCGGGCACTGGGATTACAGTGAGAGACTGTGCGGGAACTTGGAATACAGTGTGAGATGGTGCGGCCACTGGGATTACAGTGAGATAAATTCCACGCAATTGGATTACAGTGCAAGACTCTGCCGGCACTGGGATTACAGCGTGAGGCTGCGGGCATTGGGATTACAAATTGAGGCTCTGTGGGCACTGGGATTACAGTGCGAGACTATGCGTGCACTGGGATTACAGTGCGACACTGTGCAGACATTAACGTTTCATTTTGAGATTGTGCAGGCACCGGAATTACAGTGCGAGACATTGCAGGCACTGGATTGCAGTGTGAGACTGTGCAAGCATTGGAATTACAGTGCAAGACTGTGTGGGCACTGACATAACAGTCTGAGACTGTGCGAACACTGGGAATACAGTGCAAGACTGTGTGATCACTGGGATTACAGAGGGAGGTTGTGTGGGCACTGGGATTACATGGTGAGACTGTGCGGACAACGGATTCCAGTGTGAGACTGTGTGGACACTGGGATTACACTTTGAAACTGTGCAGGCCCTGGGATTAAAGTGTGAGATTTTACAGGCAATGGAATTGCTGTGTGTGACTGTGCGGCCATTGGGATTCCAATGCGACACTGTGCTGGCTATGGCATTACAGTGCGAGACTTTGCAGGCACTGGGATTACAGTGTTTCACTGTGCGGGCACTGGGATTATAGAGCGAGACTGTGCAGGCATTGGGATTATCATGCGAGACTGTGCGGGAACTTGTATTACAGTGAGAGACTACATGTACTGGGATTGCAGTGTGAGACTGTGCTGGCTCTGGTGTTTCAGTACGAAGCTGTGCCCACACTTCGATTACAGTGTTAGACCTTGCGGGGACTGGGATTAAAGCGTTATACTGTGCGGGCATTTCGATTCCAGTGTGAGACTGTGCGGATACTGGATTACAGTACGAGACTGTGCAGGCACTGGGGTTACAGTGCGGGACTGTGCGAGCGCTGGGATTGCAGTGCGAGGCTATAGACACTGGGATTGCAGTGCGAGACTGTAAGGGCATTTGAATTACAGTTTGAGACTGTGCGGACACTGGGATTACAATGCAAGACTGTACAGGCACTGGGATGACAGTATGAGACAGTGGCAGCAAATTGATTACAAAATGAACATATGCAGGCACTGGGATTGCTGTGTGAGACTATGCGGGTACTGGGATTCCAGTGCAAGATTTTGTGGGCTCTGGCATTACAGTGCGAGACTGTGAGGGCATTGGGATTACAGTGTGAGTCAGTGCCAGCAATTTGATTACAAAGTGCACCTGTGCGGGCACGGGGATTACAGTGTGAGTGTGCATACAATGGATATACAGTGTGAGACTGGGCGGGCATTGGAATCACAGTGTGAGATTGTGCTGGCTCTGGCATTACGGTGCTAGACTGTGCACGCACTGGGATTACAGTGTGAGACTGCTGGCTCTGGAATTACAGTGCGAGACTGTGCTGGCTCTGGCATTACAGCGCGAGAGTGTGCAGGCACTGGAATTACAGTGCGAGACTGTGCAGGCACTGGGATTACAGTGTGAGACTGCTGGCTCTTGCATTACAGTGTGAGACTGTGGGCACTGGGTTTGCAGTGCGAGACTGTAAGGGCACTTGAATTACAGTTGGGGACTGTGCGGACACTAAGAGTACAGTGCGAGACTGTGAGGGCACTGGGATTACAGTGTGAGTCAGTGCCAGCATTTTGATTACAAAGTGCGCCTGTGCAGGTACTGGGATCACAGTGTGAGACTGCGGGCACTGGGATTAGAAAATGAGGCTCGTGGGTACTGGGGTTACAGTGTGAGACTGTGCAGGCACTGGGATTAAAGTGTGAGACTGTGCGGGCACTGGGATTAAAGTGTGAGACTGTGCGGGCACTGGGATTAAAGTGTGAGACTGTGCGGGCACTGGGATTAAAGTGTGAGACTGTGCGGGCACTGGGATTAAAGTGTAAAACTGCGGGCACTGGGATTCCAGTGCTGGACTGTGAGGGCACTGGGATTAAAGTGTAAAACTGTGCAGGAACTTGGATCACAGTGAGAGACTGTGCAGGCACTGGGAGTACAGAGTGAGGCTGCGGGCACTGGGATTGCAGAGCGAGGCTCTGCGGTCACAGGAATTACAGTGAGTGACTGTGTTGGCACTGGGATTACAGTGTGAGTCAGTGCCAGCAATTTGATTACAAAGTGCGTCTCTGCGGGCACGGGGATTACAGTGTGAGTGTGCATACAATGGATATACAGTGTGAGACTGGGCAAGCATTGGGATCACTGTGTGAGATTGTGCTGGTTCTGGCATTACAGTGCGAGACTGTGCACGCACTGGAATTACAATGTGAGATTGTGCGGGCACTGGCATAACAGTGCGAGACTGTGCACACACTGGGATTACAGTGTGAGATTGTGCGGGCACTGGCATTACAGTGTGAGCCTGTGGGTGCTGGGATTACAGAGTGACACATTGCGGGTACTGGGATTACAGTGTGAGATGGTGCGGGCACTGGGATTCCAGTTCGGGACTTTGCGGGCACTGAGATTACAGTGTGAGATGGTGCAGGCACTGGGATTCTAGTTTGGGACTTTGCGGGCACTGGGATTACAGAGTGAGACTGTGGGTACTGGGATTACAGTGCGAGAGTGTGCTGCCTCTGACATTACAGCATGAAACTGTGCGGGGTCTGGGATTACAGTTTGAAATTGTGCGGCCATTGGGATTCCCCCAGTGCGAGACTGTGCTGGCTGTGGCATTACAGTGTGAGACTTTTCAGGCACTGGGATTACAGTGTGAGGCTGTGTGGGCACTGGGGTTACAAGGTAAGATTGTGTGGGCACTGGGAGTACAGTGCGAGGCTGTGCAGGCGGTGGGATTGTATTGTGAGAATGTGCGGACACTGGGATTACAGTAAGTGACTGTGCGGGCACTGGGATTACAGGGTGAGATTGTGCTGGCTCTGCATTGCAGATTAAGTCTGTGCAGGCACTAGGATTACAGTGAGGGACGGTCAGGGTATTGGGACTGCAGTGTGACATTGTGTGGGCACTGGGGTTCTGGTGCGAGACAATGCGGGCACTGGGATTACAGTGTGAGACTAAGCAGGCACTGGGATTGTGAGAGACTGCGCCGGCTCTGGGATTACAGTGCTGGATTGTGAGGGTACTGGGATTAAACTGTAAAACTGTGCGGGAACTTGGATTACAGTGAGAGACTGTGCATGCACTGGGATTACAGAGTGACATTGTGTGGGCACTGAGATTACAGAGTGAGATTGTGCTGGCTCTGGCATTACAGTGTGAGACTGTGCGGGCACTGGGATTGCAGAGCGAGGCTCTGCGATCACAGGAATTACAGTGCGAGACTGTGTTGGTACTGGGATTACAGTGTGAGTCAGTGCCAGCAATTTGATTACAAAGTGCGTCTCTGCTGGCACGGGGATTACAGTGTGAGTGTGCGTACAATGGATATACAACGTGAGACTAGGCAGGCATTGGGATAACAGTGTGAGATTGTGCTGGCTTTGGCATTACAGTGTGAGACTGTGCACGCACTGGGATTACAGTGTGAGATTGTGCGGGCACTGGCATTACCGTTTGAGACGGCGTGGTCACTGGGATTACAGTGTGAGACTGTGAGCGCTGGGATTATAGAGTGACACATTGCGGGTACTGGGATTACAGTGTGAGATGCTGCGGGCACTGGGATTCCAGTTTGGGACTTTGCGGGCACTGGGATTACAGAGTGAGACTGTGGGTACTGGAATTACAGTGCGAGAGTGTGCTGCCTCTGACATTACAGCATGAAACTGTGCGGGGTCTGGGATTACAGTTTGAAATTGTGCGGCCATTGGGATTCCCCCAGTGCAAGACTGTGCTGGATGTGGCATTACAGTGCGAGACTTTTCGGGCACTGGGATTACAGTGTGAGGCTGTGCAGGCATCGGGATTACAGTGCGAGGCTGTGAGGGTGGTGGGATTGTATTGTGAGAATGTGCAGGCACTGGGATTACAGTAAATGACTGTGCGGGCACTGGGATTACAGGGTGAGATTGTGCGGGCACTGGGGTTCTGGTGCAAGACAATGTGGGCACTGGGATTACAGTGCGAGACTAAGCAGGCACTGGGATTGTGAGAGACTGTGCTGGCTCTGGGATTACAGAGTGAGACTGTGCGGGCACTGGGATTAAAGTGTAAAACTGTGCGGGAACTTGGATTACAGTGAGAGACTGTGCATGCACTGGGAGTACAGAGTGAGATTGTGCTGGCTCTGGCATTACAGTGCGAGACTTTACGGGCATTGGGATTACAGTGTGAGACTGTGTGGGCACTGGGATTACAGAGTGAGATTGTGCTGACTCTGGCATTACAGTGCGAGACTTTACGGGCATTGGAATTACAGTGTGACACTGTGCGGGGACCAGGATTACAATGTAAAACTGTGCGGGGACTAGGATTACAGTGAGAGATTGTGTAGGCACTGGAATTGCAGTGAGAGACTGTGCGGGCAGTGTGATTACAGAGTGTTTAAACTAATATGGCAGGGGAATGGGAACCTATGCAGCGAGACAGGGCGAAGTAATATGGAGTGAGAAACAGATGGTAGAAAGGTAAAAAGCAATAGTGGAAGGCCGAGTAAACAAAGGCAAGAAACACAAAGGGCCACACTACATCATAATTCTAAAAGGACAAAGGGTGTTAAAAAAAACAAGCCTGAAGGCTTTGTGTCTTAATGCAAGGAGTATCCATAATAAGGTGGATGAATTAACTGTGCAAATAGATGTTAACAGATATGATGTGATTGGGATTCCAGGATGATCAGGGCTGGGAACTCAACATCCAGGGGTATTCAACATTCAAGAAGGATAGAATAAAAGGAAAAGGAAGTGGGGTAGCATTGCTGGTTAAAGAGGAGATTAATGCAATAGTTAGGAAGGACATTAGCTTGGATGATGTGGAATCTATATGGGTAGAGCTGCAGAACACCAAAGGGCGAAAAATGTTCGTGGGAGTTGTGTACAGACCTCCAAACAGTAGTAGTGATGTTGGGGGGAAGGGGGCATCAAACAGGAAATTAGGGGTACATGCAATAAAGGTGCAGCAGTTATCATGGGTGACTTTAATATGCATATAGATTGGGCTAACCAAACTGGAAGCAATACGGTGGAGAAGGATTTCCTGGAGTGCATAAGGGATGGTTTTCTAGACCAATAGGTCGAGGAACCAACTAGGGGGGAGGCCATCTTAGACTGGGTGTTGTGTAATGAGCGAGGATTAATTTAGCAATCTCGTTGTGCGAGGCCCCTTGGGGAAGAGTGACCATAATATGGTGGAATTCTGCATTAGGGTGGAGAATGAAACAGTTAATTCAGAGACCATGGTCCAGAACTTAAAGAAGGGTAACTTTGAAGGTATGAGGCGTGAATTGGCGAAGATAGATTGGTGAATGATACTTAAGGGGTTGACAGTGGATGGGCAATGACAGACATTTAGAGACAGCATGGATGAACTACAACAATTGTACATCCCTGTCTGGCATAACAATAATAAAGGGAAGGTGGCTCAACCGTGGCTATCAAGGGAAATCAGGAATAGTATTAAAGCCAAGGAAGTGGCATACAAATTGGCCAGAAATAGCAGCGAACCTGGGGACTGGGAGAAATTTAAAACTCAGCAGAGGAGGACAAAGGATTTGATTAGGGCAGGGAAAATAGAGTATGAGAGGAAGCTTGCAGGGAACATGAAGACGAACTGCAAAAGCTTCTATAGATATGTAAAGAGAAAAAGGTTAGTAAAGACAAACATAGGTCCCCTGCAGTCGGAAGGATCAAGGGTTATGGCGAGAAAGCAGGAAGGGGGTACTGAAGTTTCATGTTCAGCCATGAACTCATTGAATGGCGGTGCAGGCTAGAAGGGCTGAATGGCCTGCTCCTGCACCTATTTTCTATGTTTCTATGAATCAGGGGAAGTCATAACGAGGAACAAAGAAATGGCAGACCAATTGAACAAATACTTTGGTTCGGTATTCACTAATGAGGACACAAACAACCTTCTGGATATGAAAGGGGTCAGAGGGTCTAGTAAGAAGGAGGAACTGAGGGAAATCCTTATTAGTCAGGAAATTGTGTTGGGGAAATTGATGGGATTGAAGGCTGATAAATCCCCAGGGCCTGATGGACTGCATCCCAGAGTACTTAAGAAGGTGGCCTTGGAAATAGCGGATGCATTGACAGTCATTTTCGAACATTCCATAGACTCTGGATCAGTTCCTATGGAGTGGAGGGTAGCCAATGTAACCCCACTTTTTAAAAAAGGAGGGAGAGAGAAAACAGGGAATTATAGATCGGTCAGCCTGACATCGGTCGTGGGTAAAATGATGGAATCAATTATTAAGGATGTCATAGCAGCGCATTTGGAAAGAGGTGACATGATAGGTCCAAGTCAGCATGGATTTGTGAAAGGGAAATCATGCTTGACAAATCTTCTGGAATTTTTTGAGGATGTTTCCAGTAGAGTGGACAAGGGAGAACCAGTTGATGTGGTGTATTTGGACCTTCAGAAGGCTTTCGACAAGGTCCCACACAAGAGATTAATGTGCAAAGTTAAAGCACATGGGATTGGGGGTATTGTGCTGATGTGGACTGAGAACTGGTTGGCAGACAGGAAGCAAAGAGTCGGAGTAAATGGGTACTTTTCAGAATGGCAGGCAGTGACTAGTGGGGTACCGCAAGGTTCTGTGCTGGGGCCCCAGTTGTTTACATTGTACATTAATGATTTAGACGAGGGGATTAAATGCAGTATCTCCAAATTTGCGGATGACACTAAGTTGGGTGGCAGTGTGAGCTGCGAGGAGGATGCTATGAGGCTGCAGAGTGACTTGGATAGGTTAGGTAAGTGGGCAAATGCATGGCAGATGAAGTATAATGTGGATAAATGTGAGGTTATCCACTTTGGTGGTAAAAACAGAGAGACAGACTATTATCTGAATGGTGACAGATTAGGAAAAGGGGAGGTGCAACGAGACCTGGTGTCATGGTACATCAGTCATTGAAGGTTGGCATGCAGGTACAGCAGGCGGTTAAGAAAACAAATGGCATGTTGGCCTTCATAACGAGTACAGGGGCAGGGAGGTGTTACTACAGTTGTACAGGACCTTGGTGAGGCCACACCTGGAGTATTGTGTACAGTTTTGGGGAACTTGAGGAAGGACATTCTTGCTATTGAGGGAGTGCAGCGAAGGTTCACCAGATTGATTCCCGGGATGGCGGGACTGACATATCAAGAAAGACTGGATCAACTGGGCCTGTATTCACTGGAGTTCAGAAGAATGAGAGGGGATCTCATAGAAACGTTTAAAATTCTGATGGGTTTAGATGCAGGAATAATGTTCCCAATGTTGGGGAAGTCCAGAACCAGGGGTCACAGTCTAAGGATAAGGGGTAAGCCATTTAGGACCGAGATGAGGAGAAACTTTTTCACCCAGAGAGTGGTGAACCTGTGGAATTCTCTACCACAGAAAGTTGTTGAGGCCAATTCACTAAATATATTCAAAAAGGAGTTAGATGTAGATCTAGGGGGATCAAGGGGTATGGTGAGAAAGCAGGAATGGGGTACTGAAGTTGCATGTTCAGCCATGAACTCATTGAATGGTGGTGTAGGCTCGAAGGGCCGAATGGCCTACTCCTGCACCTATTTTCTATGTTTCTATGAGATTGTACGGGCACTAGGATTCCAGTGCAAGACTGTGCTGGTTACAGTGTGAAACTGTGTAGGCACTCTGATTACAGTGCCAGTCTGTGCCCGCACTTCGATTGCAGTGTGACACTGTTGCGGCACGTTGGTTACAGTGTGAGATTGTGAGGGCACTGGGATTGCAGTATAGACTGTGCGGGCACTGCAATTAAAATGAGAGACTGTGCGGGCACTGGGGTTACAGTGTGATGGTGTGCGGGCACTGGGATTCCAGTATGTGGCAGTGCAGGCACTGGGATTGCATTGTGAGACTGTAGGGCACTGGGATTAAAGTGCGAGATTGCACAGGGACTGGGATTACAGTTTGACACTTTGCCGGCACTAGGATTACAGTGAGAGACTGTGCATGCATTGGGATTACTGCATGAGGCTGTGGAAGCATTGGGATTACAGTGTGAGACTGTGTGGGCACTGTGATTACAGTGAGTGAGAGTGCGGGCACTAGGAATGCATTATGTGACTGTGCAGACATAGGGATTACAGTTTGAGACTGTAAGGTCACTGGGATTACAGAGACAGAATGTGCGGGCATGGCGATTACAGTGAGAGACTGAGTGAGCATTGGGATTACAGTGCAAGGCTGTGCGGCACTAGGATTACAGTACGAGGCAGTGCGGGCACTGGGATTACAGTGTGAGACTGAGGGCACTGGGATTACAGTGCAAGGCTGTGCAGGCACTAGGATTATAGTATGAGGCAGTGGGGCACTGGGTTTACAGTGCGAGACTGATCGGACATTGACATTACAGTGTGAGAACTTGCAGGCAGTGGGACTGGGAGTACAGTGTGAGACTGATTGGACACTGGTGTTACAGTGTGAGAACTTGCAGGCACTGGGATTATAGTGAGTGACGGTGCGGACACTAGGATTGCAGTGTGTAACTATGCGCGCACTGGGATTACAGTGAGAGACACTGCAGACACTGGAATTACAGCGAGTGATTGTGCGGGCACTGGGATTGCAGTGCGAGACTGTGTGGACACTGGAATTGCAGTTTGAGACTGTGAGGTCCCTGGGATTACAGTGCCAGACTGTGCAGGCACTGGGATTACAGTATGAGGCAGTGCAGGCATTAGGAATGCAGTGTGAGATTGCGAGGACATTGGGATTCCAGCGACAGATTGTGCAGGCCCTGGGATTACATTGTGAGATTACAGTGCGAGACTCTGTGGGCACTGGGATTACAGTGAGTGACTGTGCGGGCACTGGGATTCCAATGCGTGACATTGTGTGTCCTGGTATTACAGTGACAGACAGTGCAGGCACTGGGATTACATTGTGAGAATGTGCAGGCATGGGATTATAGTGAGAGACTGTGAGGGCACTGGGATTACAATGTGTGACTGTGTGGGCACTGGCAATACAGTGCAAGATGTTTGGGCATTGGGATTATAGTGAGATACTGTGAGAGCACTGGGATTACAATGTGTGATTGCGTGGGCACTGGCAATACAGTGCAAGATGTTTGGGCATTGGGATTACAGTGAGAGACTGTGAGAGCACTGGGCTTGCACTATGAGACTGTCCGGGCACTGGGATAACAGTGTGAGACTGTGCATGCACTGGCATTACTGTGCGAGCCTCTGCGGGACTGGGATTACAGTGCAAGACTGTGTGGGCAGTGGAATTACAGTATGTGACAGTGCAGGCAAAGGGATTTCAGTGGGAGACTGTGAGGGCGCTGGGAATAAAATGTGTGACTATGCGGGCACTGGCAATACGGTGCGAGACTGTGCAGGCACTGCAATTACAGCAAGTGACTGTGTGGGCACTGGGATTGCAGTGAGAGACTATGAGGGCACTGGGATTACAGTGTGCGACTATGCGGGCACTAGAATTACAGTGAGTGACTGAGAGCACTAGGATTGCAGTGCGAGACTGTGTGGATACTGGGATTGCATTGGGAGACTACATGAGCACTGAGATTACAGTGTGAGACTGTGCGGAAACTGGCATTACAGTGTGAGACCTTGCAGTCACTGGAATTACAGTGAACGGCTGGCAGGCCATTGGCATTAAAGTGCGTGACTCTATGGGCACGGGGATTACAGTCTGAGACTGTGCCGGCACTGGGATTACAGTGCAAGACTGTCTGGGCAGTGAGATTACAATTTGAGACTGTGAGGTCACTGGGATTAAAGTGGCAGACTGTGCAGGCACATGGATTACAGTGTGGGACTGTGCACGCATTGGGATTGCTGTGTGAGACTGTGGGGGCACTGGGATTACAGTGAGAGACTGTGCTGAAACTGGGATTGGACTCAAAGACCGTGCGGACACTGGGATTACAGTGCGAGTCTGTCCGGGCACTGGGACTCCTGTGACAGACTATGCGGGCACTCAGATTCCAGTGTGTGACTATGCGGTCACTGGGATTAAAGTGAGAGATTGTCAGGGCACTGGGATTACAGCGTATGACTATGCGGGCACTGGGATTACAGTGAGTGACTGTGTGGGCACTGAGATTGCATTGTGAGACTGCGCGGGCACTGGGGTTACAGTGTGAGATGTGCAGACACTGGCATTATAGTGTGAGACCTTGCAGGCACTGGGAGTATAGCGAATGGTTGGCAGGACACTGGAGTTACAGTGCAAGACTGTACGCGCACTGGTATTACTGTGTGAGACTATGCAAACACAAGGATTACAGTGAGGGGCTGTCAGGGTACTGGGATTCCAGGGTGAGACTATGCAAGCACAGGGATTACAGTGAGGGGCTGTCAGGGTACTGGGATTCCAGGGTGAGACTATGCAAGCACAGGGATTACAGTGAGGGGTTGTCAGGGCACTGAGATTCCAGGGGGAGACTGTGCAGACACTGGGATTAAAGTGTCAGACTGTGCGGGCACAGGGATTACAGTGTGAGACTGTGCAGGCACTGGGATTACAGTGTGAGACTGTGCAGGCACTGGGATTACAGTGTGAGACTGTGCAGGCACTGGGATTACAGTGTGAGACTATGCAAGCACAGGGATTACAGTGAGGGGCTGTCAGGGCACTGGGATTACAGTATAAGTCTTTGCGGGCACTGGGATTACAGTATGAGACAGTGCAGGCACTAGGATTACAGTGTGACAATATGCGGGGACTGAGAATACAGTGCGAGACTGTGCGGGCACTGGCATTACAGTGTGAGATTGTGCAGATGCTGCGATTAAAGTATGAGACCGTGGAGGCACTAGGATTACAGTGTGACATTGTGCAGGGACTGAGATTACAGTGCGAGACTGTGCGGAAACTGGCATTACAGTGTGATTGCAGTCACTAG
The DNA here is from genome assembly GCF_044704955.1 of Pristiophorus japonicus. Lineage (NCBI taxonomy): Eukaryota > Metazoa > Chordata > Chondrichthyes > Pristiophoridae > Pristiophorus > Pristiophorus japonicus. Next base: position 213,943,267 of record NC_091979.1, on the reverse strand, counting down.
AATTACAGCGAACGACTGGCAGGACACTGGCATTAAAGTTCATGACTGGGCACTGAGATTACAGTTTGAGATTCCACAGACACTGGGATTACAGTGAGAGAATGCAGGCACTGGAATTACAGTGTGAGACTGATTACGCCTTGAGATTGCTGTGTGAGACTGTGGGGTCACTGGGAGTACGGTGCAAGACTCTACCTGCACCGGGATTACAGTGAGAGACTGTGCTACCACTGGGATTACAATCAAAAACTGTGGGCACTGGGATTACTGTACGAGACTGTGCGGGTACTGGGATTACAGTGGGAGTCTTTGTGGGCACTGGGATTACATTGCGAGTCTGGTCGAGCACTGGGATTATAGTACGAGACAGTGAAGGCACTAGGATTACAGTGCGAGACTCTCTGGATGCTGGGATTACAGTGCGAGGCTGTGTGGGCACTGGGATTACAATGCGAGGCTGTGCGGGCACTGGGATTACAGTGAGAGACTGTGTGGGCACTAAGATTGCAGTGTGAGACTCTGGGGGCACTGGCATTAAAGTGCGAGACCCGCGGGTACTGGGATTATAGTGAGGGACTGTGTGGGCACTGCAATTACAGTGCGAGACTGTGCGGGCACTGGGATTGCAGTGAGAGACTCTGCACGCACTGGAATTGCATTGTGAGACTGCGTGGGCACTGGGCTGACAGTGTGAGACAGTGTGTGCACTGGAATTGCAGTGTGAGGTGGTGTGGGCACTGGGATTAAAGTGCGAGTCTGTGCGGGCACTGGGATTACAGTGTGAGACAATGCAGGCATTGGGATTACATTGAGGGGCTGTCAGGGCACTGAGATTGCAGTGTGAGACTGTGCAGGCACTGGGATTCCAGTGTGAGACAGTGCAGGTACTGGGATTACAGTATGAGACTAAGCAGGCATTGGCATTAAAGTGCGAGACTTTGCGGGCACTGGGATTGCAATGTGAGACTATGCAAGCACAGAGGGAGCTGTCAGGGCACTGGGATTGCAATGTGAGACTCTGCAGGCTCTGGAATTACAGTGTGAGACTGTGGGGGCACTGGGATTACAGTACGAGTCTGTGCGGGCACTGGGATTACAGTTTGAGACAGTGCAGGCACTAGGATTACAATTTGAGATTGTGCGGGCACTGGAATTACAGTGAACGGCTGGCAGGGCACTGGCATTAAAGTACGTGACTGTGCGGGCACTGAGATTACAATTTGAAATACCGTGGACAGTGGGATTACAGTGAGAGACTGCAGGCACTTGAATTACAGTGTGAGACTGTGCACGCATTGGGATTGCTGTGTGAGATTGGGGGGGGGGCACTGGGATTACAGTGCGAGACTCTGCGGGTACTGGGATTACAGTGAGAGACTGTGCGGGCACTGGGATTACAGTGAGAGACTGTGTGGGCACTGGGATTACAGTATGAGACAGTGCAGGCACATGGATTGCAGTGTGAGTCTACGCAGGCACAGGGATTACAGTGTGAGACTCTGTGGCCACTGGGATTACAGTGAGAGATTGTTTTGGCACTGGGATTACTGTGTGAGACTGTGTAGGCACTGGGATTACAGTGTGAGACTATGGGGGCACAGGGATTACAATTTGAGACTGTGCAGGCACAAGGAATGCCGTGTGAGATTGTGCGGGCCCTGGGTTTACAGTGCGAGATTCTACGGGGACAGGGATTACAGTTTGAGACTGTGCAGGCACAAGGAAGGCACTGACAGAGTGTGCAGGCACTGGGATTACAGTGCGAGACTGTGCAGGCACTGGGATTACAGTGAGAGACTTTGCGGGCACTGGGATTAGAGTGCGAGACTGTGCAGGCACTGGGATTAAAGTGAGAAACTGTGAGGACACTGCTCTTATGGTGTGTAACTATGTGGGCTCTGGCAATGCAATGCGAGACTGTGCGGGCACTGGGATTAAAGTGCGAGAGTCTGTGTGAGACTGTGAACGCACTGGGAGTACATTACAAGTCTGTGCGAGCACTGCGATTACATTATAAGAACATAAGAAATAGGAACAGGAGTAAGCCATACGGCCCCTCGAGCCTGCTCCACCATTCAATAAGATCATGGCTGATCTGATCATGGACTCAGTTCCACTTCCCCGCCCGCTCTCCATAACCCCTTATCCCCTTATCGTTTAAGAAACTGTCTATTCCTGTCTTAAATTTATTTAATGTCCCAGCTTCCACAGCTCTCTGAGGCAGCAAATTACACAAATTCACAACCCTCTGAGAGAAGAAATTTCTCCTCATCTCAGTTTTAAATGGGTGGCCCCTTATTCTAAGATTATGCCCTCTAGTTCTAGTCTCCCCCACAAATGGAAACATCGTCTCTGCATCCCCCTTGTCAAGCCCCCTCATAATCTTATACGTTTCTATAAGTTCACCTCTCATTCTTCTGAATTCCAATGAGTGGAGGCCCAATCTACTCAACCTTTCCTCATAAATCAACCCCCTCATCCCCGGGATTAACCGAGTGAACCTTCTCTGAACTGTCTCCACAGCAAGTATATCCTTTCCTAAATATGGAAACCAAAACTGCATGCAGTATTCCGGGTGTGGCCTCACCAATACCCTGTACAGCTGTAGCAAGACTTCCCTGCTTTTATACTCCATCCCCTTTGCAATAAAGGCCAAGATTCCATTGGCCTTCCTGATCACTTGCTGTACCTGCATACCATCCCTCTGTGTTTCATGCACAAGTACCCCCAGGTCCCGCTGTACTGCAGCAATTTGCAATCTTTCTCCATTTAAATAATAACTTGCTCTATGATTTTTTTTCTGCCAAAGTGCATGACCTCACACTTTCCAACATTATATTCCATCTGCCAAATTCTTGCCCACTCACTTAGCCTGTCTATGTCCTCCTGCAGCCTCTTTATGTCCTCCTCACACATTGCCCTTCCTCTCATCTTTGTATCGTCAGCAAACTTGGCTACGTTACACTCACTCCCCTCTTCCAAGTCGTTAATTAGGGGTTAAACTAATATGCAGGAAGACAGAGGGAAGTAAAATGGGGGCAGAAGCAAAAGATAGAAAGAAGAAAAGTAAAAATGGAGGCCAGAGAAACCCAAGGCAAAAATCAAAAAGGGCCACATTACAGCAAAAGTCTAAAGGGACAAAGTATGTTCAAAAGACAAGCCTGAAGGCTCTGTGCCTCAATGCGAGGAGTATTCGTAATAAGGTGGAAGAATTAACTGCACAGGCAGCGATTAACGAATATGATATAATTGGGATTACGGAAGGCTCCAGGGTGACCAAGGCTGGGAACTCAACATCCAGGGGTATTCAACATTCAGGAAGGATAGACAGAAAGGAAAAGGAGAGGGGGTAGTGTTGCTGGTTAAAGAGGAAATTAATGCAATAGTAAGGAGCGACATTAGCTTGGATGATGTGGAATCTGTATGGGTGGAGCTGCGGAATACCAAAGGGCAGAAAACGCTAGTGGGAGTTGTGTACAGACCACCAAACAATAGTAGTGAGGTTGGGGACAGCATCAAACAAGAAATTAGGGACGTGTGCAATAAAGGTACAGCAGTTACCATGGGTGACTTTAATCTACATATAGGTTGGGCTAACCAAACTGGTAGCAGTACGGCGGAGGAGGATTTCCTGGAGTGCATTAGGGATGGTTTTCTAGACCAATATATCGACGAACCAACTAGAGGACTGGCCATCCTAGACTGGGTGATGTGTAACAAGAAAGGACTAATTAGCAATCTTGTTGTGCGAGGCCCTTTGGGAAGAGTGACCATAATATGGTAGAATTCTTTATTAAGATAGAGAGTGACACAGTTAATTCAGAGACTAGGGTCCTGAACTTAAGGAAAGGCAACTTCGATGGTATGAGACGTGAATTGGCTAGAATAGACTGGCGAATGATACTTACAGGGTTGATGGTGGATAGGCAATGGCAAACATTTAAAGATCGCATGGATGAACTTCAACAATTGTACATCCCTGTGTGGAGTAAAAATAAATCGGGGAAGATGGCTCAACCGTGGTTAACAAGGGAAATTAGGGATACTGTTAAATCCAATAAAGAGGCATATAAATTGGCCAGAAAATGCAGCAAACCTGAGGACTGGGAGAAATTTAGAATTCAGCAGAGGAGGACAAGGGTTTAATTAAGAGGGGGAAAATAGAGTATGAGAGGAAGCTTGCTGGGAACAGAAAAACTGATTGCAAAAGCTTCTATAGATATGTGAACAGAAAAAAGTTAGTGAAGACAAACATAGGTCCCTTGCAGTCAGAATCAGTGAATTTATAATGGGGAACAAAGAAATGGCAGACCAATTAAACAAATTCTTTGGTTATGTCTTCACGAAGGAAGACACAAATAACCTTCTGGAAATACTAGGGGACCGAGGGTCTAGCGAGAAGGAGGAACTGAAGGAAATCCTTATTAGTCAGGAAATTGTGTTAGGAAAATTGATGGGATTGAAGGCCGATAAATCCCCAGGACCTGATAGTCTGCATCCCAGAGTACTTAAGGAAGTGGCCCTAGAAATAGTGGGTGCATTGGTGATCATTTTCCAACAGTCTATCAACTCTGGATCAGTTCTTATGGATTGGAGGGTAGCTAATGTAACCCCACTTTTTAAAAAAGGAGGGAGAAAGAAAACAGGGAATTAAAGATCGGTTAGCCTAACATCAGTAGTGGGGAAAATGTTGGAATCAATTATTAAAGATGAAATAGCAGCGCATTTGGAAAGCAGTGACAGGATCGGTCCAAGTCAGCGTGAATTTATGAAAGGGAAATCATGCTTGACAAATCTAGAATTTTTTGAGGATGTAACTAGTAGAGTGGACAAGGGAGAACCAGTGGATGTGGTGTATTTGGACTTTTAAAAGACTTTTGACAAGGTCCCACACAAGAGATTGGTGTGCAAAATTAAAGCACATGGTATTGGGGGTAATGTATTGACGTGGATAGAGAACTGGTTGGCAGATAGGAAGCAGAGAATCGGGATAAACGGGTCCTTTTCAGAATGGCAGGCAGTGACTAGTGGGGTGCCACAGGGCTCAGTGCTGGGACCCCAGCTATTTATAATATACATCAATGATTTAGATGAAGGAATTGAGAGTAATATCTCCAAGTTTGCAGATGACACTAAACTGGGTGGCGGTGTGAGCTGTGAGGAGGATGCTAAGAGGCTGCAGGGTGACTTGGACAGGTTAGGTGAGTGGGCAAATGCATGGCAGATGCAGTATAATGTGGATAAATGTGAGGTTATCCACTTTAGTGACAAAAAGATGAAGGCAGCATATTATCTGAATGGCAGAAGATTAGGAAAAGGGGAGGTGCAACGAGACCTGGGTGTCATGGTACATCAGTCATTGAAAGTTGGCATGCAGGTACAGGAGGAGGTGAAGAAGGCAAATGGCATGTTGGCATTCGAAGCGAGGGGATATGAGTATAGGAGCAGGGAGGTCTAACTGCAGTTGCACAGGGCCTTGGTGAGGCCTCACTTGGAATATTGTGTTCAATTTTGGTCTCTAATCTGAGGAAGGACGTTCTTGCTATTGAGGGAGTGCAGCGAAGGTTCACCAGAATAATTCCTGGGGTGGCTGGACTGTCATATGAGGAGAGACTGGATCGACTGGGCCTGTATTCACTGGAGTTTAGAAGAATGAGAGGTGATCTCATTGAAACATATAAAATTCTGACGTGACTGGACAGGTTAGATGCAGGAAGAATGTTCCCGATGTTGGGGAAGTCCAGAACCAGGAGACACAGTCTAAGGATAAGGGGTAATCCATTTAGGACCAAGATGAGGAGAAACCTCTTCACTCAGCGAGTTGTTAACTTGTGGAATTCTCTACCGCAGAGAGTTGTTGATGCCAGTTCATTGGATATATTCAAGAGGGAGTTAGATATGGCCCTTACGGCTAAAGGGATCAAGGGGTATGGAGAGAAAGCAGGAAAGGGGTACTGAGGTGAATGATCAGCCATGATCTTTTTGAATTGTGGTGCAGGCTCGAAAGGCCGAATGGCCTACTCCGGCATCTATTTTCTATGTTTCTTTGTTTCTAATATAGATTGTAAATAGTTGGAGTCCCAGCACTGATCCCTGCGGCACCCCACTCGTTACTGATTGCCAACCACAGAATGTACCATTTATCCCGACTCTCTGTTTTCTGTTTTTCAGCCAATCTTCTATCCATGCTATTACCTCCAACCCCGGTGTGCAGTAACCTTTTATGTATGAGAGTGCAGGCACTAGGATTACAGTGTGACATTGTGCTGGCACTGAGATTACAGTTCGAGACTGCGGGTACTGGGATTACAATTTGAGATTGTGCGGGCACTGGGATTCCAGTGTGAGACTGTACGGGCACTGGGATTGCAGTATGAGACTATGCAGACACTAGGATTCCAGTGCGCGCCAGTGTGGCCACTGGGATTACAGTGACAGACTTTGCGGGCACTGATATTACAGTGTGTGATGTTGCGGGCTCTGGCTATACAGCGAGACTTTGCGGGTACTGGGATTACAGTGCGAGATTGTACATATGCTGGGATTCCAGTACGCGACTAGGCAGGCATTGGGATTACAGTGCGAGACTATGCAGATACTGGGATTACTGTTTAAGACTGTGCAGGCACTGGATTACAATGTGAGACTGTGCGGACACTGGCATTACAGTTTAAGACTGTGCGGGCACTGGGATTTCAGAGTGGGACTGCGGACAATGGGATTATGTAGTGAGACTCTGCGAACAGAGGCTTTACAGTGTGATAAATTGCAGGCACTGAGATTACATTGCGAGACTGTGTAGGCACTCGGATTACAGTATGAGACAGTGCGGGCACTGGGATTACAATTTGAGATTGTGTGGGCACTGATTCCAGTACAAGACACTGCAGGCACTGGGGTTCCAGTGCATGACAGTGTGGCCACTGGGTTTACAGTGACAGACTGTGCGGGCACTGAGATTACAGCGAGACTGTGCGGGCTCTAGCTATACAGTGCAAGTCTTTGCGGGTACTGGGATTACAGTGTGAGATTGTGTCTGCACTGGGATTACAGTGTGAGACTATGCAGACACTAGGATTACATTGCGAGACTGTGTGGACACTGGGATTACAGTTTATACCGTGCAGGCACTGGGATTACAGAGTGACACTGTGTGAACACAGGGATTACAGTTTGAGACTGTGCAGGCTCTGGGAATACAGAGTGAGACTGTGCAGACACTGACATTACAGTGCAAGACTGTGTGGGCTCTGGGATTACAGTGAGAGACTGTGCAGGCACTGGAATTTCAGTGAGTGCATGTGCGGGCATTGGGATTGCAGTGCAAAACTGTATGAACACTGGGATTACAGTTTAAGACTGTGTTGGCACTAGGATTGCATTTTGAGGCTGCGCGGACACTGCCATTACAGTGTGAAACCTTGTAGTCACTGGGACCACAATGAACGGCAGGCAGGGCACTGGGATTACAGTGTGAGGCAGTGCGGACACTGGGATTACAGTGCGAGACTGTGTGTGCATTGGGATTCCAGTGATAGACTGTGCAGGCACTGGAATTACAGTGAGAGACTGTGTGGGTACTGGGATTACAGTGCGAGACTGTGCGGGCACTGGAATTACAGTATGAGACTGTGCGGGCACTGGGATTACAGTGCGAGACTGTGCAGACGCTGGGATTCCATTGTGAGATTGCGCGGGAACTGGGATTACAGTGTGAGACTGCGTGGACACTGGCATTACAGTGTGAGGCGTTGCAGTCACTGGGATTACAGTGAGCGACTGTGAGGCACTGGGATTACAGTGTGAGACTGTGCGGCCATTGGCAATACAGTGTGAAACTCTGCGGGTATTGGTGTTACAGTGAGAGACTGTGCGGGCACTAGGATTACAGTATGAGGCAGTGCGGGCACAGGGTTTACCATGTGAGATTGTGTGCACACTAGGATTCCAGTGCAAGACAGTGAAGGCGCTGGGATTCCAGTGCGTGACAGTGTGGCCACTGGGTTTACAGTGACAGACTGTGCGGGCACTGCGATTACAGTGTGAAACTGTATAGGCTCTGGCTATACAGTGCAAGACTTTGCGGTAACTGGGATTACAGTGTAAGATTGTGCGGGCACTGGGATTCAAGTACATGACTATGCAAGCACTGTGATTACAGTGTGAGACTATGCAGACAATAAGATTATATTGCGAGACTGTGCGAGCACTGGCATTACAGTTTAAGACTGTGGGCACTGGGATTACAGTGAGAGACTGTGCAGGCACTGGGATTGCAATGCAAGACTGTGTGGGCAGTGGGATTCCAGTGCGTGACAGTGTAGCCTCTGGATTTACAGTTACAGACTTTGCGGGCACTGAGATTATAGTGTGAGACTGTGCGGGCTCTGGCTATACAGTGCAAGATTTTGCGGGTACTGGGATTATAGCGTGAGATTGTATGGACACTGGGATTCCAGTACGTGACTATGTAGGCACTGGGATTGCAGTGCGAGACTGTGTGAACACTGGGGTTACAGTTTAAGGCTGTATGGGCGCTGGGATTACAGTGCGAGACTGCAGACACTGGGATTGCATTGTGAGACTGCGCGGGAACTGGGATTACAGTGTGTGACCTTGCAGTCACGGGGATTACAGTGAACGGCTGGCAGGGCACTGGCATTACAGTGTGAGACTGCGGGCCCTGGGATTAAAGTGTGAGACTAAGCAGGCACTGGCATTAAAGTGCGAGACTGTGCGGGCATTGGGATTACAGTATGGAATATGCAGACACTGGGATTACAGTGAGGGGCTGTAAGGGCATTGGGATTGCAGTGTGAGACTGTGCTGGCCCTGGAATTCCAGTGTGAGACTGTGGAGGCACTGGGATTACAGTGTGAGATTGTGCGGGCACTGGCAATACATTGTGAGACTCTGCGGGCACTGGGATTATAGTGTGAGGCTGTGCGGACATTGGGATTACATTGTGAGACTGTGTGGGCACTGGGATTCCAGTGTGAGATTGTGCGGGCACTGGAATTACAGTACGAGACTGTGTGGGTACTGGGATTACAGAGAGGCGTTGCGGGCACTGGGATTACAGAGCGAGACTGTGCAGACACTGGGATTACAGTGCAAGATTGTGCAGGTACTGGGATTACAGAGTGAGACTGTGCAGACACTGGGATTACAGCTTAAAATTGTGCGGGCACCGGGATTACAGAGTGACACTGTGTGAACACAGCGATTACAGTTTGAGACTGTTCAGGCACTGGGATTGCAGAGTGAGACTGTGCAGACACTGACATTATAGTGCGAGACTGTGTGGGCACTGGAATTACACTGAGAGACTATGCTGGCATTGGAATTACAGTGAGTGACAGTGTGGGCACTGGGATTAAAGTGCGAGACAGTGTGGGCACTGGGATTGTAGTGCGAGACTCTGCGGTCACTGGCATTACAGTGTGAGACCTTGCAGTCACTGGAATTACAGTGAAAGGCAGGCAAGACACTGGGATTACAGTGATAGACTGTGCGGGCACTGAGGTTGCAGTGTGAGACTGTGCGGGCTCTGGCTATACAGTTCGAGACGTTGCGGGTACTGGGATTACAGTGCGAGACCGTGCGGACACTGGGATCACAGTTTAAGACTCTGCAGGCACTGGGATTACAGTATGAGACAGTGCAGGCACTGTGATTGTGGTGTGAGACTGCGGGCACTGGGATTACAATTTGATATTGTGCGGGCATTGGGATTCCAGTATGAGACTGTGTGGTAACTGTTATTCCAGTGCAAGACAGTGCAGGTACTGGGATTTCAGTGCATGACAGTGTGGCCACTGGCATTACAGTGACAGACTTTGCGGGCACTGAGATTACAGTGTGTGACGGTGCGGGCTCTGGCTATACAGTGTGAGATTGTGCGTGCACTGGGATTCCAGTACACGACTACGCAGGCACTGGGATTACAGTTTAAGACTGTGCGGACAATGGGATTACGGAGTGAGACTGTGCGGACAGAGGCTTTACAGTGCGAGACTGTGCGAACACTGGGATTGCTATGTGAGATTGTGCGGGCACTAGGATTCCAGTATGAGACTGTGTGGGCACTGGGTTTACAGTGACAGACTATGCGAGCACTGAGATTACATTGTGAGACTGTGCAGGCAGTAAAATTACAGTGCGATATTGTGCAGCCACTGGGATTACAGTGCGAGACTTTGTGGGCACTGGGATTACAGTAAGAGACTGTACAGGCACTAGAATTACAGTGCGATACTGTGCAGGCACTGGGTTTACAGTGCAAGACTGTGCGGACACTGGGATTCCAGAGTGACACTGGCAGCGCACTGGGCTTACAGTGTGAAACTGCGGGCCCTAAGATTACAGTGTGAGACTAAACAGGCACTGACATTAAAATGCGAGACTGTATGGGCATTGGGATTTCAGTGTGGACTATGCAGGCACTGGGATTACAGTGAAGGGCTGTCAGCGCACTGGGATTCCAGTGCAAGACAGTGCAGGCGCTGAGATTCCAGAGCATGACTGTGTGGCCACTGTGATTACAGTGACAGACTGTACGAGCACTGAGATTACAGTGTGAGATTGTGTGGGCTCTGGCTATACAGTGCGAGACTTTGCGGATACTGGGGTTACAGTGTGCGATTGTGCGGGTGCAGGGATTCCAGTACGTGACTATTCAGGCACTGGGCTTACAGTACAAGACTGGGCGGGCACTGGGATTACAGGGCGAGACTGGGTAAAATAGGTGCAGGAGTAGGCCATTTGGCCATTCAATAAGATCATGGCTGATCATTCACCTCAGTACCCCTTTCCTGCTTTCTCTCCATACCCCTTGATCCCTTTAGCCGTAAGGGCCATATCTAACTCCCTCTTGAATGTAGCTAACGAACTGACATCAACAACTCTCTGCGGTAGAGAATTCCACAGGTTAACAACTCTGAGTGAAGAAGTTTCTCCTCATCTCAGTCCTAAATGGCTTACCCCTTATCCTTAGATTGTGACCCCTAGTTCTGGACTTCCCCAACATCGGGAACATTCTTCCTACATCTATCATGTCTAGTCCCGTCAGAATTTTATATGTTTCAATGAGATCCCCTCTTATTCTTCTAAACTCCAGTGAGTACAGGCCCAATCGATCCAGTCTCTCCTCATATGTCATCCTGGGAATCAGTCTGGTGAACCTTCGCTGCACTCCCTCAATAGCAAGAATGTCCTTCCTCAGATTAGGAGACCAAAATTGAACACAATATTTCAGGTGAGACCTCACCAAGGCCCTGTACAACTGCAGTAAGACCTCCCTGCTCCTATACTCAAATCCCCGAGCTATGAAGGCCAACATGCCATTTGCCGCCTTCACCGCCTGCTGCATCTGCATGCCAATCTTCAATGACTGATGTACCATGACACCCAGGTCTCGTTGCACCTCCCCTTTTCCTAATTTGCCGCCATTCAGATAATATTCTGCCTTCATGTTTTTGCCCCCAAAGTGGATAACCTCACATTTATCCATATTATACTGCATCTGCCATGCATTTGCCCACTCACCTAACCTGTCCAAGTCACCCTGCAGCCTCTTAGCATCCTCCTCACAGATCACACCGCCACCCAGCTTAGTGTCATCTGCAAACTTGGACATATTACACTCAATTCCTTCATCTAAGTCATTGATGTATATTGTAAATAACTGGGGTCCCAGCAGTGAGCCCTGCGGCACCCCACTAGTCACTGCCTGCCATTCTGAAAAGGACCCGTTTATCCCGACTCTCTGCTTCCTGTTTGCCAACCAGTTCTCTATCCACGTCAGTACATTACCCCCAATACCATGTGCTTTAATTTTGCACACCAATCTCTTGTGTGAGACCTTGTCATAAGCTTTTTGAAAGTCCAAATACACCACATCCACTGGTTCTCCCTTGTCCACTCTACTAGTTATATCCTCAAATAATTCTCGAAGACTTGTCCAGCATGATTTCCCTTTCATAAATCCATGCTGACTTGGACCGATCCTGTCACTGCTTTCCAAATGCGCTGCTATTTCATCTTTAATAATTGATTCCAACATTTTCCCCATTACTGATGTCAGGCTAACCGGTCTATAATTCCCTGTTTTCTCTCTCCCTTCTTTTTAAAAAAGTGGTGTTACATTAGCTACCCTCCAGTCCATAGGAACTGATCCAAAATCGATAGACTGTTGGAAAATGACCACCCATGCATCCACTATTTCTAGGGCCACTTCCTTAAGTACTCTGAGATGCAGACTATCAGGCCCTGGGGATTTATCAGCCTTCAATCCCATCAATTTCCTTAACACAATTTCCTGACTAATAAAGATTTCCTTCAGTTCCTCCTTCTCACTAGACCCTCGGTCCCCTAGTATTTCCGGAAGGTTATTTGTGCCTTCCTTCGTGAAGACAGAACCAAAGTATTTGTTCAATTGGTCTGCCATTTCTTTGTTCCCCATTATAAATTTACCTGATTCTGACTGCAAGGGACCTACATTAGTCTTCACTAATCTTTTTCTCTTCACATACCTATAGAAGCTTTTGCAGTCAGTTTTTATGTTCCCAGCAAGCGTCCTCTCATATTCTATTTTTCCCCTCCTAATTAAACTCTTTGTCCTCCTCTGCTGAATTCTAAATTTCTCTCAGTCCTCAGGTTTTCCGCTTTTTCTGGCTAATTTATATGCCTCTTCCTTGGATTTAACACTATCCCTGGGAGGCACAGACTGAGAGGGTCCTAGGATTCTCCAGAATTACAAACTTCCCCAAGGTGCAGGGAGCAATAGACTGTACGCACATTGTCATGCAAGCACCTTTTCAGGATGCAGAGGTTTTTCGGAACCGAAAGGGATTCCACTCCCTGAATGTGCAACTCGTTGTCGACCATCAGCAAATTATAATGGCAGTAAATGCAAAATTTCCGGGTAGCATCCATGATGCTCATATCCTGCATGAGAGCACTGTACCTGACATGTTTACCAGTCAGCCACAAGGTCAATGCTGGATGCATGGTGACAAAGGATATGGCCTCGCCATCTGGCTGATGACCCCCCTGCGTAATACCCCGACAGAAGCCGAGAAGCAATACAACGAGAGCCAGAGAGCCACACACAATATCGTCGAGAATACCATTGGAGTGCTTAAACAGCACTTTAGATGCCTGGACCACTCAGGAGGCGAGTTACAATACCACCTTGAGCAGGTAGCTCAATTCGCGATGGTGTGCTGCATGCTGCACAATTTGGCTATCAGGAGGGAACAAAAATTGCTGGAAGGTTCTGCCGGTCCACCTCAGGAGAGGAAGAGGAAGATGAGGAGGTGGATGCTGACCTCGGGACCACAGGAGAGGGCCCGTGGTGGCTGCATAGCTGCAAGACTCTTATGTCAGCAGCTCATAAATGAGCGCTTTGCTTGAAATAACATCGGTCCTATTTACAAAGCTGCAACACTGCTGTGTTTGCAGCTCATACATGAATGGTGTGCATTACCTTGGTAACAGTTAAAGTTTAAGTTGATTCAAGTGACGTTGAATTATCCCCTTTCATGTTAAGGAATCACCAGTGTTTAACGGTACAGCTATATGAGACTATGTGCAACAAGGTTATGTTAAATAAAAAAACATTTAATGAGAACATTTGTATAAAATCTTAATTATAACTAAAAAAACACCCCACCCCACAATAAATTTATAACATTTATATAATTCATTCAATGTTTAACATTTCCAATAACACTTCATAAACATAGAACAAAAATGCAAAAAAACAAGGGGCTAGAACCTCCACTTTTTTTGCATGCTTAACGCCTACTTAACACCCATTTTACCGCTGAAATTACATATAAGGCCCATATATCGCCCATTTTGGGAAACTGACGGGCATTTTTAGAAAACTTATTGCCGAGCGTTACTTTCCCAATGTGGATAACGCCCACCCACTTTTTTGGGCGGAATCATCAGAATGAGCATTTTCAACGCCCATAACATCGGCCAGCATTAGTTTCCGTACGGAATTAATGCCGAAATTCAATAACACCGCCCGCCCACTTTTTTTGTCATAAAGAGCACATTTGGCGAAACTAGCACCCAGGAGATCGCCCGCCATCACTTTCCCCACCTCGCACACATATCGCCCACAATATCGCTCGCCCAAAAAACCGCCCACAAAAAGTGAAACTGTTCTGAACGAACGCCAACGGTGTGGGTGGTATTTTTTAAATCCCACTCTTACGTGAGAAGCTGAAATCTGAACCATTTGCCTGAAAGAGTGTTGATGTGAGTGACAACTCTGACACACTGCTGTGTGTGTGCAGCTCAGACATCAATGGTGCCCATCATCTTGGTGCCAGATAAAGTTTACGTTGATTGATAAGTTGTATTTAACCCTTTCATGTTAAGGAATCAACAGTGTATAACAGTGCAGCTATCTGAGACAATGTGCAACAAGGTTATATTCAATAACAAAAATTTTATACCAACATTGGTCTGAAATCATAAGTATCACAGGCAACTTTTTCCACCATTGACATCAATCAAATAGTCAACATGTCCAGCAACACAGAATACAAAGGCAAAGCAGGAGGGTGGTCCCCTCTCCCATACATTGCAACAAATTGCATACACCCAGATGGAGATATAACACAGCCATCACCTGTGGACATGCACCTCACTTTTCTACCCCCCCTCCCCTTCTTCTCCCCACCTCTACCCCTTCCCCTTCTTGTTCCACGGCACCTGGCCGAGGAGCTCCTCAGGCAGTGCCTCATTGGGGGGGATGAGGGTAGAGACAGTGTTGCACAGGTACGGGGATGCCAAGGGGGCAACATTCTCTGATGCAGAAGCAGGATCTTGCTCTCATCTGTCGTTCGCCTCTGCTCGGCCCTATTCTTTGAAAGCTTCTTCTGTAAAAGGTAACACCAGCACGACATGGCATGAGATCATTGCATGAGATCATTGCTTGGTACTGTCACAGAGACTGATACAACACATAACCGACAGATGTAATCATGATTATTATGATAATTATCATTCATTACCTCAAACGTACACTGTAAACGCAGGCTTTGAGTAAAACGTTCCTGGTATAAGTGCAAGACATTAATCAATCATTACACTTACAATTCAAATTATATAAATATATAAGTACATGTAAATAAATGTAATACTCTGGTGGATCTGACAAGGTCGTTTCAGCGCTTGCGGCACTGGTTGCCCTCTCGCACCTCGTTGGTCACTGACGAGACCGCCTCGGCTATGTCGGCCCATATCTTCTGGTAGACCTTTGGGGTGGGCTTCCCATGCACACCTGGGTCAATTGACTCCAGCATGACTCCACCTCCTGCAGGAGGGAGGCATTTGCCTCATCAAAGAATCTCCTCGCTCATTTGCATCCTTCCAATTGTTCCTCTCCCACCTCACTTGCTTTTATCAGCATCCTCAGTCTCCAGAGTGTGCTGTGTCGCCTCCTCCATCCCTTCCATTTTAATTTTTTTTTCACCAAAAACTCGGTGGGGACAACGTTGTTTGTGCTCAGCAGTCTTTTTGCTGCTGGTAAATCTCCC
This sequence comes from Pristiophorus japonicus, assembly GCF_044704955.1. Taxonomy (NCBI): domain Eukaryota; kingdom Metazoa; phylum Chordata; class Chondrichthyes; family Pristiophoridae; genus Pristiophorus; species Pristiophorus japonicus. The sequence goes on along the minus strand of NC_091979.1, from coordinate 213,927,707 downwards.
TCCTACCTCCCACAACAGTCAAACAAACACACAACACACATGCTTTCAGTTCCTCTCTGCTCCCTCTCTCTTTCCTCTTCTACGCATATATTGATGACCCCTGACCTGAAATGTGGGAAACGACCGTTCTATGGATGCCAACACTTTGTGGGAGAAGGTCAAAAGATTTAACGCTAACGTCCATTTCAGATCGCTTGCTTTTCTAAAATGGAAAGTTGGAGTTTTGAAAATGGGCGATAATCCACGATCTCAAAATCCATATATACCACCAACACTGGAAATAATTTTGGGGCGATCTGCATAAAAGTGGAAAGTCTAGCCCACAGTGTGAGACGGTGCAGGCATTGGGATTGCAGTGTGAGACTGTGCGGGCACTGGGTTTGCAGTTTAAGACTGTGCGGGTCCTGGGATTACAGTGTGAGACTGTGCGAGCACTGGGGTAACAATTTGAGATGGTGTGGGCACTGGGATTCCAGTACATGACAGTGTGGCTACTGGGTTTACTTTGACAGACTGTGCGGGCACTGAGATTACAGTATGAGATTGTGCGGGCTATGGCTATACAGTGCCAAGATTTTTCGGGTCCTGGGATTACAGTGAGACTATGCGGGCACTGCAATTACAGAGTGAAACTGTGCGGACACTATAATTACAGTGTGAGACCTTGCAAGCTCTGGGATTACAGTGCGAGACTGTGCACGCATTGAGACTGCTGTGTGAGTGTGGGGGCACTAGGATTACAGTGTGAGACCTTGCAGGCACTGGAATTACAGTGTGAAGCTATTCAGGTACTGCGATTACAGTGAGAGACTGTGCGGGCACTGGGATTAGCGTGCGAGACTATGCGGGTACTGGGATTACAGTGACTGACTGCGCAGGCACTGAGATTACAGTGAGAGACTGTGCGGGCACTGGCAATGCAGTGTGAGACTGTGTGGGCACTGGGATTACAGTGACAGACTGTGCGGGCACTGGCAATACAGTGTGAGACTATGCAAACATCAGCATTACAGTGTGAGACCGTGAGGGCACTGGGATTACAGTGAGACTGTGAGGGCACTGGGATTACAGTGAGAGTCTGTGAGGGCACTGGGATTACAGTGAGAGTCTGTGAGGGCACTGGGATTACAGTGAGAGTCTGTGAGGGCACTGGGATTACAGTGAGACTGTGAGGGCACTGGGATTACAGTGAGAGTCTGTGAGGGCACTGGGATTACAGTGAGAGTCTGTGAGGGCACTGGGATTACAGTGAGAGTCTGTGAGGGCACTGGGATTACAGTGAGAGTCTGTGAGGGCACTGGGATTACAGTGAGACTGTGAGGGCACTGGGATTACAGTGAGAGTCTGTGAGGGCACTGGGATTACAGTGAGAGTCTGTGAGGGCACTGGGATTACAGTGAGAGTCTGTGAGGGCACTGGGATTACAGTGAGAGTCTGTGAGGGCACTGGGATTACAGTGAGACTGTGAGGGCACTGGGATTACAGTGAGAGTCTGTGAGGGCACTGGGATTACAGTGAGAGTCTGTGAGGGCACTGGGATTACAGTGAGAGTCTGTGAGGGCACTGGGATTACAGCGAGTGACTGTGCAACGGCTGATTTAGTGCCTCTGCCAGCTCTTTTACCAAATCTGATGAAATTCTGGACGGGAAGCACAAACTTTTTCAAGGCACTAAAGTACCGCTCCACCTGGATTAATGCCGCAACAGAGGCGCGACCGAATTTCTCCCCCATTGACTCCCTCACTGGGATATCATTCCATGGGCCTTCAGTATCTCATTCAACAAGCCACTATATGTAAGTGAGCCTCGGCAATGAGTGTTGGCAACACACAAGCAACCCTGATACCTGTCCTTGCCCAGTGTCCGCTCATAGGGAAGACATAGAAGTTATAAGGTGGAAACAGGCCATTCGGCCCAACCAGGCTGTGCCAGTGTTTACCGAAAAAATTCGAATCATATTTTTCCACTCTGTTCCCTTATCCTTTCTACTTCCTCCACCTATCCAATCTAATCTTGAATGTCGACATAGTTTTTGCCTCAACCACAAACCCTGGAAGAGAACTCCACATCTTCACAACTCTCTGAAGAAGTTTCTCCATCCCTCTGTTCCAAATTTCTTACATTTAATCTTTTATCTATGGTCCCACATTTTTGACTTCTCAACTATTGGAAACAGTCTGCTTCTAACTACCCTGTCCCATATCCTTTCAATTTTAAATATGAGAAACATACCATCATCTAAGTAATAATACCAAAGCAAAAATTCAGAACTTTGATATAAATGATAAGGGGCTAGAACCTTCACTTTTTTTGCATGCTTAATGCCCACTTAACGCCCATTTTACCGCTGAAATGACGTATAACGCCCATATATTGCCCATTTTGGCACAAAATGGAAACTGGCGGGCATTTTTCGGAAACTTATCGCTGAGCGTTACTTTCCCCATGTGCTTAATGCCGGGAAAAAATAATACCGCCGTCCACTTTTTTGGGGCATAATCAGCAGAAGAGATGACTTCAATGCCCAAAATATCGCCCAGCGTTACTTTCCGTACGGAATTAACGGCGAGATTCAATATTAACGTCCGCCCACTGTTTTTTGTCGTAAAGAGCATATATATCCAAACTAGCGGCCATGGAGATCGCCCATTGTCAATTTCACCACCTCTCATACATATCGCTTACAATATCGCTTGCTCAAAAAAACGCCCACAAAAAGTGAAACTAACCGGAACGAATCACAGCGTTATGGACGCCATGTTGTAGATCACATGTCGCGCCCTTTAAAAGGCTGCTGTGCTTTAACCTCAGCGGAGTTCGGATGTACTCTGCAGGTCGTTGGAGTTGATGTGAACATCTATGAAAACATCTTGACCATACTGTGACTGATTGAAATTGAAGAGGTGTGTTCGTCGGGACATTCTTTGTTTGTGACGAATCAGTGGAAAACAGAGAGCAACTGCAATGGGGCCTGTCCTTTCTCACTCTCTCTTGGTGACCATATACTTGCAGCAGATTCGACATCGCCGAAGGAATGCTCCACTGCATTATGTGCCCAATGTAAGAAGTGACAGACAGATGAGGAGGACCAGACGTTACACCCCTCACAAGTACAAGGAGAAGCATTCTTACCTCGACTTGCCCGACACCACCTACCTTTGGAGACTGTGCTTCCACAAAGAGTTTATCACTGAGGTATGCCAGCTGATAAGGGGAGATCTGCAGCCTGCCAGCACCATCAGTACCGCACTGCCCGTCAAGGTCAAAGTCACTGCGGCACTGTCGTTCTACGCCTCGGGTTCTTTTCAGGCCACAGCTGGCGACATTTGCGGACTGTCTCAGCATACCACACATCGCTGCATTAGACAGGTCAATGAAGCCCTGTACACACGCAGGAGGGACTTGATCAGCTTCCCTATGACTATGGAGGCACAGAGTGAGAGGGCTCTAGGATTCTCCAGAATTGCAAACTTCCCCAAGGTGCAGGGAGCAATAGACTGTTCACACATCACGATGTGGGCACCTTTTCAGGATGTTAAAGTCTTCAGGACGAGCAAGGGATTCCACTTCCTGAATGTCCAACTGGTTGTCGACCACCAGCAAATTATACTGGCTGTGAATGCTCAATTTCCGGGCAGCATCCATGATGCTCACATCCTGCGTGAGAGCACTGTATCTGACTTGTTTAACAATGAGCCACAAGGTCAATGCTGGATGCTTGGTGACAAAGGATATGGCCTCGCCACCTGGTTGATGACACCCACACCGAGGCCGAGAAGAGATACAATGAGAGTCACAGGGCAACTCGCAATATCGTGGAGAAAACCATTGGAGTACTGAAGCAGCACTTTAGATGCGTGGACCATGCAGGAGGCGAGCTCCAACACCACCCTGAGCAGGTAGCTCAATTCGTGGTGGTGTGCTCCATGCTACACAACTTGGCTATCAGGAGGGGTCAAGAATTGCCTGATGAGTCTGAGAGTCCACCTCATCAGAGAGAGGAAGAGGAGGACGAGGAAGCGGACGCTGACATCGGCCCAGACAATCAGGCTGATGCTGAAGCCATGCCCCGGCCCTCTGTAGACCGAATGAAAGGGCCCATGGTGGCATGATAGCTGCAAGAGCCTTACGTCAGGAGCTCATCAATGATCGCTTTGCCTGAAAGAACGGTGTTATTTACAAGGCTGACACACTGCTAGGTGTGCAGGTCATACATCAATGCTGGGCATCACCTTGGTGACAGTTAAAGTTTAAGTTGATTGAAGTTAAGTGTGATTCTACCCTTTGATGTAAAGGAATCACCAGCGTGTAATGGTGCAGCTATCTGAGCCAATGCGCTACAAGGTTTTGTTAAATAACAAACATTTAAACCGAACATTAGTCTGAAATCATCAGTATTTCTGTACAAACCAACCCTCCCCCCACCCGCCGCTTCTCCTCCCCACCTCTACCCATTCCCATTTCCCTCCTGACTCCAAGCCACCTGGCCGAGGAGGTCCTCAGGCGATGCTTCATTGGGGGAGGGGGTGGGGGTGTGGTGTCCCTGCACCTTGCTACTGAATCACACGAGGCATCTACTGCAGACATGGTCACTGCGTGACCTTCCTTTATTCCCAGGGCCAAGAAGTGATGACCCTGCGTGGGACCGCCCTTTAAATTCCTGAGTGCCCAGGTGAGGAGTGTCTCCCACAAGTTCACCCCCTGTGGTCAAGGTGTGCATTTCTAAGGTATAAGTACAGTGTACAGGAGTTACATGAAGGTTACAGTTACATGAAGGTTACAGTTGTATGAAGGTTGCATACATGACATCACCTCCCCCCTTACGTATTTTGTGTCACAGGTTAAGTCTTTCAGGTGGTCGACGCTCTCTTGTGGAGCGCTGCAATTGGGGCTCTGGTGGCTGAGCCTTGGCATGCGTCTTTGTCCCCTGAGGTGATTCCGGCCTGTCCGGGCTGGCCGCAGGGACTGTGCATGTTGGTGAATGTCCTTGTTGCTCGTCCACTGGCAGTGGTGTAGGTAACATCTCATGCTCTTCCTCAGGTTCCTCAGTGTCTATGCTGAACCTTTTCTTTACTTGGCCCAAGTGTTTTCAGCATATCTGTCCATTGTTGTGTCTGACCACTATGACCCTATTCCCCTCTTTGCCAATTACGGTGCCCTCAAGCCACTTGGGTTCCAAAGCATGGTTAAGAACAAATACCGGGTCATCTATTTCTGTACACCTCCCCCTTGCATTTCGATCATGGCACTCAGTTTGGGACTGGCGCTTGCCCTCAACAATGTCTGCCAGGGCTGGATGAATGAGGGACAGCTGCGTTTTAAGCGTGCATTTTATGAGTAGTTCCGCTGTCGGGACTCCCGTGAGTGAATGCGGGTGGGACCTGTAGGCCAGCAGGAGGCGCGATAGGTAGTACTGAAGGGAGGGTCCTTGGATACGGAACATGCCCTGTTTTATGACTTGGACTGCACGTTCCGCCTGGCCATTGGAAGCCAGCTTGAACGGCACTGTCCGGACGTGTTTGATGCCATTACCCGACATAAACTCCTGGAATTCATGGCTGGTGAAGCACGGGCCATTGTCGCTGACCAGGATGTCCGGCAAGCCGTGGGTCGCGAAAACAATGCGCAGACTCTCCACTGTGATGGATGTCGTGCACGAGTTTAATATGATGCACTCGATCCATTTCGAGTGTGCATCGACAACAATCAGGAACATTTTTCCCATGAACGGGCCCGTGTAGTCTACGTGAACGCGTGACCATGGCCTGGTGGGCCAGGGCCATGGACTGAGGGGGGCCTCCCTGGGGGAATTTCCCAGCTGGGCACGCGTCGTGCACCTGCGAACCCAGTGTTCCAGGTCTGAGTCAATTCCCGGCCACCATACATGTGACCGGGCAATGGCCTTCATTAGCACAATGCCAGGGTGCTGGCTGTGGAGTTCCCTGATGAATGCTTCCCTTCCTTTCTGGGGCATGACTACCCGGCTGCCCCATAGCAGGCAGTCGGCTTGGATGGAGAGCTCATCCATCCGTCTGTGAAACGGTCTGACCTCCTCAGGGCACGCCCCGTGTGCAGGCGCCCAATCCCCAGTCAGGACACATTTCTTTATCATGGACAGGAGGGGGTCTCTGTTGGTCCAGATTTTGATCTGGCGGGCTGTGATGGGGGAGCCTGCGGTGTGAAAAGCCTCAACGGCTATGACCCTCTCTGCGCTTTGCTCCGACGCCCCCTCAGTGGTGGCCAGTGGGAGCCTGCTGAGCGGGTCAGCGCAATTCTCGGTGCCTGGCCGGTGCCGTATGGTGTAGTCATACGCAGCCAGCGTGAGAGCCCATCGCTGTATGCGAGCTGACGCATTGGCATTGACAGCCTTGATGTCGGACAACAGGGATATTAACGGCTTATGGTCCGTTACTAGCTGGAACCGCCTACCGAAAAGGTACTGGTGCATCTTTTTCACCGTAAACACAAGCGAGTGCTTCCTTTTCGACCATGCTGTATCCACGCTCTACCTGGGAGAGCGACCTGGAGGCATAAGCCACCAGTTGGAGTCGGCCATCATCATTACTCTGCTGCAACACGCACCCAACCCCATAGGATGATGCATCATACGTTAAAACCAGTTTTTTACAGGGGTTGTACAAGGTCAATAGCTTGTTAAACAAAGGAGGTGCTGTGCTCTATTGAAAGCCCGTTCTTGACCGTCCCCCCAAAACCATTCACAACCTTTATGCAGGAGCACATGTAACAGCTCCAACAATGTGCTTAAGTTCGGCAGAAAGTTCCCAAAATAGTTCAAAAGTCCCAGGAATGATCGCAACTCCGATGTGTTGCCAGGCCTGGGCGCCCGGCGGATTGCCTCCGTTTTAGCTTCGGTGGGCCGAATCCCGTCTACGGCAACTCTCCTGCCCAAAAATTCGACCTCTGGGGCCAAAAACACACACTTGGGATTTTTCAACCGCAAGCCTACCCGGTCCAGTCGGCGTAGCACCTCCCCCAGGTTTTGGAGGTGTTCCTCAGTGTCTCGACCCATTATTAGGATGTCGTCTTGGAATACAATCGTTCCAGGAATGGATTTAAGCAAGCTTTCCATGTTCCTCTGAAAGATAGCGGCCGCCGAACGAATGCCAAACGCACGCCTGTTGTAGATAAATAGCCCCTTGTGCGTGGTGATGGTGGTCAGAAGCTTGGATTCTTCAGCCAGTTCCTGGGTCATGTAGGCCGAAGTGAGGTCCAACTTGGTGAACAGCTTGCCACCTGCCAGCATGGCAAAAAGATCCTCCGCTCTCGGAAGCGGGTATTGGTCCTGCAATGTCACTCGGTTGATGGTGGCCTTGTAGTCGCCACAAGTCCTGACCGAACCATCCACTTTGGGAACAGGAACGATGGGGCTTGCCCAGTCACTGAATTCAACTGCCAAGATTATGCACTCTCTGAGCAGCCTGTCCAATTCACTTTCAATTTTCTCACACATCACATACAGCACCGCTCTGGCTTTGTGGTCTGGCATCCGGGGTGATACGTATCACTACTTTAGTGCCCTTGAAAATCCCGACACCTGGTTGAAAAAGTGCCCCGAATTTCTGTAGGACCTGTGAGCATGAGCATGAGATGAAATGGCGTGCACATCCCCCCATTTGCAGTTCATCTCGGCTAGCCAGCTCCTCCCCAAAAGTGTGGGGCTATTTCCCGGGACAATCCAGAGTGGCAGCCGATTCTCTGACCCATTATGTGTTACCACCAAGTTTGCACTGCCTAGCACTTGGATGATCTCTTTGGTGTACGTCCGCAGCTGCATGTCATTGCGTTCCAGTTTTGACCTGCTAGCTCTGTGTGGCCATAGTCTCTCAAATTGTTGGCCGCTCATAAGGGACTGGCTGGCTCCTGTGTCCAGCTCCATGCGCACCGGGATGCCATTCAATAAAACTTTCATCATCATGGGTGGCGTTTTGGTATATGAGCTGTGGACGTCAGCCACATGAACCCGCTGAACTTCAGCATCCATGGCTTTGCCCCAAGCATCATCCTGCATTGCAGACCCCTCGTCTGGTTCCTCTGTCTCGTAGATTAGCCTCACTGCAGGTTTCCTGCACATTCTGGCAAAGTGTCCACTGATGTTGCAATTCCTACAGATAAATTGCTGGAACCTGCAGCTTTTCGCAGTATGTCTACCCCCACACCTCCAGCATGAGCTGAGGTTGTTGTTAACAAAAGGGCTGTTACCAGGCATTCCTCTATGATTGTCCATTTAGTTATTTCTAAGTGCACTGATGGTGGGTGTCAATGGTCCCATCACGGGACGCATTGTTCCTCGAGATGGCGTGAATTGCCGATCCCCTTTCCATTGTCCCTGTTGCTGCCTGGCCGGTTTCAAAAAAACCTTGCCTGCCTGCGGGGTCCTGAGCCGCGTTCACAATGTTAATTCCCTGGTCCATCGCTACATTGGAACCAGAGCTGCGCGCGTAAATTAGCTTGGTCTCCTCTTCCCCTGCCATGAAGGTCTGAGCTATCAACACCGCCCCTTCTAAAGTCAAGTCCTTGGTCTCTATGAGTTTCCTGAAAATCCCGGCATGACTAATGCCCTCAATGAAGAAATCCCTTAACATCTCCCGCCTGCAGGCGTCTGTGAACTTACAGAGACTGGCCAAGCGCTGCAGGTCCGCAATGAAGTCCGAGATGTTTTGTCCCTCCCGACGCCGGTGTGTGTAGAACTGGTGCTGGGCCATGTGTACGCTATTCGCCAGTTTGAGACGCTCACTGTTCAGCTGGCTGAGCTCTTAGAAGGACTTGTCCGCCAGCTTCTGGGGTGTAAGCAGGTCTTTCATCAGCACATACGTCTTTGGTCCGCAGCTGGTCACTAGATGCACCCTCCGCTTGTCAGCCGCTGCCGCTCCCAGCCAGTCCTTCATGACGAAACTCTGCTGGAGTCTCTCAACGAAGTCGTCCCAGTCCTCACCCACACAGTAACGTTCCTCTGTGCTACCGGTGGCCATCCTCGTGGTTCGGTGATTCCCGTTTCTCGTCGCCAAATGTAGTGTCCCTGCACCTTGCTACTGAATCACACGAGGCATGTACTGCAGACACGGTCACTACGTGACCTTCCTTTATTCCCAGGACCAAGAAGTGATGACCCTGCGTGGGACCTCCCTTTAAATACCTGAGTGCCTAGGTGAGGAGTGTCTCCCACAAGTTCACCACCTGTGGTCAAGGTGTGCATTTCCAGGACATATATACAGTGTACAGTGTGGTTGCATGAAGGTTTCAGTTACATGAAGGTTACAGTTGTATGAAGGTTGCATACATGACAGGGAGGAAGGGTTGGGAACGAGGTGGGAAAGTGCTCCGAGCCAGAAGCAAGATGTTGCTGATGGCTCTCATGTGTGGTTGGCAATGGGGGTGCGGCACCTTGGGGGGCAGTATGGCGCTCCGGGAGCACTGAGAGCCCTCTGCCACCAGTGTTCCTGGCTACCAGCTCCAGGGCCTCCTCCATTCCTTCCATGTTATATCTTATTTGTTCGACAAAAACTTGGTGCCAACTATGTTCTTGGTGCTTAGTAGGCTTTTTGCTGCTGGTGAATCTCCGTCGTTCCTCCCACAACAGCCAGACAAGCACACATCACAGCCACACACGGTTTCAGTGCCTCTGAGCTCCCTCTCTCTATGTCTCCTCTTCTGAGCATGTCATGATGATCTTTGACCTCCTGAATCGCGGGAATCGAGCGTTACCATGCCGTTGCTAAGGACGGCCACACTTTACGGCAGAAGGTCAAAAAAATTTTACACTACCGCCCATTTGATATCGCTTGCGGTAACGCCCATTTCAAAACTCAGTGGAGTACTTAGGGTACAGAGTAGACAAAGATGGTTTACATCCAACCAAGGAAAAACTGAATGCAATCAGAAATGCACCCACTCCCAAGAATGTCATTGAACTTCGATCATTTTTGCGTCTTTTGAACTATTATGGGAAGTTCCTACCAAATTTGGCTACATAAGAACATAAGAATTAGGAACCGGAATAGGCCATCTAGCCCCTCGAGCCTGCTCCGCCATTCAACAAGATCATAGCTGATCTGGCTGTGGACTCAACTCCACTTACACGCCCGCTCCCCGTAACCCTTAATTCCCTTATTGGTTAAAAATCTATCTATATGTGACTTGAATACATTCAATGAGCTAGCCTCAACTGCTTCCTTGGGCAGAGAATTCCACAAATTCACAACCCTCTGGGAGAAGAAATTCTTTCTCAACTCGGTTTTAAATTGGCTCCCCCGTATTTTGAGGCTGTGCCCCCTAGTTCTAGTCTCCCCGACCAGTGGAAACAACCTCTCTGCCTCTATCTTGTCTATCCCTTTCATTATTTTAAATGTTTCTATAATATCACCCCTCATCCTTCTGAACTCCAACGAGTAAAGACCCAGTCTACTCAATCTATCATCGTAAGGTAACCCCCTCATCTCCGGAATCAGCCCAGTGAATTGTCTCTGTACCCCCTCCAAAGCTAGTATATCCTTCCTTAAGTAAGGTGACCAAAACTGCACACAGTACTCCAGGTGCGGCCTCACCAATACCCTATACAGTTGCAGAAGGACCTCCCTGCTTTTGTACTCCATCCCTCTCGCAATGAAAGCCAACATTCCATTCGCCTTCCTGATTACCTGCTGCACCTGCAAACTAACTTTTTGGGATTCATGCACAAGGACCCCCAGGTCCCTCTGCACCGCTGCATGTTGTAATTTCTCCCCATTCAAATAATATTGCCTTTTACTGTTTTTTTCCCCAAGGTGGATGACCTCACACTTTCTGACTTGTATTCCATCTGCCAAACCTTAGCCCATTCGCTTAACCTATCTAAATCTCTTTGCAGCCTTTCTGTACACAACCCGCTTTCCCACTAATCTTTGTGTCTTCTGCAAATTTTGTTACACTACACTCTGTCCCCTCTTCCAGGTCATCTATGTATATTGTAAACAGTTGTGGTCCCAGCACCGATCCCTGTGGCACACCACTAACCACCGATTTCCAACCCGAAAACGACCCATTTTTCCCAACTCTCTGCTTTCTGTTAGCCAGCCAATTCTCGATCCATGCTAATACATTTCCTCTGACTCCGCGTACCTTTATCTTCTGCAGTAACCTTTTGTGTGGCACCTTATCGAATGCCTTTTGAAAATCTAAATACACCACATCCATCAGTACACCTCTATCCACCATGCTCGTTATATCCTCAAAGAATTCCAGTAAATTAGTTAAACATGATTTCCCCTTCATGAATCCATGCTGCGTCTGCTTGATTGCACTATTCCTATCTAGATGTCCCGCTATTTCTTCCTTAATGATAGCTTCAAGCATTTTCCCCACTACAAATGTTAAACTAACCAGCCTATAGTTACCTGCCTTTTGTCTGCCCCCTTTTTTAAACAGAGGCGTTACATTAGCTGTTTTCCAATTCGCTGGTACCTCCCCAGAGTCCAGAGAATTTTGGTAGATTATAACGAATGCATCTGCTATAACTTCCGCCATCTCTTTTAATACCCTGGGATGCATTTCATCAGGACCAGCGGACTTGTCTACCTTGAGTCCCATTAGCCTGTCCAGCACTACCCCCTAGTGATAGTGATTGTCTCAAGGTCCTCCCTTCCCTCATTTCTGTGACCAGCAATTTCTGGCATAGTTTTTGTGTCTTTTACTGTGAAGACCGAAGCAAAATAATTGTTTAAGGTCTCAGCCATTTCCACATTTCCCATTATTAAATCCCCCTTCTCATCTTCTAAGGGACCAACATTTACTTTCGTCACTCTTTTCTGTTTTATATATCTGTAAAAGCTTTTACTGTCCGTTTTTATGTTTTGCGCAAGTTTACCTTCGTAATCTATCTTTCCTTTCTTTATTGCTTTCTTAGTCTTTCTTTGCTGTTGTTTAAAATTTTCCCAATCTTCTATTTTCCCACTAACCTTGGCCACCTTATATGCATTGGTTTTTAATTTGATACTCTCCTTTATTTCCTTGGTTATCCACGGCTGGTTATCCCTTTTCTTACCGCCCTTCTTTTTCACTGGAATATATTTTTGTTGAGCACTATGAAAGAGCTCCTTAAAAGTCCTCCACTGTTTCTCAATTGTGCCACTGTTTAGTTTGTGTTTCCAGTCTACTTTAGCCAACTCTGCCCTCATCCCACTGTAGTCCCCTTTGTTTAAGCATAGTATGCTTGTTTGAGACATTACTTCCTCACCCTCAATCTGTATTACAAATTCAACCATACTGTGATCACTCATTCCGAGAGGATCTTTTACTCGGAGATCGTTTATTATTCCTGACTCATTACACAGGACCAGATCTAAGATAGCTTGCTCCCTTGTAGGTTCTGTAACATAATGTTCGAAGAAACAATCCCGTATGCATTCGATGAATTCCTCCTCCAGGCTACCCCGTGCGATTTGATTTGACCAATCGATATGTAGGTTAAAATCCCCCATGATTACTGCCGTTCCTTTTTCACATGCCTCCATTATTCCCTTGATTATTGCCCGCCCCACCGTGAAGTTATTATTTGGGGGCCTATAAACTACACCCACCAGTGACTTTTTCCCCTTACTATCTCTAATCTCCACCCACAATGATTCAACATTTTGTTCATTAGAGCCAATATCGTCTCTCACAACTGCCCTGATATCATCCTTTATTAACAGAGCTACCCTACCTCCTTTCCCTTCTTGTCTCTTTCCGAATCATCAGATACCCCTGTATGTTTCCCAGTCTTGGCCACCCTGCAACCACGTTTCTGTAATGGCCACCAAATCATACCCATTTACAATGATTTGTGCCGTCAACTCATTTACTTTATTTCTAACGCTGCGTGCGTTTAGGTAGAGTGTTTTATTCCTAGTTTTTAAACCATGATTTTTAATTTTGACCCCTCCTGCAGCCCCTTTATATTCAGTGGCCCTTTTTGTTTTTTGCCTTGGGTTTCTCTGCCCTCCACTTTTATTCATCTCCTTTCTGTCTTTTGCTTTTGTCTCCTTTTTGTTTCCCTCTGCCTCCCTGCATTGGTTCCCATCCCCCTGCCATATTAGTTTAACTCCTCCCCAACAGCACTAGCAAACACTCCCCCTAGGACATTGGTTCCGGTCCTGCCCAGGTGCAGACTGTCCGGTTTGTACTGATCCCACCTCCCCCAGATCGGTTCCAATGCCCCAGGAATTTGAATCCCTCCCTGCTGCACCACTGCTCAAGCCACGTATTCATCTGAGCTATCCTGCGTTGCCTACTCTGACTAGCACGTGGCACTGGTAGCAATCCTGAGATTACTACTTTTGAGGTCCTACATTTTACGTTTTACAAGCTGCAGTATTACATCCACTGAATGACCTGTTGAAAAAACAGGTCCATTGGAAGTGGTCAAAAGAATGCGATACAGCATTCAAGGAGTGTAAAAGCAACTTGGTGGAGAGCACCATTTTAGTTCACTTTGACATATCTCAGGAGATCAAGCTAGCATGTGATGCCTCTCCATATGGAGTGGGGCAGTAATCTCTCAAGTATTACATAGTGGGGAGGAGAGACCAGTTGCTTTTGCTTCACACACTCTCAGTGCCAGTGAGCGTAATTATGCGCAAATCGAAAGGGAAGCTTTGGCATTAATTTTTGGGGTCAAGAAGTTCCACAAATACTTGTTTGGTCATAAGTTTACTCTCGTTACGGACCATAAGCCCCTGACAGCAATCCACCATCCAAAGTCTCCAGTTCCAACATTAGCTACAGCCCGAATGCAGAGATGGGCTTTGATTGTGTCAGCATATACATATGATATTGAATAGAGATGATCAGCTGATCACAATAATGCTGATACTACGTCTAGATTGCCTTCCTCATCACAAGTTACACCCGATAGAGAAGAGGTGTTCTATTTTTCATACATCGCTGAAATGCCAGTCACAGCTGAAGAGATTTGGAGGGCAACCAAACGTGACCCAGTTATGTCAAAGGTGTATGATTATATTGCAAACGGATGGCCAAAACAAGTACATGCAAAGATATTCATCCATTCTTCATTCGTAGGAATGAATTATCAGTCGACAAAGGTTGTATCATGTGGGGTGTGAGTGTGGTTATACCAAATAAATTCAGGTCCAAATTATTAGGAGACCTCCATGACTAGCACCTGGGAATTTTGCACGCAGTTACTTATGGTGGCCAGGTCTTGATAAAGATATTGAGTACATCGTCAGTCAGTGTACGACACATCAATCGGTAAGCAAGCAACCACCATCAGTACCATTACAGCCATGGAAATGACCTCCTAGGGTGTGGCAAAAGCTACATTCGATTTTGCTGAGCTAGAAGGACAACAATTGTTTATTGTGATTGATAGCCATTCGAAGTGGGTCGAGGTGTTTCCAATGTGGAAAATAACAAGTAAAACATTAGACATTTTGCGAAGATTATTTACTTTATTTTGCCTCCCAGAAGAATTTGTTTTGGATAATGGACCACAATTTCGTTCAAAAGAATTTGCACAGTTCACGAGCAAAATTGGAGTGAAACATACCAAGGTTCCACCGTATCACCCTGCTTCGAATGGTGCAGCAGAGCACACTGTACAAATTGTAAAACATGCCCTCATCAAACAAATGTTGGATCCAAATCCAATGAAATGACAGTTGCCATTGGACCACAAATTGGCTAATTTTCTAATAACGTTTGGTAATATTCCTCATAAAACTACTGGTAGAACACCAGCAGAGTTGTTTCTCAAACGACAGCCACGAACCAGATTCTCGTTGTTAAAACCAAACTTGGCACAGTCCGTAGAAGAGATACAATTAAAACAGAAAGAGAATCATGATAGAGGTAGAGTAAAAGAGAGAAATGTGAAATTAAATCAGAAGGTGTGTAAAGTGGTTACTAGGAAGAGTGGTGAAGATATGTGGTCCTCGCACATATTTGGTCAAGATGTTTGATCATGGACAGGTTAGGTTTGTTCACATTGATCATATTTTACCTACAGACATGGAAGGAGTTGAAGGTGGGAGTAATTCAATTATTTCTGACTCATCAGTTAATTTTGATATACCAATAGCATATCCTACATCCAATGTACTGGAAACAAATCCAAGAGAAAGTCAGAATTTAAGTCTGAGTCCGAGTCAGGAAAACAAACAGTCTGAAGTTAGAGAGAGTATAAATGGAAACTAAGGGCATCCCTTGGAGGAAAACTTCCCTCAGGATCAGCCTCGAATGAGTTTAAATTCGACACCATGTTTGGAAGGTTCTGTTCGAGAGCGAACGTATCCTCTTTGAAACAGAAAACAAGTGGTTAAGCTTGATTTGTAAATACGGTTAAATAAGTCCATTTCCTTTGTTATGTATAACCATGCAAGTAATGTATGATGACTGTTTGTTATAATAACTCTTCATTAAGATGGGAGAAGTGTAATGTCTGTAGCTCCACAATGTGGACGCCCGTGTTACTGCAGCTAGTGCTGTTTAATAAAGAGCAGGTCACCTGGCCAGCAGGGGAAGTTTCTGGAACCTGCAGCCTTCTTACAGGCTGTGTGAAGTGTGTTCTCTGAAGATATGACACCTCCAATGCAAGTCTATCCATCCTTAAATACGGAGACCAAAACTGTTGTGTATGGAGAAAGAGTCAGACTGAACGCTGGGAGCTCAAAGTAAAGTGTGACCTTAGTCTTTTATTGCAGGTTTCCAGAGTGCCTCTCCAACCTGTGAGGCCTCCTTAAATACCTGTGCTCCCAAGGGATTATGGGATCCCTTGGGACTCCGGGGAATGAGCCCTCTGGTGGCTTTACAGAGTAAATACAAGTCCACATATATAACAACACTCCTCCCGCCCCCACCGCCCCCCCCACAAAGTCAATAGTGTAACTATTTACAATGTGAGTCGATCTGGGACACTTCTTGCCCTGGTTGATCGTCTCGGTGTGAAAGCTGGTGGTGTTGAATCATTTGTTGGGCCCCCGCTGACTGCTGTGCAGCTGGCCTTGCTGGGCTGCCTGGTGTATTGGGCCCTGCAGGGCTGCTGTGGATGATGGGTTCTGCTTTGTGGTCAATCATGGTGCCGGTTGCCACTGGTGTGTATGTTGGGGGATCAAAAAAGGTAGGGTCCAAGGTGGGTTGCTCAGGGTAGTCCGTGAATCTGAGTTTAATTTGGTCCAAAGTGTTTCCGGTGAATAAGTCCATTTGAAAGTTTGACCCGAAACACCCTGCTCCCCTCTTTGGCCATGACAGTGCCAGGAAGCCACTTGGGACCTTGTCCATAATTTAATACAAATACAGGATCATTGATTTCAATCTCGCGTGACACATTTGCACTATCATGGTATGCACTTTGTTGAAGCTGCCTGCTCTCTACCTGTTCATGTAGATCAGGGTGAACTAACAAGAGCCTTGTTTTAAGTGCTCTTTTCATGAGCTGTTCAGCAGGTGGAATCCCAGTGAGTGAGTGGGGTCTCGTGCGGTAGCTAAGCAGGACTCGGGATAGGCGAGTCTGCAGTGAGCCTTCAGTTATCCTCTTCAAGCCTTGCTTGATGGTTTGCACTGCTCTCTCTGCCTGACCATTGGACGCTAGTTTAAATGGGGCAGATGTGACATGTTTGAAACCGTTATGGGTCATGAATTCTTTGAACTCAGCACTGGTAAAACATGGCCCGTTGTCGCTCACCAGGAGATCGGGTAAGCCGTGTGTGGCAAACATGGCCCGCAGGCTTTCAGTGGTGGCAGCGGACGTGCTAGCCGACATTATCTCACATTCAATCCACTTGGAGTACGTGTCTACAACCACAAGGAACATTTTACCCAAGAACATGTCTGCATAGTCAACGTGTACCCTAGACCACGGTTTGGAGGGCCAAGACCATAAACTTAGCGGCGCCTCCCTGGGTACATTGCTTAACTGCGAGCATGTGTTACATCTGTGAATGCAGGACTCTAAGTCCTCATTGATATCGGGCCACCACACATGGGATCGCTTTCATCATTACGATGCCTGGGTGGGCACTGTGGAGGTCACTGATGAAGGTGTCTCTGCCCTTCTTGGGGACCACTACTCGATTGCCCCACAGAAGGCAGTCTACCTGTATAGACATTTCATCTTTGTGCCGCTGGAACGGCTTTATCTCTTCCTGCATTTCCACTGGGACACTGAACCAGCTCCCGTGAAGCATACATCTTTTGACTACAGATAATAAGGGGACCTGGTTTATCCAGGTTTTGATCTGCCGGGCAGTGACGGGTGATTGCTCACTCTCAAATGCTTCCATAACCATGGCTAGATCTGCGGGCTGCGCCATTTCCACCCCCGTGGTAGACAATGGCAGCCTACTGAGAGCATCAGCTCAGTTTTCTGGGCCTGGCCTGTGGCGGATGGCGTGGTTGTATGTGGACAACGTGAGCGCCCATCTCTGGATGCAGGCCGATGCATTGGTATTTATCCCTTTACTCTCGGAAAATAGGGATATAAGTGGCTTATGGTCAGTTTCCAATTCGAATTTTAGCCCAAACAAGTATTGATGTATTTTCTTTACCCCATAGACACACGCTAACGCTTCTTTTTCAATCATGCTGTATGCTGTCTCAGCCTTAGACCGACTCCTGGATGCATAAGCAACCGGTTGCATTTTCCTGAAATCATTAGCTTGTTGCAATACACACCCGATGCCATATGACGACGCATCACATACTAGTACCAAACGCTTACATGGATCATACAACACAAGCAATTTGAGCTTAACAATTTTCTCGCTTTTACAAAGGCATTTTCTTGGCTTTTACCCCAAACCCATTCGCCCCCTTTTTGTAGTAAGACATGTAGTGGTTCTAGCTGCGTGCTGAGACCCGGTAAGAAGTTACCAAACTGGTTCAAGAGTCCCAGAAACGAGCGCAGCTCCGTCATGTTATGTGGCCTCGGTGCATTCTCGATTGCCTCCGTCTTCGCGTTGGTGGCCTCATGCCGTCCACGGCAATCCTCCTTCCCAAGAACTGCACCTCAGGCGCCAAGAAAACGCACTTCGAGCGTTTTAACCTGAGCCCCACGCGGTTAAGTCGACTCAGAACCTCCTCCAGTTTCTGCAGGTGCTCAACTGTGTTCCGACCTGTGACCAAGATGTCGTCCTAGAAGACCACGGTGTGCGGGACCGACTTCAGTAAACTTTCCATGTTTCTCTGGAATATCGCCGCTGCTGATCGGATTCCAAACGGGCATCTGTTAAAAACAAAAAGACCTTTGTGCATGTTAATGCAGGTGAGGGCCTTCGATGATTCCTCCAGTTCCTGCATCACGTAGGCTGAAGTCAGATCCAGCTTCGCGAACGTGTTTCCTCCCGCCAGTGTTGCAAAGAGGTCGTCGGCCTTTGGTAGTGGGTATTGGTCCTGCAGGGAGAAACGATTGATAGTTACTTTGTAATCGCCACAGATTCTGACGGTGCCGTCTCCCTTGAGGATTGGGACAATAGGACTGGCCCACTCGCTGAACTCGATCGGTGAAATGATGCCCTCTCTTTGCAGCCGGTCCAGCTCGATCTCTACCCTTTCTCTCATCATGTACGGTGCTGCTCTCATCTTGTGATGCATGAGTCATGCCCCCGGAATTAGGTGGATCTGCACTTTTGCTCCTTGGAATTTTCCGATGCCTGCTTCGAACAGCGAAGGAAATTTGTTTAAGACCTGGGCACACGAAGTGTCATCAGCAGGTGATAGCGCTCGGACATCGTCCCAGTTCCGGCATATCTTTCCCAGCCAGCTTCTGCTGAGCAGCGTGGGACCATCGCCCGGTACCACCCAAAGTGGTAGCTTGTGCACCGCTCCATCGTAGGAGACCTTTACAGTAGCACTGCCAATTACAGGAATCAGTTCTTTAGTGTAAGTTCTTAGTTTCGTGCAAACTGGAGTTAAGACTGGCCTTGAGGCCTTGTTGCACCGCAACCTTTCGAAAGTCTTTTTGCCCATGATGGACTGGCTCACACCCATGCCCAGCTCCATTGACACCGGGCGTCATTTAGTTCAACATTCAGCATTATCGGGGGACAATTCATGGCGAATGTGTGCACCCCATGTACCTCTGCCTCCTCTATCTGAAGCTCTGGTTCATCGTGATCCTCCGTGGATCTGTCCTCCTCTGCAACATGGTGGTTTGCAGGTTTAACAGACTTTTCAGCTCGCCTGCACACTCATTGGAGGTGTCCCATTGTTCCACAGCCCTTGCAAACGTACTCTTTGAATTGGCATGAATGGAAACGATGATCACCCCCACAGCAGTACTTGTAGCAGCACTTGTGTGCTCAGAGATTTGCTTAGTATTGTCACTGGTGGCAATGAACGCCTGAGCTATCGCTATGGCCTTACTCAATGTTGGGGTCTCTACAGTCAAAAGTTTGCAAAGTATGGTTTCCTGGCCAATGCCAAGTACGAAAAAGTCTCTGAGCATGTGCTCCAAATATCTTTCAAATTCGCAATGTCCTGCAAGGCATCTTAGCTCGGTGACATAACTGCCACTTCCTGGCCTTCAGACCTTTTGTACGGCACCTCGCCATCAGAACGCTTTCCTTCGGGTTCAAATGCTCTCGGACCAGTGTGCACAAATCGTCGTCCGATTTCTCCGTGGGTTTCGCTGGAGTGAGCAGATTCTTCATGAGGCGATAAATTGGTGCCCCACAGACGGTGAGGAGGATCACCCTTCGTTTGGCATTGCTCTCTTTCCCATCTAGCTCGTTGGCCACGAAGTATTGGTCGAGTCGCTCCACAAAAGTTTCCCAATCATCTCCCTCCGAAAATTTCTCCAGGATGCCCACTGTTCTCTGCATCTTTGGGTTCACTATCAGTATCTCGTTGCCAGTTGTTGTGTATGGAGAAAGAATCAGACTGAATGCTGTGAGCTCAAAGTAAAGTGTGACCGTAGTCTTTTATTGCAGGTCTCCAGAGTGCGATTCCAACCTGTGAAGCCTCCTTAAATACCTGTGCTCCCAAGGGATTATGGGATCCCTTGGGACTCCAGGGAATGAGCCCTCTGGTGGCTGTACAGAGTAAATACAAGTCCACATATATAACAAAAACTGTACGCAGTACACCAGGTGTGGCCTCATCAATACCCTGTACAGTTGTAGCAGGACTTCTCTGCTTTTATACTCTATCCCTTTTGCAATAAAGGCCAACATTCCATTTGCCTTCCTGATTACTTGCTGTACCTGCATACTGACGGTTTGTGTTTCATGCACAAGGATCCCTAGGTCCCGCTGTACTGCAGCACTTTGCAATTTTTCTCCATTTAAATTATAATTTGCTTTTCTATTTTTCTGTCAAAGTAGATGACCTCACATTTTCCCACATTATACTCCATCTGCCAAATTTTTGCCCACTCACTTAGCCTGTCTATATCCCTTTGCAGATTTTTTTGTGTCCTCATCACGATTTGCTTTCCCACCCATCTTTGTATCATCAGCAAACTTGGCCCCATTACACTCGGTCCCTTCATCTAAGTCATTAATATAGATTGTAAATAGTTGAGGTCCCAACACCGATCCCTGCGGCACCCCACTAGTTACTGTTTATCGACTGGAAAATGACCCATTTATCCTGACTCTCTGTTTTCTGTTCGTCAACCAATCCTCTATCTATGCTAATATATTACCCCCAACCCCGTGAACTTTTATGTTGCGAAGTAACCTTTTATGTGGCACCTTATCCAACGCCTTCTGGAAATCCAAATACACAACATCCACTGGTTCCCCTTTATCCACCCTGTTCGTTTCATCCTCAAAGAACTCCATCAAATTTGTCATACATGATTTCCCTTTCATAAAACCATGCTGACTCTGCTTGACTGAATTATGCTTTTCCAAATGTCCCGCTACTGCTTCCTTAATAATGGACTCCAGCATTTTCCCAGTGACAGATGTTAGGCTAACTAGTCTATAGTTTCCTGCTTTTTGTCTGCCTCCTTTTTTAAATAGGGACGTTACATTTGCGGTTTTCCAATCCAGGGAATTTGGTAGATTCCAACCAATGCATCCACTATCTCTGCAGCCACTTCTTTTAAGACCCTAGGATGTAAGCCATCAGGTCGTAGGGACTTGTCCGCCTTTAGTCCCATTATTTTACCGAGTACTACTTCTTTAGCGATAGTGATTGTATTAAGTTCCTCCCTCCCTATAGCCCCTTGATTATCCACTATTGGGGTGTTTTTAGTGTCTTCTGCCGTGAAGATCGATACAAAATATTTCTTCAACATCTCTGCCGTTTCCCTGTTCCCCATTATTAATTCCCCAGTCTCAGCCTCTAGGGGACCAACATTTACTTTAGCCACTCTTTTCCTTTTTATGTACCTGTAGAAACTCTTACTATCTGATTTTATATTCCATGCTAGTTTACTTTCACAGAGTTCAATTTTCCTCGGTCATTTGCGCGGTTTTTTTGTTACGCGCTGTTTTTTTTTGCGTATTTATTTTTTCCAAATTTCCCCCTGCGATCTGCGCCGACGTAACTGACATAGTTTTTTTTTACGTTCACTCATGTCTGCGCCGGTATTTATAATTTTTCACAGTTTGGCCAACATTTTTTCCTCCTAGGTTGGTCTATCTGGCCACTCCCTAAAAACCTTCTGGTGAGTTAAGAAAACCAGCGCACATTGAGAAATTTGCGCTGAAAGATGCCATTGTTTTTAAATTGAAGTTTTTGCAGGGAGTCAAGAACACTGTCAAAATCAATAATAAAGTTCAACTTTTTTTAACCTGTCAACATAGTAAATGTAAATTTGTTGGATTTCAGAAGTTTGCTCTTTTTTTTACTTACTCACACGCCACCACCGAACTTCTTGAAGCAGGGCTTGAGGGTCGTAGGTTTGGCCGGCAGAATCGGCCCCGCGCCCGGACACAGCGGCTCGAGGCTCGGCTACAAAACAAGCCGTGGGGGGGGAGAGAGAGAGAGAGAGAGAGAGAGAGAGGTGCCAATCAGAAGGCTCCGAGCCCAGTGAGCAAGGTGCCGATCGGAAGGCTTCTGCACTGAGCCCAGGGAGTGAGGTGCCAATCGGAAGGCTTCAGAAGCCTGCAATGAAGATGGAGGGTGGGGAGGGGTGGGGGGGTTGGGGAGAGAGAAGGGAAAAGTCACAAGACTGTAATTAGTTAAGGGGGGAGAGAGAGGAGAAGTCACAAGACCTTGGGTGTGGGTCATCCATACAGACCTTGGGGAGAGAGAGAACTGTGAACCTGTCCTGACTGCTTTCCTGCCATTTTAAGCTTCTTTCAAAGAGATGGCGCACACATCTCCAGTTGTAGCTTGAAACGAGCCGGAGGCATAAAATGAAAGTGCAGCTGTAACCTTCACTTCCACTGACAAAGCAGTCCTCCTGATGCTTCTCGGTTGCAAGTTTCCTTTGACCAACTCACAGATCTCACTTACAACTTCTTTGCGTAAATGCGTGCTTCTGACAGTCTGCATCACTCACGTGGAGGTACGAATGTCTGTCTCGATATACCCGAGATGGGTAAGGCCTCTTGCCTTAAATTTAAGTATGGGGGCATTACTGACAATGCCATACCTTGTGCGAGACTTCTGCAGCATAGTGCTACGTAGGAGACAATTGATTCGACTTCATCACATCAGGAACATCAGAGCCCGCAGGGTCCTGGCTTTGGATCTTGATGATTGGAGGGCAGTGCTTTGCGGCGATGACAGGCTGGTGAAGGACCTTTGTCTTACAGATGTTAAGCGTAAGGCCCATGCTTTCATATGCCTCAGTGAATACATTGACTATATCTTGGAGTTCAGCCTCTGAAAGTGCACAGGCGTAGGCATCATCCGCATACTGCAGCTCAATCACAGAGGTTGGAGTGATCTTGGACCTGGTCTGGAGGCGATGTCGGTTAAACAGCTTCCCACTGGTTCTGTAGTTTAATTGCACTCTAGCGGGGAGATTGTTGACTGTGAGGTGGAGCATGGCGGCGAGGAAGATTGAGAAGAGGGTTGGGGCGATGATGCAGCCCTGTTTGACCCCGGTCCGGACGTGGATTGGATCCTGCATGTCATCGTGAAGCAGGCAAAGGATGTTGACAAACTTTTGGGGGCATCCGAAACAAAGGAGGATGCTCCATAGACCTACACGGTTGACAGTGTCAAACGCCTTTGTAAGATCGAAATGAAAATATTACTTACCTTAACTACTTGACCAAGGTCCGCCACTTCTTTTTACACTGGCCTCCAGATTTCGTGGTGGTCACCATTGCACAGTAATCTTCTGCAACTTGGTTCCAGCGTTTCTTCATTTCTTTGGGTGGAACTTTTATGTGACCTCTGCTGGTGTCCAGCTCCTGCCATCTGTTCTCAATCACAGTAACTAGTGCCTCCACTTCTTCCTGTAAGAAATTCTTGGTCCTTGCACCACGTTGCATCTTGTATTGCTGCAGCTGCGATTTTTCCAATGCTCTCACACACACAACTAGCTCTTTAAAAATGGCTGATTGCCAAATCCGAGCTGTACTGAGCATGCGCGTCCATTGCAACGACGTCAGAAACGTAACTTTTTTCCCCGCACATGCACACAAGATGCGGCATTGTTTTTCGGCGCAGACAGCTGGCTCCACCTCCCGAGGTGACTGGACACGCTGTGCAGCACCAAATTCGAATTATACATCAGGGAAACTTTGGCAAATTATTTCCAGTGCATTTCTGGCCTAGAAAAACCGGCATAACTCTGGCAATATGCCAGAAAACAGGCTTGGGCAAAATTGAGCCCCATAATCTATCTTCCCTCTCTTTATCATTTTTTTAGTAGTTCTTTGCTGACTTTTAAAAGTTTCCCAATCCTCTGGCTTCCCTCTAGTCTTGGCCATATTGTATGCCTTTGTTTTCAATTTGACACCAACCCTTATTCCCTTAGTTAGCCACAGATGGTTATCCTTTCTCTTACAGTCTTTCATTCTCATTGGGATATATTTTAGTTGCGAGTTATGAAATATCTCCTTAAATGTCTACCAATGCTCATCAACTGTCCCATACTTTAATCTATTTTCCCAATCCACTTTAGCCAACTCTGCCTTCATACCTTTGTAGTCTCCTTTATTTAAGCTTAGGACACTGGTTTGAAATTCAACTTTCTCACCCTTCAACTGAGTTTGAAATTCAACCATGTTATGGTCACTCATTCCTAGAGGATCCTCTACTAGGAGATCAGTTATTAATTCTGTCTCTTAACACAGTACCAGATCTAAGATAGCCTGTTCCCTGGTTGGTTCCACAACGTACTGTTCACGGAAACTATCCCGGATACACTCTATGAACTCTTCCTCAAGGCTACCCTGGCCAATTTGCCTTGTCCAATCAATATGAAGGTTAAAACCGCTGATGATTATTGCCATTCCTTTTTTACAAGCCTCCATTATTACTTGATTTATACTCTGTCCAATGTGTAGCTACTGTTCGGGGGCCTATAGACTACGCCCATCAGTGATTTTTTTTCCCCCTTATTATTCCTTATCTCCACCCAAACTGATTCAACATCTTGATCTTCTGAGCCAATATCTTTTCTCAGTAATGCACTGATCTCATCCTTTATTAACAGTGCTACCCCACCTTTTTTCCTTTCTGTCCGTCCTTCCAAATTGTCAAATATCCCTGAATATTTAGTTCCCAGTCCAGGGGCTAGATTTTTCATTATTTTACATGCATACCGCCCACTTAACATAGAAACATAGAAACATAGAAAATAGGTGCAGGAGTAGGCCATTCGGCCCTTCTAGCCTGCACCGCCATTCAATGAGTTCATGGCTGAACATTCAACTTCAGTACCCCATTCCTGCTTTCTCGCCATACCCCTTGATCCCCCTAGCAGTAAGGACCTCATCTAACTCCTTTTTGAATATATTTAGTGAATTGGCCTCAACAACTTTCTGTGGTAGAGAATTCCACAGGTTCACCACTCTCTGGGTGAAGAAGTTCCTCCGCATCTCGGTCCTAAATGGCTTACCCCTTATCCTTAGACTGTGACCCCTGGTTCTGGACTTCCCCAACATTGGGAACATTCTTCCTGCATCTAACCTGTCTAACCCCGTCAGAATTTTATATGTTTCTATGAGGTCCCCTCTCATTCTTCTGAACTCCAGTGAATACAAGCCCAGTTGATCCAGTCTTTCTTGATAGGTCAGTCCCGCCATCCCGGGAATCAGTCTGGTGAACCTTCGCTGCACTCCCTCAATAGCAAGAATGTCCTTCCTCAGGTTAGGAGACCAAAACTGTACACAATACTCCAGGTGTGGCCTCACCAATGCCCTGTACAACTGTAGCAACACCTCCCTGCCCCTGTACTCAAATCCCCTTGCTATGAAGGCCAACATGCCATTTGCTTTCTTAACCGCCTGCTGCACCTGCATGCCAACCTTCAATGACTGATGTACCATGACACCCAGGTCTCTTTGCACCTCCCCTTTTCCTAATCTGTCACCATTCAGATAATAGTCTGTCTCTCTGTTTTTACCACCAAAGTGGATAACCTCACATTTATCCACATTATACTTCATCTGCCATGCATTTGCCCACTCACCTAACCTATCCAAGTCGCTCTGCAGCCTCACAGCATCCTCCTCGCAGCTCACACTGCCACCCAACTTAGTGTCATCCGCAAACTTGGAGATACTACACTCAATCCCCTCATCTAAATCATTAATGTACAGTGTAAACAGCTGGGGCCCCAGCACAGAACCCTGCGGTACCCCACTAGTCACTGCCTGCCATTCTGAAAAGTACCCATTTACTCCTACTCTTTGCTTCCTGTCTGACAACCAGTTCTCAATCCATGTCAGTACACTACCCCCAATCCCATGTGCTCTAACTTTGCACATCAATCTCTTGTGTGGGACCTTGTCGAACGCCTTCTGAAAGTCCAAATATACCACATCAACTGGTTCTCCCTTATCCACTCTACTGGAAACATCCTCAAAAAATTCCAGAAGATTTGTCAAGCATGATTTCCCTTTCACAAATCCATGCTGACTTGGACCTATCATGTCACCTCTTTCCAAATGCACTGCTATGACATCCTTAATAATTGATTCCATCATTTTACCCACTACCGATGTCAGGCTGACCGGTCTATAATTCCCTGTTTTCTCTCTCCCTCCTTTTTTAAAAAGTGGGGTTACATTGGCTACCCTCCACTCCATAGGAACTGATCCAGAGTCAATGGAATGTTGGAAAATGACTGTCAACGCATCCACTATTTCCAAGGCCACCTCCTTAAGTACTCTGGGATGCAGTCCATCAGGCCCTGGGGATTTATCGGCCTTCAATCCCATCAATTTCCCCAACACAATTTCCCGGCTAATAAGGATTTCCCTCAGTTCCTCCTCCTTACTAGACCCCCCGACCCCTTTTATAACCGGAAGGTTGTTCGTGTCCTCCTTCGTGAATACCGAACCAAAGTACTTGTTTAATTGGTCCGCCATTTCTTTGTTCCCCGTTATGACTTCCCCTGATTCTGACTGCAGGGGACCTACGTTTGTCTTTACTAACCTTTTTCTCTTTACATATCTATAGAAACTTTTGCAATCCGTCTTAATGTTCCCTGCAAGCTTCTTCTCATACTCCATTTTCCCTGCCCTAATCAAACCCTTTGTCCTCCTCTGCTGAGTTCTAAATTTCTCCCAGTCCCCAGGTTCGCTGCTATTTCTGGCCAATTTGTATGCCACTTCCTTGGCTTTAATACTATCCCTGATTTCCCTTGATAGCCACGGTTGAGCCACCTTCCCTTTTTTATTTCTATGCCAGACAGGAATGTACAATTGTTGTAGTTCATCCATGCGGTCTCTAAATGTCTGCCATTGCCCATCCACAGTCAACCCCTTAAGTATCATTCGCCAATCCATCTCAGCCAATTCACGCCTCATATTTTCAAAGTTACCCTTCTTTAAGTTCTGGACCACGGTCTCTGAATTAACTGTTTCATTCTCCATCCTAATGCAGAATTCCACCATATTATGGTCACTCTTCCCCAAGGGGCCTCGCACAACGAGATTGCTAATTAATCCTTTCTCATTACATAACACCCAGTCTAAGATGGCCTCCCCCCTAGTTGGTTCCTCGACATATTGGTCTAAAAAACCATCCCTTATGCACTCCAGAAAATCCTCCTCCACCGTATTGCTTCCAGTTTGGTTAGCCCAATCTATGTGCATATTAAAGTCACCCATTATAACTGCTGCACCTTTATTGCACGCACCCCTAATTTCCTGTTTGATGCCCTCCCCAACATCACTACTACTGTTTGGAGGTCTGTACACAACTCCCACTAACGTTTTTTGCCCTTTGGTGTTCTGCAGCTCTACCCATATAGATTCCACATCATCCAAGCTAATGTCCTTCCTAACTATTGCCTTAATCTCCTCCTTAACCAGCAATGCTACCCCACCTCCTTTTCCTTTTATTCTATCCTTCCTGAATGTTGAATACCCCTGGATGTTGAGTTCCCAGCCCTGCTCATCCTGGAGCCACGTCTCCGTAATCCCAATCACATCATATTTGTTAACATCTATTTGCACAGTTAATTCATCCACCTTATTGCGGATACTCCTTGCATTAAGACACAAAGCCTTTAGGCTTGTTTTTTTAACACCCTCTGTCCTTTTAGAATTTTGCTGTACAATGGCCCTTTTTGTTCTTTGCCTTGGGTTTCTCTGCCCTCCACTTTTCCTCATCTCCTTTCTGTCTTTTGTTTTTGCCTCCTTTTTGTTTCCCTCTATCTCCCTGCATTGGTTCCCATCCCCCTGCCATATTAGTTTAACTCCTCCCCAACAGCACTAGCAAACACTCCCCCGAGGACATTGGTTCCGATTCTGCCCAGGTGCAGACCGTCCGGATTGTACTGGTCCCACCTCCCCCAGAACCGGTTCCAATGCCCCAGGAATTTGAATCCCTCCCTGCTGCACCATTGCTCAAGCCACGTATTCATCTGAGCTATCCTGCGATTCCTACTCTGACTAGCACGTGGCACTGGTAGCAATCCCGAGATTACTACTTTTGAGGTCCTACTTTTTAATTTAGCTCCTAGCTCCTTAAATTCATTTCGTAGGAACTCATCCCTTTTTTTACCTATGTCATTGGTACCAACGTGCACCACGACAACTGGCTGTTCTCCCTCCCTTTTTAGAATGTCCTCCACCCGCTCCGAGACATCCTTGACCCTTGCACCAGGGAGGCAACATACCATCCTGGAGTCTCGGTTGCGGCCGCAGAAACGCCTATCTATTCCCCTTACAATTGAATCCCCTATCACTATCGCTCTTCCACTCTTTTTCCTGCCCTCCTGTGCAACAGAGCCAGCCACGGTGCCATGAACTTGGCTGCTGCTGCCCTCCCCTGATGAGTCATCCCCCTCAACAGTACTCAAAGCGGTGTATCTGTTTTGCAGGGGGATGACCACAGGGGACCCCTGCACTACCTTCCTTGCACTACTCTTCCTGCTGGTCTTCCATTCCCTCGCTGGCTGTGGACCCTTCTCCTGCAGTAAGACCAACTCGCTACACGTGATACTCACGTCATTCTCAGCATCGTGGATGCTCCAGAGTGAATCCACCTTCAGCTCCAACTCCGCAACGCGGACCGTCAGTAGCCGGAGGTGGACACACTTCCCGCACATGTAGTCGTCAGGGACACTGGTGTTGTCCCCGTGTTCCCACATGGTACAGGAGGAGCATATCACGTGACCGAGCTGTCCTGCCATGACTTAACCCTTAGATACACTTAAATTGCCGACAACAATGTTAAAAGTTACTGACTAATAAAGAAAAAGAAAAACTACTCACCAATGCCCATGTTAACGCTGAAATGAGGTGTAACGCCCATATATCGCCCATTTAGCCACAAAATGGAAAGTAACACCCATTTCTCGGTCACTTATTGCCGAGCATTACTTTCGGCATGTACGTAACGCCGATAAAAAATAATACTGGCCGCCCACTTTTTTGGGGCGGAAAGATCAGAATGGGCAAAACCAATGGCCATAATATCGCCCAGCGTTTCTTTTGGCACATAATTAACACCGAGATTTAATAATACCACCCGGCCACGGTTTTTTGTCGTAAAAAATCACATTTGCCGAAATTTACACCCAGGAAATCGCCCATCCTTACTTTTGACACCTCGCACACATCTCGCCGACAATATCGCTCGCCGAAAAAAACGCTGTGAAAAAGTTGAACTAACCTGAACTAATCACAGCAGTATGGACACCATTTTCTAAATCGTAGGTCGCATCACTTAAAAGGCTGCTCTGCTTCAACTTCGGAGGAGTTTGGATGTACTCTGGAGGACTTTTAAGGTGATGTGAACATCTGAACAAACATCTTTACATACTGTGGACGATTGGAATTTACTTTAGGTGTCTTAGTGGGGTCATTTATTGCTTGTGAAGAATCGGTATTATACTGATAGTTATTGGAATGGGGCTAGCCATTTCTCAGCCTGCTTAATGACAACGCAGATGCTGCAGAGTATGGCAGAAGATATATTCGACAGCATCATGTGCCCAATCTAAGACATGCCAGACTGATGAGGAAGACAAGACCATACACCCCCCGCACTTACAGAGAGAAGTGGTCTTACCTCAACTTATTCGAGCACACCTGCCTTCGGGGACAAATCTACAGCCTGCCAGCACCATCAGGACCACACTGTCCGTCAAGGTCAAGGTGACCGTGGCACTGTCGTTCTACGTGTCCGGTTCCTTTCAGGCCTCCGCTGGCGACATTTGCGCTATATCTCAGCATGCCACACATTGCTGCATTAGACAGGTCACTGAAGCCCTGTACGCACATAGGATGGACTTTATCAGCTTCCCTATCACCAGGGAGGCTCAGACTGAGGGGACGCTAGGATTCTGCCAAATTGCTAACTTCTCCAAGGTGCAGGGAGCAATAGACGCACATCACCATGTGGGCACCTTCTCAGGATGCAGAGGTTTTTCAGAACGGAAAAGGATTTCACTCCCTGAAGGTGCAACTCGTTGTCGACCACAACTAGATAATTATGGCAGTGAATGCCAAATTTCCGGCAGCATCCATGATGCTCACATCCTGCATGAAAGTGCTGTATCTGACATGTTTACCAGTCAGCCACAAGGTCAATGCTGGATGATTAGTGACAAAGGATATGGCCTCGCCACCTAGCTGGTGAACCCCCTGCGTGACACCCACACCAAGGCCGAAGAGCGATACACTGAGAGCCACAGAGCCACACGCAATGTGGTCCAATGTGGTGTGCTTAAGCAGCGCTTTAGATGCCTGGACCACTCAGGAGGGGAGCTCCAATACCACTCTGATCAGGTAGCTCAATTTGTGGTCGTGCGCTCCATGCTGCACAATTTGGCTATCAGGAGGGTGAAGAATTGCCAAAAGGAACTGACGGTCCACCTCAGGAGAGAGAGGAAGAGGAAGACGAGGAGGTGGACGCTGACATCGGGCCAGACAATCAGGCTGACTATGCAACCATGCCCACGCCTCCCTCCAGACCACAGGAGAGGCCCGTGGTGGCTACATAGCTGCAAGACTCTTACGTCAGCAGCTCATAAATGAGTACTTTGCCTGGAAGAACGTTGCTGTTATTCACAAAGCTGGCACCCTGCTGTGTGTGCAGCTCAGACATCAATGGTGGGCATCACCTTTGTGCCAGTTAAAGTTTAAGTTGATTCAAGTTAAGTTTTATTATACCTTTTCATGTTAAGGAATCACCGGTGTGTAACGGTGCAGCTATCTGAAACAATGCATAACAAGGTTATGTTAAATAAACATTTAATCCGACCATTTGTCTGAAATCATAAGTATATGTCAAAAACACCCCATCCCCACCCCACCCCACAACACATTTCTAACATTGACATCAATCAAATGGTCAACATTTCCAGCAACACAGAACACAAATGCAAACCAGCAGGGTGGCCCCCTCCCCCCGTACCCCGGTCCTTACAACAAATTTGAGACACTAAGATGGAAGTATTACAAAGCCATCACCTGTGGACATGCACCTCACTTTCCTCCTCCCCACCCACTTCTTCTCCCCACCTCTACCCCTTCCCCTCCTGACTCCACGCCGCCTGGCCGAGGAACTCCTCAGGTGCGGGGATGAAGGCAGAGCTGGTGGTTGCACGGATACGGGAGAGGAGGGTCCCGAGGTGGGAACCTTCTCCGAGCCTGAAGCAAGATGTTGCTCCTGGCTCGCATGTGTCGTTGGCATTGGGGGTGCAGCACCTTGGGGTGCAGTGCCGTGCTCCGGGACCACTGAGAGGCTTCTGTCACCAGTGTACCTGGCTATTGTCTCCAGGGCCTCCGCCATCCGCGGAACGTACTCTGTCATGGTGCCGGATATGCTAGCCAGCTGTCGCGATATGCCCCCCAATGTCTGGAGGATCTGCTGACCTATGTCAACTGTCCTCCTGGACAAGTCTACCATGTTGCCGCTCTGATCTGCCACTCGTGGAGCAGACCTGCCGCTGCTCTGGATCGACTAAGCTTATATTCACTGGAATTTAGAAGAATGAGAGGGGATCTCATAGAAACATATAAAATTCTGACGGGATTGGACAGGTTAGATGCAGGAAGAATGTTCCCAATGTCCAAAACCAGGGGTCACAGTCTAACGATAAGGGGTAAGCCATTTAGGACCGAGATGAGGAGAAACTTGTTCACTCAGAGAATTGTGAACCTGTGGAATTCTCCACAGAAAGTTGTTGAGGCCAGTTCATTAGTTATATTCAAAAAGGAGTTAGATGTGGCCCTTACGGCTAAAGGAATCAAGGGATATGGAGAGAAAGTAGGGATGGGGTACTGAAGTTGCATGATCAGCCATGATCATATTGAATGATGGTGCAGGCTCGAAGGGCCGAATGGCCGACTCCTGCACCTATTTTCTATGTCTCTATTACAACGCTAGACACGGCATATGCATGACAAAAGCATCACCGCTGTCAAAATCATCACAGATATCACATTTCATGACCATCAACACACTCTGCATTACAATGATTCTCATGAGGCCCGCATTATTTAGAGAACACTTTTAGCAATCATCTATCATATATTATTGTTCAGATATGAGTGGGTGTGGCATCTATTGATTTTACACCACGCAATGGTGTATACTTTACTCACGTGGCATCACTTCAGCTTCTGCAGCTGCTTGTGTGGCCGGGGACTACTGCCAGCACCCGCTCCTCGATATCGGTGATGACGATGATGACTGGTAGCCCCCTACCCGTTCACCTCTGCTCAGCCCTATTCTTTGAAACCTTCTTCTGTAAAAGGTAACAACAGGATGACATGGCATGAGATCATTGCATGATATCATTGCTAGGTACTGTCACAGAGCTTGATACAACATATAAGTGACAGATGTAACCATGATTATTATGATAATTATCATTCTTTACCTAAAGACATACACCGTGAACGCAGGCTTTGAGTACAACTTTCCTGGTAAAAGTGAAAGACCTCACATTTGATTTTAATCACTCATTACACTTACAAATCAAGGTTTATAAATATATAAGTACACGTAAATAAATGTAATACTTACTCTTGCGGATCCGACAAGATCGTTCCATCGCTTGCGGCACTGGTTGCCCTCACGCACCTTAAAAAAATGCAAAGTAAGGGTTTTGACAATGGGCGATAGTCCGGCGATCTGAAAATGCATATTTACCTCCCATGCTGGAAATGACGCACATTTTTGGCCGATTTGCACCAAAGCGGAAAGTCTAGCCCATGGTCTCCTTGCAACCATGACTCTGTAATGGCTATCAGATCATACCCATTTGTATCTATTTGTGCTGTCAACTTATCTATTTTGTTGCGAATACTACGTACATTTAGATAAAGAGCTTTTAAATTTGTTTTTTTACCATTTTTTCCTGCTTTGACCCCACTTTATGATTCACCTTTATGTTTATACATTCTGTCCCTTCCTGGCATGCTCTGATTTTCATTTCCCCCTGTGCTACCCTGCTCTATTGCCGCCTTCTTATTCTTTGACTTTTTTAATTTTCACTCACCTGAATCCTCCCACCCACTAATTAGTTAGACTGTGATGCAATTGTGCACCTGATACTGTATATTTACTTATTTGCAGCATGCCAGAAGAAGAAGCTAGTTTAGCGTACATTCCAGAGCTCAAGACGTAGACAACTGAAGGCGCGGCATGGTGGAACTAAGGAAATTGGCAACGTGTAAGAGGCCAGAGTTGGAGGAACGCAGAGATCTCGGAGAGTTATAGGGATGGAGGAGATTACAGAGATAGGGAGGGGCCAGGGCATGGAGGGATTTGAAAACAAGGATGAGAATTTTTTAATTAAGGTGTTGCCGGACCAGGACCATTTTTCGGATGAGACATTAAACCTCTGCCCCTTCAGGTGGACGTAAAAGATCCCATAACACGATTTCAAATAAGAGCAGGGGAGTTATCCTCAGTGTCCTGGCCAATATGGATTTCTCAATCAACATCACTAAAAGAGATTATCTGGTCATTATCACACTGCTGTTTGTGGGAGCTTGCTGTGTGAAAAATTAGCTGCCGCAATTTCCGACATTACACCAGTGACTACACTTCAAAAGAACTTCATTCGCTGTAAAGCACTTGGTTGTGAAAGGCGCTATATAAATGCAAGTCTTTCTTTCTTTTCAATGTAGGTCAGCAAGCACAGGGGTAATGGGTGTATGGGACTTGGTGCGACTTACGATAGAGGCAGCAGAGTTTTGGATGAGCTCAAGTTTATGAAGGGTTGAAGGTGGAAAGCCGGCCAGATGAGCATTGGACTAGGCAGCTTCACTGTCACTAAAACCTTTATCCATGCCTTTTTAACTCCAGTGCCCTCCTTGTTAGCCGCCATAAACTCCAACTTGTCTAAAATGTGGCCCTTCTCCACAGCCTTGGACCACCCCACCTCTACTACCTCCCCAGCTGTATGTTTTCCCCACCCACCACATTATTTGTGCCTTCCCTTTTCTCCACCATTGAAAGCACAGCTCTCAGCTACCTCAGCCCCAATCTCTGAACCCCTCTGCCTCTCCACTCATCTCTCTCTCTGTCTTTATAAACATTCTCACAACCCATCTTTTCGATCAAACAGTTCCTCATCTGGCTCCAACTCTCTCGACGTGACCTTGTGTCCTTTATCTGTTTTATCTTTTCTTCTCTCCTCACTCTGTAAAGCGTTTACAGCCGTGGGCCACATGGCCTGCTTCTGCGTTTCATGAGGAGCTATGGCGGGAGGCTGTGGAGCAGCCCAACCTGCGATCAGTGCTTCTGCCTTGGGGATAAATGTCTGCTCAGAAAAGAAGATTATTCACAATTTCCTTTCCTTTGGGATGATGATAAACTAAGGCCTTGTCTGCCTGCCCAGCTGCATGTTAAAGATTGCACCAAGTTCTCCTGGTATCCTGGCCAATATTCTACCCTTTATCACCAAAATAACACACATTCGTGATTTGCCCAATAGCTGTTTATTGGACATGGCGATTAAATTAATAAATAGAGCTTCTGAGAGAGTCTAGTGGGTAAAAGCACCACCCAGTGTGGCACTAACCCAGAGCTATCAGGTGGCTTCAAGTTCAATCTCCTGCCTGTGCTGAGTCTCATTGGTGTGAGCCAGGGCAGCACTTAACCTTAGGGGGCAGAGAGGGGGAATCTGTTGGATTGCTGTTATTGTTAGCCAACCTTCACCTCCTTAAAAATATGGATGCCAAGCCGAAGAAGGAGATATTAGGAGGAATGACCAAAATCATGCTTAAAGAGATAGGTTTTAAGGCAGGTCTTAAAGGAGGAGAGGATTTTGGAGAGGCAGAGGGATTTAGGGAGGGACTTGCAGGGTGTGAGGACTAGGTGGCTGAAGGCACAGCTGCCAATGGTGGAGTGAAGGGTGGGGGATGCACAAGGGGGCAGAGTCAGAAGAACAAAGATTTCCAGGGGGTTGTGTGAGGGAGGGGTTGGAAGGCTGGAGGAGGTTACTGATGTAGGGAGAGCAAGACCATTGTGGATTCAAACATGAGGATAACAATTATAAATTCAAGATATTGGGGGACAGATAGCCAATGTAGATCAGTGAGGTGTATGCGGGATCTCGTGTGGGATAGGAGATGTACAGCTAAAGTTTACGGATTGTGCAGGATGGGAGGCTAGCCAGGGGAACATTGGAATAGTCGAGTCTGATGATGAAAAAAGCCATGGGTGAGCAATTCAGTGGTCGATGGGTAGAGGTAGGGGGCGGAGATAGGCGGTGTTATGGAGGTGGACATGGGCGGTCTTTGTGATCGGCAGGATATGGGGTTGTAAGTTCAGCTCTGGGTTGACCAGTCTGAGCCTGAGACAGTGGCCAGGGAAGGGAAGAAATCACAGGCAAGGGTTGACTTTGTGGTGGGGCCGAAGATGATGGCTTTGATCTTGCAAATGCCTACCTGAAGGGAATTGCTTCTCATCCAAGACTTGATGTCCGACAAGCAATCTGACAACACAGAGGCAGTGGAGGGTTCGAGAGAGGTTGTAAGGGAAAAAAATAATAAACAGCTAAATTGTAGCAGCAGCTGAGCTCATGAGAAAGGGACAGTTTTGGCTGATAAGGGAATGAATGGCAGAACACAAGGGAGTTAACAAAACCTACTAATGAAATCTCCAAGGACAATTGGGAGTAAGCTGTCTGAAAACATAGACAGGATGCCTGACAGCTGCATATTAAATAGTGTAATATTGCCAAATAATACTATAAACTGTTGTGTGTGGAGAAAGAGTCAGACTGAACACTGTGAGCTCAAAGTAAAGTGTGACCGTAGTCTTTTATTGCAGGTCTCCAGAGTACCTCTGCAACCTGTGAAACCTCCTTAAATACCTGTGTTCCCAAGGGATTATGCAGGATGGGAGGCTAGCCAGGGGAACATTGGAATAGTCGAGTTTGACCCGAAACATCCTTTGGCCACGACAGCGCCGGGAAGTCACTTGGGACCTTGTCCATAGTTTAATACAAATACAGGATCATTGATTTTAATCTCGGGTGACACATTTGCACTATCATGGTATGCACTTTGTTGAAGCTGCCTGCTCTCTACCTGTTCATGTAGATCAGGGTGAACTAACAAGAGCCTTGTCTTAAGTGTTCTTTTCATGAGCAGTTCAGCAGGTGGGATCCCAATGAGTGAGTGGGGCCTCGTGCGGTAGCTAAGCAGGACTCGGGAGAGGCGAGTCTGCAGTGAGCCTTCAGTTACCCTCTTCAAGCCTTGCTTGATGGTTTGCACTGCTCTCTCTGCCTGACTATTGGACGCTGGTTTAAACAGGGTAGATGTGACAGGTCATGAATTCTTTGAACTCAACACTGGTAAAACATGGCCCGTTGTCGCTCACCAGGACATCGGGTAAGCTGTATGTGGCAAACATGACCTGCAGGCTTTCAGTAGTGGCAGCGGACGTGCTAGCCGGCATTATCTCACATTCAATCCACTTGGAGTACGCGTCTACAACCACAAGGAACATTTTACCCAAGAATGGGCCTGCATAGTCGACGTGTACCCTAGACCACGGTTTGGAGGGCCAAGACCATAAACTTAGCGGCGCCTCCCTGGGTACATTGCTTAACTGCGAGCATGTATTACATCTGTGAACGCAGGACTCCAAGTCCGCATCAATACCGGGCCACCGCACGTGGGATCTGGCTATCGCTTTCATCATTACGATGCCTGGGTGGGTACTGTGGAGGTCATTGATGATGGTGTCTCTGCCCTTCTTGGAGACCACTACTCGGTTGCCCCACAGAAGGCGGTCTGCCTGTGTAAACATTTCACCTTTGCGCCACTGGAGTGGCTTTATCTCTTCCTGCATTTCCACTGGGACACTGGACCAGCTCCCGTGAAGCACACAGCTTTTGACTAGAGATAATAAGGGGTCCTGGCTTGTCCAGGTTCTGATCTGCCGGGCAGTGACGGGTGATTGCTCACTCTCAAATGCTTCCAAACCATGGCTAGATCTGCGGGCGGTGTCATTTCCACCCCCGTGGTGGGCAATGGCAGCCTACTGAGAGCATCGGCGCAGTTTTCTGTGCCAGGCCTGTGGCGGATGGTGTAGTTGTATGTGGACAACGTGAGCAACCGTTTCTGGATGCGGGCCGATGCGTTGGTATTTATCTCTTTACTCTCGGAATACAGGGATATAAGTGACTTATGGTCAGTTTCCAATTCGAATTTTAGTCCAAACAGATATTGATGCATTTTCTTTACCCCACAGACACACACTAACGCTTCTTTTTCAATCATGCTGTATGCTCTCTCAGCCTTAGACAGACTCCTGGATGCATAAGCAACCGGTTGCAGTTTCCCGAAATCATTAGCCTGTTGCAATACACACCTGACGCCTTATGACGACGCATCACATGTTCGTACCAAACGCTTACATGGATCATACAACACAACCAATTTGTTTGAGCATAACAATTTTCTCGCTTTTGCAAAGGCATTTTCTTGGCTTCTGCCCCAAACCCATTCGCCCCCTTTTTGTAGTAAGACATGTAGTGGTTCTAACAGTGTGCTGAGACCCAGTAAGAAGTTACCAAAGTAGTTCAAGAGTCCCAGAAACGAGCGCAGCTCTGTCATGTTCTGTGGCCTCGGTGCATTCTCGATTGCCTCCGTCTTCACGTTGGTGGGCCTGATGCCATCCACCTCAATCCTCCTTCCCAAGAATTGCACTTCAGGTGCCAGGAAAACGCACTTCGAGCGTTTTAACCTGAGCCCCACGTGGTTGAGTCGACTAAGAACCTCCTCCAGGTTCTGCAGGTGCTCGACTGTGTTCCAACCTGTGACCAAGATGTCGTCCTAGAAGACCACGGTGTGCAGGACTGACTTCAGTAAACTTTCCATGTTTCTCTGGAATATCGCCGCCGCAGATCAGATTCTAAATCAGCATCTGTTATAAACAAAAAGACCCTTGTGCGTGTTGATGCAGGTGAGGACCTTTAATGATTCTTCCAGTTCCTGCGTCATATAGGCTGAAGTCAGATCCAGCTTCGTGAACATCTTTCCTCCAGCCAGTGTTGCAAAGAGGTCATCGGCCTTTGGTAGTGGGTATTGGTCCTGCAGGGAGAAACGATTGATAGTTACTTTGTAATTGCCACAGATTCTGACGGTGCCATCTCCCTTGAGGACTGGGATAATAGGACTGGCCCACTCGCTGAACTCGATCGGTGAAATGATGCTCTCTCTTTGCAGCCGGTCTCGCTCGATCTCTACCCTTTCTCTCATCATGTACGGTGCTGCTCTCGCCTTGTGATGGATGGGCCGCGCCCCCGGAATTAAGTGGATCTGCACTTTTGCTTCTTGCAATTCCTCGATGCCTGGCTCGAACAGCGAAGGAAATTTGTTTAGGACCTGGGCACACGAAGTGTCGTCAACGGGCGATAGCGCTCGGACGTCATCCCAGTTCAGGCGTATCTTTCCCAGTCAGCTCCTGCCGAGCAACGGGGTACCATCGCTCGGTACCACTCAGAGTGGTAGCTTGTGCACCGCTCCATCGTAGGAGACCTTTACGGTAGCACTGCCGATTACAGGAAT
The DNA here is from genome assembly GCF_044704955.1 of Pristiophorus japonicus. Lineage (NCBI taxonomy): Eukaryota > Metazoa > Chordata > Chondrichthyes > Pristiophoridae > Pristiophorus > Pristiophorus japonicus. The sequence goes on along the minus strand of NC_091979.1, from coordinate 213,889,143 downwards.
CAGTTCTTTTGTGTAAGTTCTTAGTTTCGTGCGAACTGGAGTTAAGACTGACCTTGAAGCCTTGTTGCACCACAACCTTTCGAAAATCTTTTTGCCCATGATGAACTGGCTCGCACACGTGTCCAGCTCCATTGACACCGGGAGTCCATTTAGTTCAACATTCAGCATTATCGGGGGACAATTTGTGGTGAATGTGTGTACCCCATGTAACTCTGCCTCCTCTATCTGAGGCTCTGATTCGTTGTGATCCTCCGTGGATCTGTCCTCCTCTGCAACATGGTGGTTTGCAGGTTTAACAGGCTTAGCAACTCGCCTGCACACTCGTTGTTGTCCCATTGTTCCACAGCCCTTGCAAACATACTCTTTGAATCGGCATGAATGGAAACGATGATCACCCCCGCAGCGCCAACAAGGTGTTAATGGCCTTGCATTCATCCCCCTTGATGGTGGACTCTAAGTCATCTGCGAACGTGCAGCTGCAGGTATGTGTGACCTGCCTTGTACGTTACGATTCAAAAACAACATCACTTTGTTCACAGTACTTGTAGCAGCGCTTGTGCGCTGAGAGATTTGCTTCGTATTGTCACTGGTGGCAATGAACGTCTGGGCTATCGCTATGGCCTTACTCAAGGTTGGGGTCTCTACAGTCAAAAGTTTGCGAAGTATGGTTTCGTGGCCAATGCCAAGTACAAAAGAGTATCTGAGCATGTGCTCCAAATGTCCTTCAAATTCACAATGTCCTGCAAGGCGTCTTAGCTCGGCAACATAACTCGCCATTTCCTGGCCTTCAGAGCTTTTGTAGGTGTAGAACCACTACTTTGCCATCAGAACACTTTCCTTTGGGTTCAAATGCTCTCGGACCAGTGTGCACAAATCGTCGTATGATTTCTCCGTGGGTTTTGCTGGAGTGAGCAGATTCTTCTTGAGGCCATACGTTGGTGCCCCACAGACAGTGAGGAGGATCACCCTTCTTTTGGCAATGTTCGCTTCTCCATCTAGCTCGTTGGCCACGAAGTATTGGTCAAGTTGCTCCACAAAAGTTTCCCAATCATCTCCCTCCAAAAATTTCTCCAGGATGCCCACTGTTCTCTGCATCTTTGGGTTCGCTATCTGTATCTCGTCGCCAGTTGTTGTGTATGGAGAAAGAATCAGACTGAACACTGTGAGCTCAAAGTAAAGTGTGACCGTAGTCTTTTATTGCAGGTCTCGAGAGTGTCTCTCCAACCTGTGAAGCCTCTTTAAATACCTGTGCTCCCAAGGGATTATGGGATCCCTTGGAACTCCAGGGGATGAGCCCTCTGGTGGCTGTACAGAGTAACTACAAGTCCACATATATAACATAAACGTTGTTGATTTGTGGATCAATGTAGTCTCTCTCGGGACTGATCGATAAGGGTTCTTCCCCTGCATATGCTTGAATAAAGATTGTTTCGAACCTATCTCTGAAGTCTGTCATCAATTGGCCGTCGATCCTCTATCTCAGTGGGTCTACGTGGGAGAAAGGAAGATTTGTCCACAACAGAGGTGGTGGTGAGGTAGAGCTGGGTGTCGTCGGCGTACATGTGGCAGCTGGGCCCATGTCTGTGGGTGACATCATCAAGGGTTAGCACAAAGATAGGGAAGGGGGGGCCAAGGATATGTCCTTGGGTGTCTCCAGAGTTGGTGGTCCAATTAGTGAGAAAAGAAGCCATTGTTGGATATGTTCTGGCTACAATCAAATAGGTAAGAGTGGAACCAATCAAGGATAGTGCAACCAAGCTAGGTGATGGAGGAGAGAAGTTGGAGGAAATGCTGTCGCCTGTGCCAAAGGTTACAGAGAGCTAAAGGTGTACGAGGAGGGATAATGCACTATTGACTCAGTCATAAAGAATGTTGCTTGTGAATTTGGTTACGATAGTCCTGGTGCTGTGGCAGGGGCAAAAACCTGAATGGAGAGATATGGTTAGCATTGCCAACTCTGGTTGGATGTATTCCTGGAGGTATCATCATATGACCTCATGCCCGCCCAATGAATGAGCCTTTTCCCCACACCCTTCCATCTCTGATATTTTTATAACTAATAAACAAAGGTGTTCATAGAAATTGAGAAAAAAACATAATTTTCTTTAACTTTGATGTTTCTCTTGGGTTACTCACAGCAGTGTACAGGAGAATCATTTTTAATTACTGGAGACGGCAGGGCAATCCTGGAGGGTTGGTAACTTTACCAGTGAACCCTTTTAGAAAGTGAGCGTGTGTGAAATTGGATATTAGGTGAGGAGAGGATTGTAATGTCATCCACTGTCAATTGCTTGCAGACACTCGAGCCTAGATTTGCTGATTGGTATTATTGTAAGTTGCATGCTAACTCATTAAAAGAAATGGGTTAGGGTTAGCATTGAAATGACACCGGACAGAAAATCTAGGCTTCACTATCTACTCTCATCCATAAGAAATGGACACATGGGTGAGGTGTCAGAAGTGAATATGGCACCCAGGAACACACCCCAGGAAAAGTTACTGACTTCACAGGAGGAAAGGGAATTGTGCAGAGGAAGGAAACTGTGCTCAATATCTTTAACTCATTCCTTTCCTAAATATTACTCCAGTAATGCCAACTCTCATGAGACTTGCGATTGTTACTGAAAATTGAGCTGAACTTGTGATCTCATGATTCAACAGCGAAATCTTGTGATTTTTACCCTCGGCAATTGAAGCAATGACACTGGGCGGGAGTTGAACAGCATGGCAGTTCTCCGATTGGTCGGTGCGCAGCTGCACTGCACAGCATGGGGCCACTGGGATTGGAATAATCCCCAGGAGCATGTGGACAGGGATTGGAACCTTCGGTAGTGGGTGTTCCATTCCTGCGTCCCCACACTCTCTTCACGCGCACCCGTGGCTGTGTTGGCCCTGCTAGTGCTTTTGCCATCAGACCTGATTCGAGGTATATAGCTTGCCCCAGTCTTCACATTACCTTTCTTGTGGAGTTGCGTACGCCTCAATTTCAGGTTAGTTTCAGAAACTATCAACTCAATTTAGAAAAACTGACCGCCAAAAGAATGCATTTCACACTGGAATGTGAAAGTTATGTTATTCATAATGGGGGAAAATGCTTTTTTATATCTACCACAAGGGACATGGCATGGCACACTAATGGGGGGAAAATTGCGGTCGGAGGCTTCCTTCGTACGAACGTCTACGACCCCAAAAAATCTATGAATCTACCTGTTGGTCCCAGAGAAACGTAACATTCTAGATTCCTAGATTCGTTGCGCAACACATGGGGATCTGTCTTCGAGGTACATAAGTCCAAGCTGGAGTCACGTGGGCCTGGACCACCAATCACTAGACAGTATTCTCATTGATAAAAATGGGAGCTCTGTTTGTACAGACTCCCATTAATATCAATGAGAAAAAAACCCTAAAACAGCGAAACACGGCATAATAAATAAATAAAACACCTCACATATTTAAAATTAATTGAAATTAAATGTAATTAAATGTTTTTGAAAAAAAAATATTTTTAGGAATTTTTTTTAATGTGTTTTAATAGTGTTAAAAATAAACTTACCTTAATGGACAGGGCTTAATGGTAGGCCCTTTCGGCCTTTGACAAACTCCTGGACGCTTAAGCGACCGGTTGCAAAATCCCCAATTCGTTAGCCTGTTGTAATATACACCCGACCCCGTATGACAACGCATCGCAAGCTAGCACTAATCTTTTACAAGGGTCATACAGGACAAGCAGTTTGTTTGAACACAAAAGATTTCTGGCTTTCTTAAAGGCAGCCGCTTGTGAATTCCTCCATACCCAGTCGTCTCCCTTACACAGTAGCGCATGTCAGGGTTCTAGCAGGGTGCTTAACCCAGGCAGGAAATTACCGAAATAGTTAAGGAGTTCCAGGAATGACCACAGCTCCGTCACGTTCTGTGGTCTCGGCGCGTTCTTGATGGCCTCCGTCTTGGTGGGTCTGATGCTGTCTGCTGCGATTCTTCTTCCCAAGAACTTGACCTCCTGCGCCAGGAAAACAAACTTCGAGCGTTTTAACCTGAGCCGCACGCGATCCAACCGACTAAGTACCTCTTCCAGATTCTTCAAGTGCTCAATGGTGTTCCGACCTGTAACCAGTATGTCGTTCTGGAAAACCACAGTGCGAGGAACCGACTTTAGCAGGCTCTCCATGTCCTGTTGGAAGATTGCCGCGGCCGACCGAATCCCGAACGGGTATCTGTTATAGATGAATAGACCTTTGTCAGAGGGCCAGGAAGTGGCGAGCTATGTCACCGAATTAAGGCGCCTCGCAGGACATTACGAATTTGAAGGATTCCTAAATGCTTAGAGACTTTTTTGTACTGGGCATTGCCCATGAGGTAATCCTTCTGAAACTGACTGTTGAAACTCCGAATCTAAGTAAAGTCATAATGATAGCAAAGCATTTATGTCCACCAGCGACAACAGCAAACAGATTTTGCAGAGTAAAGAGGTTTCGGCCAATACTATGCACAAAGTAACGTCGCTTTCAAGCAGGAATATACATGGCAGAACGTACACGCCGGCTGCTGCTGCCCGACCTCAGATGACCCAGAGTCTGCCATCAATCGTTAATGCGAAGCAGTTAACACCTTGTTGGTGCTGTGGAGATGATCATCGGTCCCATCAATGCCGCTTTAAGCACTATGCATGCAACGGTTGCAGAACAATGGGACACCTCCAGCGAATGTGCAGGCGAGCTGCAAACCCTGCAAACCACCACATTGCAGAGGAAGATCGATCCACTGTGGATCAGGCTGAATTGGAGACTCGTACCAAGGAGGCAGAAGTGTACGGGGTACACATATTCATCACGAAATGTCCACCAATAATGTTGAAAGTTGAACTGAACATTGTTCTGCAACTGTTGACACGTGCAGAACCGATATCTCGCCATCAAAACACTTTCCTTAGGATTTAGGTGCTCCCGGACCAGCATACACAATTCTTCATAGGATTTAGCTGTTGATTTTGCCAGAGCTAGGAGATTCTTCATGAGGCCATAGGTTGTTGCCCCACAGACAGTTAGGAGGATCGCCCTTCGTTTGGCAGCGTTCTTGTCTCCTTCCAGCTCATTGGCCACAAAGTACTAGTTGAGTCTCTCCATGAAGGCCTCCCAATTGTCCCCTTCTGAGAACTTCTCCAGGATACCAACTGTTCTTTGCATCTTCGTGCGGTTGTTCATTACCTCGTCGCCAATTGATACGTTCATAATAAAGGATGAAACTGAGTACTGTGTACAATGAGCAAGTGTGACCTTAGCTCTTTTAATAAGACTCCAGAGTACTGGTACCTCATGGCTGGCCTGCTTATATACCGTGCTCCTAAGGGATGCCTTGGGACTCCCAACAGGTAGGCTCGCAGGTGTAAGTGTAATATAGGTTACAAGGGGTTAAATACATAACATCAGCATTCACTCCTCCAAATTATTCTCATCTGAAAGATGGCACCTCTGACAGTGCAGCACTCCCTCAGCACTGAACTGGAGTATCAGCCTAGATTTATGTGCTCAAGTCCCAATCCAGGGACTCTGAAATGAGCTTCCGCCCACATATCCGCAGGATTACTAAAACTGCCTGTTTCCACCTCTGTAACGTTGCCCATCTCTGCCCCTGCCTCTGCTCATCTGCTGCTGAAGCCCTCATCCATGCCTTTGCTACCTCTAGACTCGACTACTCCAACGCACTCCTGGCTGCCTCCCACATTCTACCCTATGTAAACTTTGAGGTCATCCAAACTCGCAGTCCGTGCCCTAATTCGCACCAAGTTCCGTTCACCCATCATCCCTGTACTCGCTGACCTACATTGGCTCCCAGTTAAACAATATCTCGATTTCAAAATTCTCATCCTTGTTTACAAAACCCCTCCATTGCTTCTCCCCTTCCTATCTCTGTAATCTCCTTCAGCCTCACAATCCCCCCGAGATATCTGCGCTCCTCAAATTCTGCCCTCTTGAGCATCCCTGATTATAACTGCTCAACCATTGGTGGCCATGCCTTCAGCTGCCTGGGCCTTAAGCTCTGGAAATCCCTCCCTAAATCTCTCTACCTCTCTTTCCTCCTTTAAGTCGCTCCTTAAAACCTACCTCTTTGACCAAGCTTTTGGTCGTAATTTCTTCATGTGATTTGGTGTCAAATTTATTTGCTTTCTCTTATAACACTCCTGTGAAGCACCTTGGGACGTTTTACTACGTTAAAGGCGCTATATAAATACAAATTGTTGTTATTGTTGTAAATGATTTCTGTAGGGTTTATACCAGTCAAATATGAGCTGTACAATAATTATTCAGTTTTTCAGTTCGGAGGAGCGACCAAGCATCGCAAGACCTCACCAGTGCAGGGCTACAAAAGGCAGCGACGAGAGCAGGAGAGCCGGAGTTCGGAGGAGCTATCTGCAGCAGCACCAAACGGATCTGCAGAAGTAAAAAGTAAAAAGATTCAAAGTGTGATGTCACAGGAAAGCAGGTAAGTGAGTGGCTTGTTGGTTGGTGAGTATTTCTCTATTTCTCTTTTTTTTTAATCTTGGGCATTGGAGTAAGTTAGGAGCCACAATTACAAAAAGTAAACATAGATAAGTGATATTTTTCATTGTTTTTATGTAGCACCTTTAACGTAGTAAAGCCTCCCAAGGCGCTTCATAGGAGTGTTATAAGAAAAAACCTAATTAATTAAATCAGCTGATTGCTGAGTACCTGCTGGGTGTGTTTTGCTAAATTTTATTTCTGCTCGATAGTTCCGAGTCTAACTAGAGGGATGCAGGGCAGCTCAGTCCCGTGGAGTGCACTATCTGTGGCATGTGGGACATCCTGGACGCTTCGCACAGCCTGGACGACCACATATGCAGGAGGTGTCTCCAGCTGCACCAACTCGAGCTCCGCATTTCGGAGCTTGAGCTGCGGCTGGAGTCACTGCGGTGGATCCGCGAGGCTGAGAGCTATGTGGATAATGTTACATTTAGAATAACTCCACAAGACTGCATATCTTAAGCTCAAACTGTTGTGACCTTGGTCTCTTTATTGTAACTCCAGAGTGAGGAGGGAGCATGGTAGACTGCCTTTTATACCTGCTTGCCCAGGGTATACAAGTGACCCTTGGGTCTCCCACGGGTGCGCTCCCTGGTGGCAAGTCTTACACATTGGCGATGTTTACATACATAACATAATTACCCCCAAAATCTTATGTACAAGTTATTTACAAGTTGAGGTGATCCGGGGCTCTGTGTTCCTGGGTTGATCGCCTGAGTTGAAGTCCTGACATGGGTGAGTCGGTCGGATCATTGCTGCACTGCGGTGTGGCTGGTCTGATCGGACTGTCGGGCATGGTGGGTTCATCCTCGTGCTTGACCGCGAGGTCGATTGCTGGTTGTGTGTGTGTGGGTGGATCAATGATGGTAATGTCCTCTTCAAACTGTTCTTGGTTGTCAGTGAACCGCAGTTTGGTCTGATCCAAGTGCTTTCTGCACGTTTGTCCGTTCAAAAGTTTTACAACAAACACTCTATTCCCTCCTTGGCTAACACAGTGCAACAACCCATTTGAGACCATGACCATAATTAAGAACAAACACAGGGTCATTAACTTCAATGTCGCGTGATACAGCCGCAGATATCATGGTACATGTTATGCCGGTGACATCGGGTTTCTACATGATCATTGAGACCTGGGTGGACTAAGGAGAGCCTGGTTTTGAGTGCTCTCTTCATTAGCAATTCTGCAGGGGAATCCCCGGTAAACGAGTGGGGTCGCGTGCGGTAGATGAGCAGAATCCAAGGTAACCAGGTCTGCAGGGAACATCCGTCATGCATTTCAAGCTCTGCTTGATGGTTTGGACTGCCCATTCCACTTGACCATTGGATGTGGGCTTAAACGGCGCAGACCTGACATGCTTGATGCCATTGCGATCATGAACTCGTTGAATTCTGAGCTGGTGAAGCATGGTCCTTTGTCACTAACAAGGACGTCGGGCAAACCATGGGTGGCGAACATGGCCCGGAGGCATTCAATGGTGGCAGTGAACGTGCATGATGACATTATTATACATTCAATCCATTTAGAGTAAGCGTCCACTGCTACTAGGAACATCTTTCCTAGAAAGTGGCCAGCGAAATCTACGTGGACTCTTGACCATGGTTTGGACCCTTGACCATGACCACAGACTCAGTGGGGCCTCCCTTGGTGCATTGCTCAACTGTGAGCAAGTGTTGTATTGGTGTATGCATGACTCCAACTCCGAGCCAATGCCGGGCCACCAAACGTGCGACCTGGTGATAGCCTTCATCATGACTATGGCTGGGTGGGTACTGCGAAGGTTGCGTATAAATGTTTCCCTGCCTTTTTTTGGCAAAATTACACAATTCCCCCATAGGAGGCAGTCCGAATGGATGGACATTTCATCCTTGCGTCGGTGGAACGGCTTAATTTCGTCTTACATTTCCCCTGGGAACAGCTGACCAGCTCCCATTGAGGACACAACTTTTTACTAGTGATAGCACCGGGTCCTGGCTAGTCCAGGTCCTGATCTGGCGAGCCGTGACGGGTGACCTCTTGCTCTCAAAAACATCCAATTCAAGGAGCAAGTCTGCGGGTTGCGCCATTTCCACCCTGCTGGTGGGCAATGGTAGCCGACTGAGGGCATCCGCACAGTTCTCAGTGCCTGGTCTGTGGTGGATTACATAATCATACACAGATAATGTTAGTGTCCATCTTTGGATGCGGGATGAAACATTGGTGTTAATACCTTTGCTTTCTGAGAACAACGATATCAGCGGCTTGTGGTCAGTTTTGAGCTCGAACCGGAGCCCAAATAGGTATTGGTTCATTTTCTTAACCCCGTATACGCATGCTAATGCTTCTTTTTCAACCATACTGTAGGCTCTTTCAGCCTTAGATAAGTTTCTGGACACATATGCAACCGGTTGCAGTTTGCCTGACCCATTGACTTGCTGTAACACACAACCGACCCCATATGAAGATGCATCACAAGCTAGTACTGTTTACACAGGTCATACAATACAAGTAACTTGTTAGAACATCCCAGGTTTCTGGCCTTGTTAAAGGCTGTCTCTTGAGCTTTTCCCCAAACCCAGTCATCACCCTTGCGTAGCAATAAATGCAATGGTTCCAGCAAAGTGCTCAACCCCGGTAGAAAGTTACCAAAATAGTTGAGGAGTCCCAGGAGCGAACGCAGCTCCATCACATTCTGTGGTCTGGGTGCATTCTTGATGGCCTCTGTCTTGGAGTCCGTGGGTCTGATGCCGTCCGCCACAATCTTTCTCCCAAGAAACTCGACCTCTGGCGTCAGGAAAACACACGGAGCATTTCAACCTGAGTCCCACTCTGTCCAGTCACTTGAGAACCTCTTCCAGGTTGTGCACGTGTTCGGTGGTGTTGTGGCCAGTGATCAAGATGTCGTCTTGGAACACCACGGTGCGCGGAACCGATTTCAACAGACTCTCCATGTTCCTCTGGAAGATGGCCACCGCTGAACGAATCCCAAAGGGGCATCTGTGGTATATGAACAGACCTCTGTGTGTGTTGATGCACGTCAATTTTTTCGAAGGTTCAGTCAGCTCCTGTGTCATGTAAGCAGAGGTTAGATCCAGCTTGGTGAACGACTTCGCCCCTGCTAGCGTTGCAAACAGGTCATCCACTTTGGATAGTGGGTACCGGTCCTGTAACGAGACTCGGTTGGTCATTACCTTGTAGTCCCCGCAGGTTCTGACTGTCCCATCGCTCTTCAACACCGGAACAATTGGACTGGCCCACTCGTTGAACTCGACTGGCGATATGATCCTCTCTTGTTGAAGTCTGTCCAGCTCGATCTCGACTTTCTCTCGCATCATGTATGGAACCACTGATGAACGGGTTGTGCATCAGGGACTAGATGGATCTGCACTTTGGCACCTGTGAAGTTGCCAATGCCTGGCTTGAATAACGACGGGAATTTGTTTAGCACTTGGGCGCACGAGGTGTCATCCTCCGAAGACAGTGCTTTGATGTCGTCCCAGTTCCATCGGATCTTTCTTAGTCAGCTTCTGCTGAATAGCGTTGGGCCATCGCCTGGTACAATCCATAGTGATAAATCATGGACAGCTCCATCGTACGATACCTTCACTGCCGCACTGCCAATGACTGGTATGAGCTCTTTGGTGTAAGTGCACAGCTTGGTGTGGATCGGACTTAGTTTTGGCCTTTGTGCCTTGTTGCCTCACAGTTTCTCAAAAGCCTTCTGGCTCATAATTGACTGACTCGCCCCCGGGTCCAATTCCATGGACACTGGAATGCCGTTTAATTTGACTTTTAACATTATTGGAGGGCTTTTGGTGGTGAACTTCTTCTTCAGCCTCGGGTTGAGTTGCCTCTCTTACTCGTTCAGCGTGATCCGCGCCGGATCGGTCATCTTCTGCCGACTCTGCCACGTGGTGAGTCGCAGCACGTCTGTACATTCGCTGGAGGTGCCCCATTGTTCCACAGCCCTTGCACACATAGCGCTTGAATCGACATTGATGGGCTCGATGATTACTCCTGCAGTGCCAACGCGGTGTTAATGGATTCGCATTCATGCCCCACGGTGGACTCTGAGTCATCCTAGGTCTGGCCTCTGCAGGCGTGTAGGCCCTGCCATGTACAGTTCTGCCTGCTGAAGGCATTATTTTATGCACAGTACTTGCCGGTGAGTTCCGATGCTGCAATGATATTTGTTTAGTGTTATCGTTCGTGGACATAAAAGCCTGGGCTATCGTGATGGCCTTGCTCAGATCTCGGTATTCGGCAGACAGCAGTTTGCGAACAATGACCTCGTGGCCGATTCCAAGTACGATAAAGTCCCGCAACACCCCCCCAAAAAATCCAGCAAATACGCACGGTCCCACAAGGTGTCTTAGGTCGGCGACATAGCTCGCCACATCCTGGCCCTCGGAGCGGTGATGTGAATAAAAGCGATACCTGGCCATCAAGATGCTCTCCTTTGGCTTGAGGTGTTCCCGAACCAGCGTGCACAACTCTTCATATGTCTTGTCCGTTGGTTTTGTCGGTGATAGCAGATTTTTGATGAAGCCATATATCGTGGACCTGCAAACGATGAGGTGAATCGCCCTGCGCTTGACCACAGTTTCTTCCTTTTCCAGCTCGTTGGCCACGAAGTACAGGTCAAGACGCTAGACGAAGGCTTCCCAAGCATCACCCTCAACAAAGCTCTCAAGAATACCAACGGCAGCCATAACGGCTTGGAAGTTTGTGATCTGTTACTCGTCGCCAATTGTTACGTTTAGAATAACTCCACAAAACTGTATATCTTAATTTCAAACTGTTATGACCTTGGTCTCTTTATTGTAACTCCAGAGTGAGGAGTCTGCCTTTTATACCTGCTTGCCCAGGGTGTGTAGGTGACCCTTGGGTCTCCCACAGGTGCGCCCCCTTGGTGGCAAGTCTTACACATTGGTGATGTTTACATACATAACAGATAACACATTTCTAGAACTAGTCACCCCACAGCTTAAGAGTGTGCAGCCAGAGAGGGAATGGGTGACCGCCAGACAGAAGAGGAGGAGCAGGCAGGTAGTGCAGAAGTCCTGAGGCCATCTCGCTCTCCAACCAGTATTTAGTTCTGAGTACTGGTGAGGGCGATGGTGCCACTGGGGAGTGCAGCCAGAGCCAAGTCCACAGCACCACGGGTGGCTCAGCTGCACGGGGGGGGGGGGGGGAGGAAGAAGGATGAAAGAGCTATAGTGATAGGGGATTCAATAGTCAGGGGAACAGACAGGCATTTCTGCAGCCACAGACGTGACTCCTGGATGTTATGTTGCCTCCCTGGTGCCAGGGTCAAGGATGTCACTGAGCGGCTGCAAGACATTCTGGGGGGAGAGGGGGAACAGCCAGAGGTCGTGGTCCATTACATAGGTAGAAAGAGGGATGAGAGCCTGCAGGCAGAGTTTAGGGTGTTAGGGGAGAGGTTAAAAAGCAGGACCTCAAAGGTAGTAATCTCCAGATTACTCCCGGTGCCTCAAGCTAGTGAGTACAGAAATAGGAGGATAGAGTAGATGAATGCGTGGCTGGAGGGTTGGTGCAGAAGGGAGGGCTTTAGATTCCTGAGGCATTGGGACCACTTCTGGGGGAGGTGGGACCTGTACAAGCCAGATGGGTTGTACTGCAACAGTGCCGGGACCAATATCCTCGTGTGGGTGTTTGTTAGTTGTAAGAAAGACTGGTATTAGAGATTCATATTCTCTGTGAGCATGGGAATGTTAGAGGCTGCTCAAATCTACTCAAAGGCAATCAAAACAGCTTTTGACTGAACTCAGACAGACAACAGCCAAATGCTACAAGTAATGGTTAATATAAAGAAGCATTATAATGCAAAGTAGAAATTAAAGGTTATCTAACAAAAGTAATAGTTGGTATAAAGAAACATAATGAAAAGCAGTCATTAATTTAACAAAAACTAGTATTTGAAAGATTAAAGTAAGACAGCTTTAAAGAGGTCCCTTGGTACAACTTGGAGCTAGGCACAAGAGAGATAAGATAACATTCCAATGTGCAAACGTGATCCCTGGACACAGTAAGGTATATGGAAAAATACTGGGGGCAGACGTGGCCAGGATGATACCTTTAGTTTAAGTGACAATGGTATTTTGACCACTAGAACCAATTGAAAAGGGTGATTTTGTTGAAAACCATGGGCTCAATTTTGCCTAAAGCCGTTTTCTGGCGTATTGCCAGAGGTACGCCTGTTTTTCTAGGCCAGACATACTCCAAAAATATTTGTGCCAAGTTTCCCCGCTGTATTTTTCAAAATTGGCGCTGCATAGCCTGTCCAGTTGCCTCAGGGTGGAGCCTGCTGTCTGCGCCGAAAAAACGATGCTGCACTTTCTGCACATGCGCAAAAAAAAGGCCGGTTTTGACATTATTCCTGTGGGCAAGCATGCGCAGTACAACTCCCAGTCTGCAATCGGCCATTTTTAAAGAGCCAGTTGTGTGTGTGAGAACGTTGAGTGCTGTGTGAGAACATTGGAAAAATCGGCACTGCAATACAAGATGCAACGCATTGCAAGGACTAACACTTTCTTACAGGAAGAAGTGGAGGCACTAGTTACTGTGATTGAGGCCAGATGGCAGGAACTGGACACCAGCAGAGATCACATAAAAGTTCCACCCAAAGAAATGAAGAAACGCTGGAACCAAGTTGCAGAAGATTACTGTGCAATGGTGACCACCCCAAGGTCTGGAGGCCAGTGCAAAAAGAAGTGGCAGGACCTTGGTCAAGTAGTTAGTGTAAGTAATATTTTCATTTATTCAATGGAATTGCAATTGTAATGTAAATGTGACCAGCTGTATATGTCCCACCCAGCAGAAAGACAACCTCTCTAAAAAGTTGTATTTTCATCTTTGCAGAGGAAAGTGGCCGACAACAAAAGGGAAAGAACTCGAACAGGAGGAGGCCCGGCAAATCTGCACCCACTGACACCCTTGGAAGAGAGGGTCGCTGCTTTGATGGATTCCGCCTGGAGAAAAACAACCACCAGTGCACAAGCTGGGCCCACACTAGAGGGAAAGGGTAAGTCCTGCAAATTCCAGTCTGGCTTTCCTAAATGTTAAGTACTACGCAGGCTAGCCATGCTACGGTTCATGGGGATGTCTCCCTCAGCTACGCTTCGGTTGATGCAATGTGCTGTCATTCACCGTGGTCCTTCAACTCAGCCTGCTGCCTGCGCTGTGTGAGCCTGCTCATGCCACCCACCCTGCCCCCTCCTCTGCTGCTAACCATTTGTCTGTTCTGTTATATTTTGCATAACTTGAGGCCAACCCTAACGATGCAGAAGAAGATTCAAACAAAGACGAGCCTGAAGAGGAGAACATCTTCCAATCCCAACTTCCAGACCAAGAGCATGTGGGTGAGGGGGAGGGAATGGATGAAGACCTCACTGATGTACTCACTTTTGAGGAGGTTCAGGTGTCGCCCATTGAGGTGCCAGCACCTTCCCTGACTAGTGGTTTGAGGGTTGGTGGGACATCCCATGGTTTCCCACCGTCCGAGGCTGGGGATTCCAGTGGGGTGCATCGAGGCACACCCAGGGCCCCACCTTTCGAGGCTGCGGGTCCCAGTGGGGTGCATCAAGGCACACCCAGGGCCCCACCGTCCGAGGCTGCGGGTCCCAGTGGGATGCAGCAAGGCACACCCAGGGCCTCACCATCCCAGGCTGCAGGCTCCACTGGGATGCTGCGAGCCACACCCAGGATGAGGAGTGGAAGGAGAGCTCGATTGCGCTCTCCTGAGGTGCAGGATCTAACAGATGTGGTTCACATGATGTCAATGAATGCGTAGAGCATTGACCTTACCCGATCACTCCTGGACACTATCAGTGGGGTGGATGATGAGGTATCAGGAGTGTCGGGAGAAGTAACAACATTCTCACGAGAAATGGGAACGATGTCCAATACCATGAGTGAGGGAATGTCACAGGTAGTTCAAACACTCTCAGTGAACATGAGTGAGGGAATGTCACAGGTAGTTCAGATACTCTCAGTGAACATGAGGGAGGGAATGTTGCAGGTAGTTGAGACACTTTTGTTCAACATGAGGGAGGGAATGTTGGAGGTCATTGAAACACTGTCAGGGCACATGAGGGACGGCATGTTGGAGTTAGTTGCTGCATTAAGGGAACATGCCCAGACCCCGCGCCCATTGACAGAATCAACTGCTACTCCCACTCCAATCCCCAGACCAGCCTCTGGAGAGCCTCCACATTGCCGCCTGGGCCCTCCAACTTGCCGCCTGACGCTGATGCCCCCCATGCTCAAGAGGTGTATAGTACTCGAGATGTTAGAAAGAATAATCTTGGTACCAACCCGAGAAACTCTGCACCACCACCTGCGGGCGATCTTCGAATAATGTGGAGAAGAGATGGGTGCAGCCTTTCTTTACTGCTGTTGTTGTTGTTGTTGTTATTATTATTGTTGTTACTGTTGTCAACTTAAATGTTTTTTGTAAGTTATGTAAATTTACAAGTTTAAAGTTAGTAAGTGATCTTAAAGTTTGTAAGTGATCTTAACTGAAAACTTGAAAGTTTGATACAAGAATATTTTTATTAAAGTTACGTTAAGTACAAATGTTTGTTAAACTTTAGAATTAAATATATTTTACATTATAACTGAATAATAAACATTATTTATTCCACTATTAACACAACTTTTGGAACTTAAGAAGAATCATTTCCATTATTTGTTCAATTATTAACACAACTTTTGACGTAAATCATTTCTATCATTTGTTCCATTAACACAACACAACATTATGGAACAGGTCCAAACAGTAAACATAGTCCATGTGGAATAGTTGCCGCTGAGCCTTCAGGCAGCAAAGCATTCACGGATGAGCTGCTGACGCAAGGCTCAAACAATCGTTAAAGGGGCACGACGGCCCGCTCTCCTCCGCCGTCATGCTCTGGGTTCAGGTACTAGCATGGCTTCCTCGTCCTCGTCCTCCTGCTTGTCATTTGCATCTTCCTCATCATTATCATCAGCCACTCTCACCGCACATGGGTCTTCTACTAGCAGCTGCTGCTGCCTCAGGATGGCTAAGTTATGCAGCATGCAGCACATAACAGTGAACTGACCGACAATCTCAGGGGAGTGTAGCAAGTAGCCTCCAGAATGGTCCAGGCATCAGAAACGCTGTTTCAAGATGGCAATGATCCTCTCTATGATGCTGCGCATCGCAATGTTGGATCCCTGGTCAGCTTCTGTCCAGGTTCAGTGTAGAGGCATCATGAGCCAGGTGGCGAGGCCATACCCTTTGTCTCCCAGTAGCCAGCTCTGCCCTTCTGGCTGCTGCTGAAACATGGCAGATATAATGTTCTCACATCATTCTCACATAGGATGAACACATCATGGGTACTGCCAGGGTATCTTGCATCGACTGACATGATGTGATGCATGTTTTCACATACGAGCTGCACATTAATGGAGTGGAAGCAGTTTCTGTTCCTATGCATCTCGGAATCCTCCAAAGGTGCTCGCAAGGCGATGTGGATACAATCTATGCAGCGGTGTACCTTTGGGAAGCCAGAAATCCTGGAGAAGCCCACAGCCTTATCACGCATTGCCTGGGCAGTCATAGGGAACTTTATGTAGTCATTCCTGTGGGCATATAGTGCAGCAGTCACCTGCCGAATGCAGATATGTGTTGCATGTTGAGAAATGGCGTACACATCCCCAGTTGTAGCTTAGAAGGATCCGGAGGCATAGAATGAAAGTGCAGCTGGAACCTTCACTTCAACTGACAAAGCAATCTTCCTGACACTTCTAGGTTGCAGGTCTGCTTTGACCAACTCACAGATCTCAGTTACAACACCTTTGCGGAAACACAGCCTTTTGACACAGTCTGCATCACTCAGGTAGAGATACGAACACCTGTCTCGATACACCCAAGGTGGGTAAGGCCTCCTGCCCAGCACCCTATGGGCTCTGATGTTCCTGATGCGATTGTCATGTATGTACATGCTGTTTGTAGCCACCATGTGGTGTCATTGTTGGAGGCCACTGAGCAGCACGAACATGGTGCTGCTCTGGTATAAAAGGCCAGCCATTTTGTGAGTCAGGCACTTTGGGCCGTAATAAAGCAGAAGCAAGGTTGTACCTTGCTTAGTTAAACAGTACTCAGTTTAAACCTTTATTGCATACATAACATTTGGCAACGAGAATACAAGAACCTTTGTTTGCAAAATGAGCATGATTGGATTTTTAGAGCGATTCGTGGAGGGAGAAGATTGGGCAGACTTTGTGAGCCATTTGAACCAGTACTTCGTGGCTAACAAAATGAAGGGGGCCGACGATGCAGATCGGCGCCGGACAGTGTTCCTCACTGTGTGCGGTTCAAAGATCTACGTCTGATAAAGAATCTACTCATGCTTAGTGATCCAACAGAGAAATCATACGAGGTGTTGTGTACATTGGTACGGGAGCACCTCAAGCCAGACAACGGCATCATCATCTCAAGATACAGGTTTTATACACACGTTCGATCGGAGGGACAGAGCACGGCAGAATTCCTTGTCAACCTGAGACGTCTAGCGGGACCGTGCAAGTTCGGGATGGTGTTGTCAGACATGCTGTGTGACTTCTTTGTGATCAGTAACAACCACAAGGTGATTCTGCGCAAACTTCTGGCGGTGGAAGAGTTGGATTTAAAATGGGCCATCCATATCGCTCAATCATATATGACGACAGACAGGCGTTTAAAGATAATATCGGTGAAGAACCGAACTTCGGTAAATGATGTGAATAGCACGTTTAGTGAGTTGGTCTTACCGCAGGTAAAGGGTACACAGCCAGATAGTAAATGGGTGACCAGCAGGAAGAGCAGTGCAAGGAAGGTAGTGCAGGGGTCCACTGCGGTCATCCCCCTGCAAAACAGATACACCGCTTTGGGTACTGTTGAAGGGGATGACTCATCAGGGGAGGGCAGCAGCAGCCAAGTTCATGGCACTGTGGGTGGCTCTGCTGCACAGGAGGGCAGGAAAAAGAGTGGGAGAGCTATAGTGATAGGGGATTCGATTGCGGATGACACTAAACTGGGTGGCGGTGTGAGCTGTGAGGAGGACGCTAAGAGGCTGCAGGGTGACTTGGACAGGTTAGGTGAGTGGGCAAATGCATGGCAGATGCAGCATAATGTGGATAAATGTGAGGTTATCCATTTTGGGGGCAAAAACACAAAGGCAGAATATTATCTGAATGGTGGCAGATTAGGAAAAGGGGAGGTGCAACGAGACCTGGGTGTCATGGTTCATCAGTCACTGAAAGTGGGCATGCAGATACAGCAGGCGGTGAAGAAAGCAAATGGTATGTTGGCCTTCATAACTAGGGGATTTGAGTATAGGAGCAGGGAGGTCTTACTGCAGTTGTACAGGGCCTTAGTGAGGCCTCACCTGGAATATTGTGTTCAGTTTTGGTCTCCTAATCTGAGGAAGCACGTTCTTGCTATTGAGGGAGTACAGCGAAGGTTCACCAGACTGATTCCCGGGATGGCTGGACTGACATATGAGAAGAGACTGGATCAACTGGGCCTTTATTCACTGGAGTTTCGAAGGATGAGAGGGGATCTCATAGAAACGTCTAAGATTCTGATGGGACTGGACAGGTTAGATGCGGGAAGAATGTTCCCGATGTTGGGGAAGTCCAGAACCAGGGGACATAGTTTTAGGATAAGGGGTAGGCCATTTAAGACTGAGATGAGGAGAAACTTCTTCACTCAGAGAGTTGTTAATCTGTGGAATTCCCTGCCGCAGAGAGTTGTTGATGTCAGTTCATTGAATATATTCAAGAGGGAGTTAGATATGGCCTTTACAGCTAAGGGGATCAAGGGGGAAGGAGAGAAAGCAGGAAAGGGGTACTGAGGGAATGATCAGCCATGATCTTATTGAATGCTCGAAGGGCCGAATGGCCTACTCCTGCACCTATTTTCTATGTTTCTCTGTAAGTACTGCAAATGCGATTGATTCGGCGTTCAGCAGAGCGGCACATGGCAGGGCATATCCAGTTGCGTTCGTGAAACCTGTGGCTGCCCAAAGTCCGTCAGCGGGAATGTATCCGACTTCTCCGTGTTGGCATTGTGGGTGAAATCATCGGCACCAGCATGTCGATTTAAGCAAAGGCTGTCTGAGAGTGGGCCATCTCCATCGCAAGTGTCCGCAGATGAGCAAGCGAGCTGCGACACACCCATGTGGAGGATGAGAGTCAGACTAGAGTGGATCCAGATACACAATCCGATATGCCAGAGGAGGAAGTGTATGGACTGTACTCTTTCATAACCAAGAGTAAACCAATTTTGATAAATGTGAAGTTTAACGGGATACTGGTATCGATGGAACTGGACACAGGGGCGAGTCAATCGATCATGAATGAGAGGGCATTTAATAAGTTGTGGGATACTAAGACTGTGAGGCCAAGGCTGAGCCCTGTTAAGCCAAACTGTGCACGTACACCAAAGAACTGATCAAGGTGATTGGCAGTGCACAAATTAATGTGTCGTATAACAGTGCGGTTCACGAGTTACCGCTGTGGATGGTTCCAGGCAGTGGCCCAACGCTGCTCGGCAGGAGCTGGTTAGAGAAAATCAGATGCGACCGGAACAACATAAAGGCGTTGTCGTCAGAGGAAGATATATGTGCCCAAGTATTGAGCAAGTTCCCCTCGCTGTTCGAACCGGGTATCGGCAACTTCACGGAAGCCAAGATGCAGATCCACGTGGACTCAGATGCAAGACCCGTCCATCATAAAGCTCGGGCAGTTCCATATATGATGAGGGAGAAAGTCGAAATTGAACTGGACAGACTCCAGCGTGAAGGGATCATATCACCAGTCAAATTTAATGAATGGCCCAGCCCCATTGTTCCTGTGCTGAAAAGTGATGGCACAGTCAGAATCTGTGCAGACTACAAGGCTACAATCAACAGGGTTTCGAAACAAGATCAGTGCCCATTACCGAAGGCTGATGACTTGTTTGCGACGCTAGCCAGAGGGAAGTCGTTCACAAAACTGGACTTGATGTCAGCCTATATGATGCAGGAGTTGGTCGAGACGTCGAAGAGACTTACGTGCATTAACACGCACAAGGGACTGTTTATTTACCACAGGTGCCCATTTGGAATTCGCTCAGCTGCAGCAATATTCCAGAGGAATATGGAAAGTCTACTGAAGTCCGTTCCCAGAACCATCGTGTTCCAAGATGACATCCTGATCACCGGTCGTGACTCCAAGGAACATCTGAACAACCCGGAAGAGGGTCTACTACGTTTGGACAGAGTGGGACTCAGACTGAAACGCTCGAAGTGCATCTTCATGGCACTGGAGGTCGAATTCCTCGGGAGGAAAATCGCCGCTGATGGCATCAGACCTACTGACGTGAAAACCAAAGCCATCAAGAATACACCCAAGCCGCAGAACGTGAAGGAGCTGCGTTCGTTCCTGGGTCTACTCAACTACTTTGATAACTTCCTACCTAAATTGAACCACTGCACATGCTATTGAGAAAAGGCAACAACTGGGTGTGGGGCGCATTGCAAGACAGAGCTTTCGAGAAAGCCACCAAGCTGCTTTGCTCGAACAAGCTGCTGGTACATTATGACCCATGTAAATGTTTAGTTTTGGCCTGTGACGCATCGTAATATGGAATTGGTTGCGTGTTACAACAAGCCAATGAGTCGAGGAAACTTCAACCTGTCGTCTATTCATCCAAAAGTTCGTCTAAAGCAGAAAGAGTCTACAGCCTGGCAGAAAAAGAAGCTTTAGCGTATGTGTACGGTGTTAAAAAGATGCATCAATACCTGTTCGGTCTGAGGTTCAAATTAGAGACTGATCACAAGCCGCTCATTTCATTGTTTTCCGAGAGCGAAGTTATCAATAACAACACTTCATCCCGCATCCAAAGATGGGCGCTGACATTATCTGCCTATGATTATGTCATTCGCCACAGACCTGGCACAGAGAATTGTGCCGATGCTTTGAGCCGGTTGCCGTTGCCCACGCCGGAGGTGGAAACGCCACAACCGGCAGATTTAATGTTAATCATGGATGCTTTTGAGAGTGAAGGTACGTTATGACCTGGACCAGCCAGGACCCGATAGTATCGGTGGTAAAGGGTTGCACCCTCAAAGGGGATTGGTCTGCCTTACCTAAGCAAATGTGTGAGGAGGCCAAACTGTACATTCGTCGCAAGGACGAACTGTCTATTCAAGCAGATTGCATATTGTGGGCAATCGAGTTGTAATGCCTAAGAAAGGGAGAGAGAAGTTTGTGCGTGAATTACACAGCACACAACCTGGTATAGTGATGGTGGCCAGGAATTGATTCTGAGCTGGAAGTATGCGTGCATCAGTGCAACACCTGCATGCAGCTCAGCAAAGCACCAGCGGAATCGCCGCTGAGTCTGTGGTCATGGCCATCCAAACCTTAGTCCAGGATCCATGTAGATTTTGCAGGTCACTTCCTGGGCAAGATGTTTTTAGTGATGGTGGATGCTTATTTGAAGTGGATAGAATGCATAATCATGTCATCCAGTACGTCCACGGCAACCATAGAGAATCTCAATGTCATGTTCGAGACGTATGGTCTGCCTAACATAGTGGTGAGCGACAATGGGTCGTGCTTCATCAGTCAGAAGTTTCAGGAGTTTGTAAAACTTAACGGCATAAAACTTGTAAGGTCAGCACCGTTCAAGCCTGCGTCCAACGGGCAAGCAGAACGTGCAGTACAAATTATCAAGCAAAGCATGAGGAGAGTAACCCAAAGGTCACTGCAGACCCGCTTGTCTTGCATACTGCTGAGTTACAGGACAAGACCCCACACACTCACAGGGGTCTCACCTGCTGAACTAATGATGAAAAGAGGTCTTAAGACCAAGTTGTACCTTGTACACCCAGATTTAAGTAATCATGTTGAATAAAGAAAACAGAGTCAACAAGGGTGCCATGATCGCGCAACTGTGTCATCTGAGATTTCTGTTAATGATCCTGTATATGTGTTGAATTATGGTCAGGGTCCCAATGGATCGCTGGCATGGTCATGGCCAAGGAGGGCAACAGAGTATTTGTTATTAAGCTCAAGAATGGGCAAACTTGTAGGAAACATATGGATCAAACAAAGCTGAGACACAGACGAGCCAAAGCAGTCGGTCGAAGAAACCGTTGACGACCAACCAACCTACCAGCAGCCTTCAGTGGACTCAAGGGTCATCAGTGAACCCGGAACTTCCATCACAGACTTGTTCAATAAAAATGGACTTGCAATTCCTGACATGGCCACTGCCACCCCCAACAAGTCAGCAATCCAGCCACCAGCCACAACAAACTCCACACATTCACCCAAGGCCAGAACCGAACTGAGACGGCCAACCCGGGACCGTAAAGCACCGGACCATCTCAACCTGTGAAAGACTGTGATCAGATCTCAGAGGAGGGTATTGTCATGTATGTACATGCTGTTTGTAGCCACCAGATGGTGTCATTGTTGGAGGCCACTGAGCAGCATGCGCATGGTATAAAAGGCCAGCCATTTTGTGAGTCAGATACTTTGGGCCGTAATAAAGCAGAAGCAAGGTTGTACCTTGCTCAGTTAAACAGTACTCAGTTTGAATTTATTGCATACATAACAGCGATGACATCAAATTAATTGTCTCCTCCACAGCACCATCATGCAGAAGGCCCATATAAGATTATGAGGGAGCTTGACAAGATGGATGCAGAGAGGATGTTTCCACTGATGGGGGAGACTAGAACTAGAGGGCATGATCTTAGAATAAGGGGCTGCCCATTTAAAACAGAGATGAGAAGAAATTTCTTCTCTCAGAGGGTGGAATTCGCTGCCTCAGAAAGCTGTTGAAGCCGGAACATTGAATAAATTTAGGACAGAAATAGATAGTTTCTTAAATGATAAGGGGATAAAGGGTTATGGGGAGCAGGCGGGGAAGTGGAGCTGAGTCCATGATCAGATCAGCCTTGATCTTATTGAATGGCGGAGCAGGCTCGTAGGGCCGTATGACCTACTCCTGCTCCTATTTCTTATGTTCTTATGTTCTTAAGGTATGGAATTGTCAATATTGCCCCCATGCTTAAATTTTATCTTTGCTAGAAGCTCAAGATGACAGGAAGGCAGGACAGGTTATTTGTTCTCTCTCTCCAAGATCTGTATGGACCACACCCTGGTCTGAGCAAGCACAGTGATCGGGAACACCCACCCACCTCCCAACCCCCCTGGGCTCATTGTAGTCTTGTGACTTCTTCCGATTGCGTTCAATAGCACCTTCTCCCCCAACCCCCCCGGGCTCAAAGCAGTCGTGATTTCTTCCGATCACATTCAACAGCACCTCCCACTGCCCCCCAACGCCCCCCCCCCCCTCTCCCGCCCCTCCCAAACCCCCCCCAGGCTCACTTGATTCGTAGTGCAGCCTTCCAATCACCATCTCCACCCCGAGCTTGTTTTGCAGCTGAGCCCCAGGCGTCTGTGTCCGGGCGCGGGGCCGATTCTGCCGGTCGACACTGCGACCCTCGCCCTGTTTGAAGACGTTCGGTGGTGGCGTGTGAGTAAAAAAAAATGAAAAGTTCAGAATTCCATCAAACTTTCATCTACTCCGTTGAAAGGTAAAAAATTTAATCATTATTGTGCATATTTAAAGTTTTCTTATCTCCCTCCAAAACTTCGATGAAATACAATGGCGTCTTTCTGCGCCGATTTCTCAATGTGCGCTGCTTTCTCTTAACTCACCAGAAGGTTTTTCGGGAGTGGCCAGATATGCCGACCTAGCAGAATTATTTTTGGGGCAAACTTTGAAACATGATTAAAAATTGCCGCAGTCATGAGGTAACGCCCCCTATGACATCAAAAAAAACCTTTAAAAATCGTAACTAACTCAGTACGCTGGCGCAAATTCCTTGGGGAAACTTTAATTTAAAAACTTACGCCCAAAAAACGGCACAAATGACCAGGGAAAATTGAGCCCCATATACTGGACACTGGACAAGCCAACCTTTGATAAGAAATTGGTTAAAACAGCGATACTCAAAAAATACTTTTGCACAGAAACTGCTGGAATAGCAACTAGCAGATTTAAGTCGAGATCATCTGTGTCCGGTAGTTTCGAGAGACTTACGAGCTTTCGTTCAATGATTGCCTTTTTTTAAGTATGCCACTGTTGTAAGCTTAATAAATTGCACAAACCATACTGACTGCTGCTTATTGGTGTTGTCTTGTCCAAGAACCCTTAAAAAAGCTTCTACATAGTGCTGTTGGAGAGGGTTTAAACTAGCTTGGCAGGGGGATGGGATCCTGAGAATAGATTCAGTAGGGAGGGAAGTAAAGCTGGAATTGGAAAGCAAAAACATAGAAAGTGAATTTGAAAGACAGAGGAGACAAGGGTTAGAAAGTAGTCAACAAGGAGGTTTGGCAGTACTAAATGGTATACACTTCAATGCAAGAAATATAGCCAATAAGGCAGTTGAGCTGAGAGCACAGGTAGACACTTGGGAGTATGATATTATAGCTATTACAGAGACATGGCTAAAAAAGGGGCAGGTATGGCAGCTCAACATTCCTGGTTACAGGATTTTCAGTCGGAATAGAGAGAGGGGTAAAAAACATTGATTAAAGAAACTTTTACAGCAGTGAGAAGCGATGATATGTTAGAGGGATCATCAAATGAGGCAATATGGGTCGAAGTGAAAAACAAAAAAGGGGCAATCACACTGCTGTACTATAGACCCCCAAACAGTGAGAGGGGGATAGAAGAGCAAATAGGTCGGCAAATTTCTGAGAAGTTCAAAAACTATAGGGCAGTAATAGTTGGGGATTTTAACTATCCTAATATTAACTGGGACAAAATAAGTGTGAAGGGTATAGAGGGTGCAGAATTCCTAAAATGCATTCAAGAGAACTTTTTTAGTCAGTATGTAGCAAACCCAACACAGGAGGGGACGGTTCTGGATTTAGTTTTGGGGAATAAAGCTGGGCAGGTGGAAGGGGTATCAATGGGAGAGCATTTAGGTGCTAATGACAATAATTCAGTTAGATTTAAGGCAGTTATGAAAAAGGGCAAGCTAGACCAGGAATAAAAGTTCTAAATTGAGCAAAAGCCAATTTTGATAAGCTGAGAGGTGATTTAGTCATAGTGGACTGGAAACAGCTACTTGAAGGTAAATCAGTGTCAGAGCGGTGGGAGGCATTCAAGGAGGAGATCCAGGCCACTTTCCACACCTCGGGAGCCTATTATCAGTAAGGGCAGACATCGACGACCCTCCGCCTCTATTGCACCAGCGCAGCCTTCGGCCGCCTGAGGAAGAGAGTGTTCAAAGATCAGGGCCTCAAATCTGCCACCAAGCTCATGGTCTAAAGGGCTGTGGTGATACCCGCCCTCCTGTATGGCTTGGAGACGTGGACCATATACAGTAGACATCTTAAATCGCTGAAGAAATACTACCAACGATGTCTCCGCAAGATCCTGCCAATCCCCTGCGAGATAGATGCACCAACGTTAGCATCCTCGATCAGGCCAACATCCCCAGCATCGAAGCACTGACCACACTCGACCAGCTCCATTGGGCGGGCAACATTGTTCGTATGCCTGACACAAGACTCCCAAAGCAAGCGCTCTACTCGGAACTCCTACACATCAAGCGAGCCCCAGGTGGGCAGAGGAAACTTTTCAAGGACACCCTCAAAGGCTCCTTGATAAAATACAACATCCCCACCAACACCTGGGAGTCCCTGGCCAAAGACCACCCTAAATGTAGGCAGAGCACCTTGAGTCTCATCGCCGAGAACATACAGAAAACAAGCACAGGCAGCAGGAGCGTGCGGCAAACCAGTCCCACCCACCCTTTCCTTCAACGACTGTCTGTTCCAACTGTGACAGAGACTGTAATTTCCATATTGGAGTGTTTAGTCACCTAAGAACTCACTTTTAGAGTGGAAGCAAGTCTTCCTCGATTTCGAGGGACTGCCTATGATACATTCAAGAAGGAGATCCGGAGGGTTCAGACCAAATATGTGCTCTTAAAGAAAAAAGGTGGGACTAACAAATCTAGAGCCCCCTGGGCTAGGGACATACAGAGTCGGATAAAGAAAAAAAAGGGAGGCTTATGACAGATACCAAGGGCTAAATACTGCAGAATCTCTAGAGGAGTATAGAAAGTGCAGGGGTGAAATTAAAAAGGATATTAGGAAAGCAATGACTAATTCTTGACAAGGAAAACCCAAAGATGTTTTATAAACATATTAAGAGCAAGAGGATAAATAAAGGGTAGGGTCTATTAGAGACCATGAGGGTAATCTATGTGTGGAGGCAGGAGACATGGGTATGGTTCTTAATTAATACTTTGCATCTGTTTTCACAAAAGAGAGGGGCGATGCAGACACTGCTATCGGGAAGGAGTGTGAAATATTAGACAAAATAAACATAGTGAGAGAGGAGGTATTAAGGGATTTAGCAGCTTTGAAAGTGGATAAGTCCCCAGGCCCAGATGAAATGTATCCCAGGCTGTTAGGTGAATCAAAAGAGGAAATAGCAGAGGCTTCCATCCCCTCTAGCTTCAGGTGTGGTGCCAGAGGACTGGAGGACTGTGTAAAGGGAGCAAAACCGATACCCAAACTGAATTGCAGGGCTTATCAGTATTAGGAGGTTCTTGAGGAATCAGGAGTTCCCATGTCTCTATAGAGATTGTAATTATATGTAAAACTCACTTATGTATGAAAAGCATGCTTATACACTTGCTTTAATGGGTTTTAAGAAGGGGAAGCAGCAAATCTTGCTATTTTGCAAAGCCTGATGGTTAATGAACCATCATAAGTAGCCAACACTGCATTGACCCTTAGCACAGACTGACAGAAGATGAAAACATACACTCAGTACTGAATAACAAGGGCAGTGAAGAGTCAACAGTCTAGAAAGATAGCAAACCCTGAGAAGCAAGGTCAATCAACACGTCTTGAGAAACTGAGGCAAATTTGACACCATGAGAGATGGACAGGTGGGGGAGAACCACTCAGAGCCAGTCTGAGCAGTAGGCCAATCAGTGGTTTTGTAGGAGGGTCGCACAAATTGAAAAATTGTATAACTGTGCTTGTAGAACTCTTGTACTTTGAAGTGTTCATCGGAACATTTCCCGAGCATGTTCGAATTAAAAAATGGTTAACCAAGGTTTTGTCTGCGTGATTCCGTGGTCGCTATACAATACGGGCGAGTGTCGATTCCTTATATCAGGGAATCCACCTTGAGGAAGAGAAGTCTTCTTTTTACCCCAATAACTGCTAACGTGGTACTTTTCTTTAGACAGGAGGAAGGGATAGACCGAGTAATTACAGGCCAGTGAGCCTAACATCGGCGGTGGGAAAATGATTGGGAAAAATTCTGAAGGACAGCATAAATCTTCATTTAGAAAGACATGGACAGTCAAGGACAGTCAGCATGGATTTGTTAAGGGACGGTCATGTCTGAGAAACTTGATTGAATTTTTTGAGGCGGTAACAAGGAGGGTCAATGAGGGCAATGCGTTTGATGTAGTGTATATAGATTTTAGCAAGGCTTTTGATAAGGTCCCACATGGCAGACTGGTCACAAAAGTAAAAGCCCATGGGATGCAGGGCAAAGTGGCAAGTTGGATCCCAAATTGGCTCAGAGGCAGGAAGCAAAGGGTAATGGTTGATGGGTGTTTTTGTGACTGGAAGGCTGCTTCCAGTGGGGTTCTGCAGGGCTCAGTACTAGGTCCCTTGCTTTTTGTAGTATACATCAATAGTCTCGACTTGAACATAGGGGGTATGATTAAGAAGTTTGCAGATTATACTAAAATCGGCTGTGGTTGATGATGAAGAAGAAAGCTGTAGATTGCAGGAAGATATCAATCAATTGGTCAGGTGGGCAAATGGAATTCAATCCGGAGAAGTGTGAAATAATGCATTTGGGGAGGGCTAACAAGGAAAGGGAATACACATTAAATGGTAGGACACTGAAAAGTGTAGAGGAACAAAGGGACCTTGGAGTGCAGGCCAGGTAGATAAGTTGCTTAAGAAAGTATAAGGAATATTTTCCTTTATTAGTTGAGGCATAGAATACAAGAGCAGGGGGGTTATGCTTGAACTGTATAAAACACTAGTTAGGCCACAGCTGGAGTACTGCGTGCAGTACTGGTCACCCCATTACAGGAAGGATGTGTTTGCACTGGAGAGGTACCGAGGATGTTGCCGGGAATCAAGAGTCTTAGCCATGAGGACTGATTGGATACGCTGGGTTTGTTTTCCTTGGAACAGAGGAGGCTGAGGGGAGACCTCATTGAGGTGTATAAAATTATGAGGGCCCTCGATATAGTGGATAGACAGGACCTATTTCGCTTAGCAAAGGGGTCAACAACCAAGGGACATAAATTCAAAGTAATTGGTAGAAGGTTTAGAGGGGATTTGAGAGGAAATGTTTTCACCCAGAGGGTTGGGGTCTCTAACTTACTGCCTGAAAGGGTAGTAGAGGCAGAAACCCTCACCACATTTAAAAAGTACTTGGATGTGCACTTAAAGTGCTGTAGCCTGCAGGGCTACGGACCTAGAGCTGGAAAGTGGGATTAGACTGGCCTCTTGTTGGCCGGCACGGACACGATAGACCGAAATGGCCTCCTTCCGTGCTGTAAATTTCTATGATTCTGATTCTAATAATGAAATGCTGTTGCAGAAAGTATGCAGAAGTGTTAGCTGTGGCTCAGTGGGTGGCACACTCGCCTCTAAGTCAGAAGGTTGTGGGTTCAAGTCCAACTCTAGAGTGACACTCCAATTCAGTGCTGAGGGAGTGGTGCACTGTCAGGGATGCTGTCTTTCAGATGAGAAACCGACTTCTCTCTCATTTGGCACTATTTTGAAGAGGAGCAGGGGAATTTTATCCCTCAACAAACATAGCAAAAACAGATTACACAAAAGTATGCAGGTACAGCAAGTGATCAGGAAGGCCAATGGTATCTTGGCCTTTATTGCAAAGGGGATGAAGTATAAAAGCAGGGAAGTCTTGCTACAGCTATATAAGGTATTGGTGAAGCCACACCTAGAACACTGCATGCAGTTTTGGTTTCCATATTTACGAACGGATATACTTGCTTTGGAGGCAGTTCAGAGAAGGTTCGCTGGGTTGATTCCGGGGATGAAGGCGTTGACTTATGAGGCAAGGCTGAGTAGGTTGGGCCTCTATTCATTGGAATTCAGAAGAATTCAGGGAATTATAGACTGGTCAGCCTGACATCGGTGGTGGAGAAAATGTTGGAATCAATTATTAAAGATGTAATAGCAGCGCATTTGGAAACCAGTGACAGAATCGGTCCAAGTTAGCATGGATTTATGAAAGGGAAATCATGCTTGACAAATCTTCTAGAATTTTTTGAGGATGTAATTAGTAGAGTGGACAAGGGAGAACCAATGGATGTGATGTATTTGGACTTTCAAAAGGCTTTTGACAAGGTACCACACAAGAGATTGGTGTGCAAAGTTAAAGCACATGGTATTGGGGGTAATGTATTGACGTGGATAGAGAACTGGTTGGCAGACAGGAAGCAAAGAGTAGGAATAAACGGATCCTTTTCAGAATGGCAGGCAGTGACTAGTGGGGTACTGCAAGGTTCAGTGCTGGGACCCCAGCTACTTACAATATACATTAAGGATTTAGACGAAGGAATTGAATGTAATATCTCCAAGTTTGCAGATGACACTAAGCTGGATGGCAGTGTGAGCTGTGAGGAGGATGCTAAGAGACTGCAGGGTGACTTGGACAGGTTAGGTGTGTTATGCTGATAATAAAGGATGAAACTGAGTACTGTAAGCAATGAGTGTGATCTTAGCTGCTTTAATAAGACTCCAGAGTGCAGGTACCACTTGGGTGGCCTGCTAATATACAGTGCTCCCAAGGGATGCCTGGATCCCTTGGGACTCCAACAGGTAGGCCCGCTGGTGGTGGTGTGATACAGGTTGCCAAGAGTTAAATACATAACATTACTCCCTCGTAAAGTCAATAGTACACTTATTTACAGGGTGAGATGATCTGGGGCTGGTTGCCCCTTTGTCTATTGTCTCAGTACAAATGCAGGTGTGGGTAAGTTGGTTGGTTCTTCATTGGGCTGCTGGGCAGCTGGCCTTGCCTGGCTGCTGGGGATGGTGAGTTCGGCTTCGTGGTCAACCGTGATGTCGGTTGCCACTTGTGTGTGTTGGAGGGTCGAAGTTGGCGGTGTCCTCTTCGGATTGCTCTTAGCTGTTAGTGAACCGCAATTTGATTTGGTCCAAATGCTTTCTGCACGTTAGTCCATTGGCCAATTTGACCTGGAACATCCTACTCCCTTCTTTGGCTATGACCATGCCAGTGAGCCATTTGGGACCATGTCCATAATTGAGTACAAACACAGGATTATTGACCTTAATATCGCGTGACAAATTTGCTCGATCATTGTACATACTTTGTTGATGCCTGCCCTCGACTTGATCATGGAGATCAGGGTGGACAAGAGAGAGCCTTGTTTTGAGCGCCCTTTTCATGAGCAGCTTGGCTGGGGGAGCCCCGGTGAGCGAGTGGGGTCTGGTGCGGTAGCTGAGCAGAACTCGGTACAGCCGGGTCTGCAGGGAGCCTTCTGACACACTTTTCAAGCTTTGCTTGATGGTCTGAACTGCCCGTTCTGCCTGGCCGTTGGATGCGGGCTTGAACGGGGCAGACATGACGTGCTTGATCCCATTGCGGGTCATGAATTCCTTGAATTCAGCACTGGTGAAACACGGCCCATTGTCGCTGACTAGGACGTCAGGCAGGCCATGTGTGGCAAACATGGCTCGTAGGCTTTCGATGGTGGCGGTGAACGTGCTTACAGACATTATTACACATTCAATCATTTTTGAATAAGCATCCACGACAACCAAGAGCATGTTGCCTAGAAATGGGCCCACATAGTCAACGTGGATCCTAAACCACGGTTTGGAGGGCCACGACCACAAGCTTAGCAGTGCTTCTCTGGGTGCATTGTTCAGTTGAGAGCAAGTGTTGCACTTATTGTGTTCCTAACACAGATGAGGATGCACACAGGGAGGTTAAAGTAACAGTGACCTCAGTCTTTAATAACACACTCCAGAGTGAGGAACAGGCCTTAGAGGCCAGCTTATATACATTGCTCCCAAGGGATGCTGGGATCCCTTGGGACTTCAGGGGATGAGCTCCCCGGTGGCAGAACATGGGAGTGCATGCTTTACAGATACACAACATCACTCCCCGCCCAAAGTCAAAGTGAAAACTATTTACAAGGTGAGGCGGTCGGGAGCCTTTCTTTCCCTGGTGGACCGCCTCGGTACATAGAAACATAGAAACATAGAAAATAGGTGCAGGAGCAGGCCATTCAGCCCTTCTAGCCTGCACCGCCATTCAATGAGTTCATGGCTGAACATGAAACTTCAGTACCCCCTTCCTGCTTTCTCGCCATAACCCTTGATCCCCCGAGTAGTAAGGACTTCATCCAACTCCCTTTTGAATATATTTAGTGAATTGGCCTCAACTACTTTCTGTGGTAGAGAATTCCACAGGTTCACCACTCTCTGGGTGAAGAAGTTTCTTCTCATCTCGGTCCTAAATGGCTTACCCCTTATCCTCAGACTGTGACCCCTGGTTCTGGACTTCCCCAACATTGGGAACATTCTTCCTGCATCTAACCTGTCTAAACCCGTCAGAATTTTAAACGTTTCTATGAGGTCCCCTCTCATTCTTCTGAACTCCAGTGAATACAAGCCCAGTTGATCCAGTCTTTTTTGATATGTCAGTCCCACCATCCCGGGAATCAGTCTGGTGAACCTTTGCTGCACTCCCTCAATAGCAAGAATGTCCTTCCTCAAGTTAGGAGACCAAAACTGTACACAATACTCCAGGTGTGGCCTCACCAAGGCCCTGTACAACTGTAGCAACATCTCCCTGCCCCTGTATTCAAATCCCCTCGCTATGAAGGCCAACATGCCATTTGCTTTCTTAACCGCCTGCTGTACCTGCATGCTAACCTTCAATGACTGATGTACCATGACACCCAGGTCTCGTTGCACCTTCCCTTTTCCTAATCTGTCACCATTCAGATAATAGTCTGTCTCTCTGTTTTTACCACCAAAGTGGATAACCTCACATTTATCCACATTGTACTTCATCTGCCATGCATTTGCCCACTCACCTAACCTATCCAAGTCACTCTGCAGCCTAATAGCATCCTCCTCGCAGCTCACACTGCCACCCAACTTAGTGTCATCCGCAAATTTGGAGATACTGCATTTAATCCCCTCGTCTAAATCATTAATGTACAATGTAAACAGCTGGGGCCCTAGCACAGAGCCTTGCGGCACCCCACTAGTCACTGCCTGCCATTCTGAAAAGTACCCGTTTACTCCTACTCTTTGCTTCCTGTCTGACAACCAGTACAAATGTCTGTTCTGGTGTGTTGGCTGTGCCCTCGCTGGGCTGGCGTGTTGTTGGCCCTGCAGGGCTGCTAGGTGAGCCTGGCCTTGCTGGGCTGTTGAACGTGAAGGGTTCGATTTCCTAGTCCAGCATGGTGTTGTTGATCCTTTGGGTGTGTGTTGTGGGCTCGAAAAAGGTGGTGTCTGCTGTGGGTTGTTCAGGGCAGTCTGTGAACCGCAGCCTCGTTTGGTCCAGGTGCTTTCTGCAAATTTGTCCATTGTCTAGTTTGTCTACAAACACCCTACTCCCTTCTTTAGCTATCACCGTGCCCGCGATCCACTTGGGACCATGTCCATAGTTTAGCACATACACAGGGTCATTCAGATCAATTTCCCGTGACACAGTGGCGTGACCATCGTTTATATTTTGTTGCTGCCGCCTGCTATCTACCTGATCATGCAGGTTGGGGTGAACCAGCGAGAGTCTGGTTTTAAGTGTCCTTTTCATGAGTAGCTCAGCCGGGGGCACCCCTGTGAGCAAGTGGGGTCTCGTGCAGTAGCTGAGCAGTACTCAGGATAGGCGGGTTTGGAGTGAGCCTTCTGTGACTCATTTAAGGCTCTGTTTGATGGTTTGTACTGCCCGCTCTGCCTGCCCATTGGAGGCTGGTTTAAACGGGGTCGAGGTGACATGTTTGATCCCATTGCGGGTCATGAATTCTTTAAATTCAGCACTGGTGAAACATGGCCCGTTATCACTGACCAGTATGTCAGGCAGGCCGTGGGTGGCAAACATGGCCCTCAGGCTTTCAATGGTGGCGGTGGCGGTGCTTCCCGACATTATTTCACATTCAATCCATTTTGAAAAAGCATCCACCATCACCAAGAACATTTTACCGAGAAACGGGCCTGCACAGTTCGCATGGATCCTCGACCATGGTCTGGAGGGCCAGGACCACAAACTTAGTGGTGCTTCTCTGGGCGCGTTGCTCAACTGAGCACGTACGCTGCATTGCCGTACACAGGAATCTAAGTCAGAGTCGATACCGGGCCACCACACGTGGGATCTGGCTATCGCTTTCATCATTACTATACCCGGGTGTGTGCTGTGGAGATCCGAGATGAACGTCTCCCTGCCCTTTTTTGGTAACACTACACGGTTACCCCACAACAGGCAGTCTGCCTGAATGGACAGCTCGTCCTTTCGCCGCTGGAACAGCTTGATTGGCTCTTGCATTTCAACGGGGTTGCTGGCCCAGCTCCCATGCAGTACACAGTTTTTTACTAGGGACAGCAGAGGATCGTGGCTGGTCCAAGTCCTAATCTGGCGGGCCGTGACAGGTGATTTATCATTTTCAAACGCTTCCATGACCATCAACAAGTCTGCGGGCTGCGCCACCATCAACAAGTTTGCAGGCTGCGCCATTTCCACCCCCGTGATGGGCAATGGTAGCCGACTGAGAGCATCAGCACAGTTCTCGGTGCCTGGACTGTGGCAGATGGTATAGTTATACGCTAATAGCGTGAGTGCCCGCCTTTGTATGCGGGCTGAGGCATTAGTATTTATTCCCTGGTTTTCAGCGAACAGGGATGTGAGGGGCTTGTGATCGGTTTCAAGCTCAAATTTGAGGCCAACCAGTTACTGATGCATTTTCTTTACCCCGAACACACATGCTAATGCCTCTTTCTCAATCATGCTGTAGGCCCTCTCGGCCTTCAACAAGCTCCTGGAAGCATAGGTGACAGGTTGCAACTTCCCTGCAACACCCGACTCCGTACGACGACGCATCACATGCTAGCACAAGGCTTTTACATGGGTTATACAATATAAGCAGCTTGTTGGAGCATAAAATGTTTCTGGCTTTCTCAAAAGCAATTACTTGTTTTTTTCCCCATACCCAGTTCTCACCTTTGCGCAATGACACATGTAGGGGCTCTAAAAGGGTGTTTCAACCCGGTAGGAAGTTACCAAAATAGTTGAAGAGTCCTAGGAACGACCGCAGCTCTGTGATGTTCTGTGGCCTGGGCACATTCCTGATAGCCTCTGTCTTGGCGTCTGTGGGCCGAATGCCATCCGCCGCGCTCTTTCTCCCCAAAAACTCCACTTCTGTTGCCATGAAGATGCATTTCGACCTCTTCAGCCGCAGCCCTACGCGATCCAGTCGCTGGAGGACCTCCTCCAGGTTTTGTAGGTGCTCGGCGGTGTCCAGACCCATGACCAATATGTCGTCCTGAAAGACCAAAGTGTGTGGTACCGACTTGAGCAGGCTCTCCATGTTTCTCTGGAAGATCGCTGCAGCCGACCGAATTCCAAATGGGCATCTGTTGTAGATGAACAGTCCCTTGTGCGTGTTGATGCAGATGAGGCCCTTCAAAGTCACCTCCAGCTCCTGCGTCATGTAGGCCGAAGTCAGGTCGAGCTTGGTGAATGTCTTCCTCCTGCCAGCGTCACAAATAGGTCGTCTGCCTTAGGTAGGGGGTATTGGTCCTGTAGTGAGAAACAATTAATAGTTACTTTATAATCACCGCAAATCCTGACCGTGCCATCACTTTTGAGTACTGGAACATTCGGGCTGGCCCACTCGCTGAATTCCACTGGGGAGATGATGCCCTCGCATTGCAGCCTGTCCAGCTCAATTTCCACTCTCTCCCTCATCATGTGAGGTACCGCTCGCACCTTGTGGTGAATGGGTCGTGCCTCTGGGACCAAGTGGATCCGTACCTTCGCCCTGGAAAAGTTTCCAATGCCTGGCTCAAAAAGGGAAGGAAATTTGTTCAGAACCTGGGTACATGAGACCTCATCGACGTGTGATAGCACTCGGATGTCATCCCAGTTCCAGCGGATTTTGCCCAGCCAGCTCCTTCCAAGCGTGGGGCCATCGCCCGGGACAATCCAGAGTGGCAGTTCATGCACCGTGCCCTCGTAGGTGACCTTGACCATGGCGCTGCCCAGGACAATGATAAGCTCTTTGGTGTACGTTCTCAGTTTCGTGTGGATGGGGCTCAGGGCTGGTCTGAGTGCCTTGTTGCACCACAGTCTCTCAAACATCTTTTTACTCATGATGGATTGGTTAGCGCCAGTGTCCAGTTCCATGGCTACGGGTAAGCCATTCAATTTTACGTTTAGCATTATGGGTGGACATTTCATCAAAAATGTGTGCACCCCGTGTACTTCAGCATCTGCCTCCTCTCCCTGAGGCTCGAAATTGCTTTGATACACCATGGACCAATCTTCCTCTGCCACGTGGTGCTTAGCAGGTTTTGCAGAGCTTGCAGCTCATTTGCAAGCTCTTCGGAGGTGCCCCATTGTTCCACAGCTCTTGCAAACGTACCCTTTGAAGCGGTATGAATAGGCTGAATGGAAGCCTCCACAACACCAACAAGGTGTGAATTGCCTTGCATTCATCCTTTGTTCGGGACTCTGAGTCATCTGGGTCACCTGAGGCCTGCTGGCAGTTGCAGACTTGTGGGTTCTGCCCTGTACATTTCTGCTCGCAAACACAGTTCCAATTAATTTATGAACATGGCTAGCACTTGTGTGCTGAGAGATTTGTTCGATGTTATCACTGGTGGACATAAACTCCTGTGCTATCGAAATGGCTTTACTGAGGGTCGGTGTCTCTACAGTCAAAAGTTTTCGTAGGATGGTCTCGTGGCCAATGCCCAGTACAAAAAAGTCTCTGAGCATTTGCTCCAGGTAGCCATCAAACTCACATTGTCCTGCAAGTCGCCTTAGCTCGACAACATAGCTCGCCACTTCCTGACTTTCAGATCGCTGGCACGTGTAGAACCGATACCTCGCCATCAGCACGCTCTCCCTCGGGTTAAGATGCTCCTGAACCAGTGTGCACAGCTCCTCATACGACTTATCTGTGGGTTTCACCGGAGCCAGAAGATTCTTCATGAGGCTGTAGGTCGGTGCCCTGCAGACTGTGAGGAGGACCGCTCTCCTTTTTGTAGCGCTTCCTTCTCTGTCCAACTTGTTGGCTACAAAGTACTGGTCTAGCCGTTCGACATAGGCTTCCCAGTCTTCACCCTCCGAGAACTTCTCCAGGACGCCCACAGTTTGCTGCATCTTTGTGTTGGATTCGTATTCTCGTCGCCAGTTATTGTGTTCCTAACACAGATGAGGCTACACACAGGGAGGTTAAAGTAACAGTGACCTCAGTCTTTAATAAGACACTCCAGAGTGAGGAACAGGCCTTAGGGGCCGGCTCATATACAGTGCTCCCAAGGGATGCTGGCGCACGAATGACTCTAAATCTGAGTTGATGCCGGGCCAACACACATAGGATCTGGATATGGCTTTCATCATTACAATACCTGGGTGGGTGCTGTGTAAGTCACGAATGAACGTTTCTCTGCCTTTCTTGGGCAAGACCACACGATTACCCCACAAAAGACAATCCGCCTGCAAGGACATTTCGTCTTTGCGCATGTGGAACGGCTTAATCGCCTCCTGCATCTCTGCTGAGATGCTGGACCAACTCCCATGGAGGACACAGTTTTTTACCAGGGACAGTAAAGGATCCTGGCTGGTCCAGGTCCTGATCTGGCGGGCCGTAACAGGTGACTTTTCGTTTTCGAATGCATCCATCACCATGAGCAAGTCTGCAGGCTGTGCCATTTACACCCCGGTGGTGGGCAATGGTAGCTGACTGAGAGCATCAGCGCAGTTCTCTGTGCCCGGTCTGTGGCGGATTACATAGTTGTATGCCGACAGTATGACCGCCCATCTTTGGAGGCGGGCAGAGGCATTGGTGTTAATCCCTTTGCTCTCTGAGAATAGAGATATGAGCAGCTTATGGTCAGTTTCAAGCTCAAACTTGAGACCAAACATATAAATTTTTTTCACCCCGTAAACGCATGCCAGAGCTTCTTTTTCAATCATGCTGTAAGCCCTTTCGGCCTTGGACAAACTCCTGGACGCATAAGCGACCGGTTGCAAAGTCCCCGATTCGTTAGCCTGTTGTAACACACACCCAACCCCGTATGACGACGCATCGCAAGCTAGCACTATCATTTACATGGGTTATACAGAACAAGCAGTTTGTTTGAACATAACAGATTTCTGGCTTTCTCAAAGGCAACCTCTTGTGAATCCCCCCATACCCAGTTGTCTCCCTTGCGTAGCAGCACATGTAGGGGTTCTAGCAAGGTGCTTAACCCGGGTAGGAAATTACCAAAATAATTGAGGAGTCCCAGGAATGGCCGCAGCTCCGTCAAGTTCTGTGGTCTCGGTGCGTTCTTGATGGCCTCCGTCTTGGCGTCGGTGGGTCTGATACCATCTGCTGCGATTCTTCTTCCCAAGAACACGACCTCTGGCGCCAGGAAAACACACTTTGAGCATTTCAACCTGAGTCTCAAACGATCTAGCCGACTTAGAACCTCATCCAGATTCTTCAAGTGTTCGATGACGTCCCGACCTGTGACCAGTATGTCGTCCTGGAAAACCATGGTGCGAGGAACCGACTTTAGCAGGCTCTCCATGTTCCATTGGAAAATTGCCGCGACCGACTGAATCCCGAACGGGCATCTATTATAGATGAACAGGCCTCTGTGCATGTTGATGCAGGTGAGACTTTTTGAAGATTTCTCCAGCTCCTGCGCCATGTAGGCCGAGGTTAGGTCCAACTTGGTGAACATCTTTCCTCCAGCCAGGGTCGCAAATAGGTCATCTGCCTTGGGTAGTGGGTACTGGTCCTGCAGCGAAAAGCAGTTAATCGTTACTTTATAGTCCCCACAAATTCTGATCGTGCCGTCACCTTTGAGTACCAGGACAATTGGACAGGCCCACTCATTGAATTCCACCGGCGCGATGATGCCTTCTCGCTGCAGCCTGTCCAGCTCAATTTCCACTTTCTCTCGCATCATATACGGTACTGCCCGTGCCTTGTGGTGGATGGGTCATGTGCTGGGAACCAAATGGATCTGCACTTTCGCCCCCAAGAAACTTCCAATGCCTGGGTCGAACAACGATGGAAATCTGCTCAGAACCTGGGCATGTGAGGCGTCGTCGACAGACGAAAGCGCTCGGATGTCGTCCCAGTTCCAGTGGATTTTTCCCAACCAGCTTCTGCCAAACAGTGTGGGGCCATCCCCTGGCACGATCCATAGTGGGAGTTCGTGCACTGCTCCATCATAAGAGACTTTGACTTCTGCACTGCCAATTACCAGGATTAGTTCTTTGGTGTAAATTCTTAGCTTGGTGTGAATGGGGCTGAGCTTGGGCCTGTGTGCCTTGTTACACCACAACCTGTTGAAGGCCTTTTTGCTCATTATGAACTGACTCGCATCCGTGTCCAGTTCCATGGATACTGGAATTCCGTTCAGTTCAACTTTTAACATTATTGGTGGACATTTCATGGTGAAGGTGTGTACCCCGTACACTTCTGCCTCCTCGGTTCGAGTCTCTAGTTCAGCCTGATCCACCGTGGATCGATCTTCCTCTGCAACGTGGTGGTTTGTAGGGTTTGCAGGGTTTGCAGCTCGCCTGTACATTCACTGGAGATGTCCCATTGTTCTGCAGCCGTTGCATGCATAATGCGGCATTGATGGGCCCGATGATCACCTCCACAACGCCAACAAGGTGTTAACTGCTTCGCATTAACGATAGATGGCGAATCTGGATCATCTGAGATCGTGCAGCAACTGGCGTGTACATTCCTGCTCGAAAATGACGTTACTTTGTGCACAGT
This sequence comes from Pristiophorus japonicus, assembly GCF_044704955.1. Classification (NCBI taxonomy): domain Eukaryota; kingdom Metazoa; phylum Chordata; class Chondrichthyes; family Pristiophoridae; genus Pristiophorus; species Pristiophorus japonicus. Next base: position 213,850,525 of record NC_091979.1, on the reverse strand, counting down.
ACTGGCCGAAACCTCTTTATGCCACAAAATTTGTTTGGTGTTATCGCTGGTGGACATAAATGCCTGGGCTATCGTTATGGCTTTGCTCAGGTTTGGTGTTTCAACAGTCAATGGTTTGCGAAGGATTACCTCATGGCCAATGCCAAGCACAAAAAAGTCTCTCAGCATTTGTTCTAGGAATCCATCAAATTTGCAATGTCCTGCAAAGTGCCTTAGTTCGGCGACGTAGCTCACCACTTGCTGGCCCTCCGACCATTGACCCGTATAGAATCGATACCTCGCCATCAAAACGCTTTCCTTAGGAGTTAGGTGCTCCCGGACCAGCGTACACAATTCTTCATAGGATTTGGTTGTTGGTTTTACCGGAGCTAGAAGATTCTTCATGAGGCCATAAATTGTTGCCCCACAGACGGTAAGGAGGATCGCCCTTCGTTTGGCAGTGTTCTCGTCCCCTTCCAGCTCATTGGCCACGAAGTATTGGTCGAGTCTCTCCACGAAGGCCTCCCAATTGTCCCCTTCTGAGAACTTCTCCAGGATACCAACTGTTCTTTGCATTTTTGCACGGTTGTCGTTATCTCGTCGCCAATTGTTACACTCATAATAAAGGATGAAACTGAGTACTGTAAGCAATGAGTAGGTGTGACCTTAGCTCTTTTAATTAGTCTCCAGAGTGCAGATACCGGGTGGGTGGCCTGCTTATATACAGTGCTCCCAAGGGATGCTGGGATCCCTTGGGACTCCAACAGGTAGGCCCTCTGGTAGTGGTGTGATACAGGTTGCCAAGGGTTAAATACATAACAAGGTGAGTGGTCAAATACATGGCCGATGCGATATAGTGTAAATGAATATGAGGTTATCCACTTTGGTGGTAAAAACAGGAAGGCAGACTATTATCTGAATGGTGACAGATTAGTAAAAGGGGAGGTGCAATGAGACCTGGGTGTCATGGTACATCAGTCATTGAAAGTTGGCATGCAGTTACAGCAGGCGGTGAAGAAGGCAATGTTGGCCTTCATAGCGAGAGGATTTGAGTATAGAAGCAGGGAGGTCTTATTACAGTTGTACAGGGCCTTGGTGAGGCCACACCTTGAATATTGTGTACAGTTTTGGTCTCCTAATCTGAAGAAGGACATTCTTGCTATTGAGGGAGTGCAGTTAAGGTTCACCAGACTGATTCCCGGGATGGCAGGACTGACATATGAAGAAAGATTGGATTGACTAGGCTTATATTCAATGGAATTTATAAGAATGAGAGAGGATCTCATAGAAACATATACAATTCTGATGGGACTGGGCAGGTTAGATGCAGGAAGAATGTTCCCGATGTTGGGGAAGTCCAGAACCAGGGGTTACAGTCTAAGGATAAGGGGTAAGCCATTTAGGACTGAGAAACTTCTTCACTCAGAGAGTTGTAAGCATGTGGAATTCTCTACCACAGAAAGTTGTTGAGGACAGTTCGTTAGATATATTCAAAAGGGAGTTAGATGTGGCCCTTACGGCTAAAGGGATCAAGAGGTATGGAGAGAAAGCAGGAATGGGGTACTGCATGATCATATTGAATGGTGGTGCAGGCTCGAAGGGCCGAATGGCCTACTCCTTCACCTATTTTCTATGTTTCTATGAATGAGAGGTGATCTTATCGAGACGTATAAGATTATGAAGGGGCTTGACAGGGTGAATGCAGAGAGCATGTTTCCACTGATAGGGGAGACTAAAACTAGAGGGCATGATCTTAGAATAAGGGGCCGCCCATTTAAAACAGAGATGAGGAGAAATTACTTCTCTCAGTGGGTTGTAAATCTGTGGAATTCGCTGCCTCAGAGAGCTGTGGAAGCTGGGACATTGAATAGATTTAAAACAGAAATAGACAGTTCCTTAAACGATGAGGGGATAAGGGATTATGGGGAGCGGGCGGGGAAGTTGAGCTGAGTCCATGATCAGATCAGCCATGATCTTTTTGAATGGCGGATCAGGCTCAAGGGGCGTTATGGCCTATTCCTGTTCCTATTTCTTATGTTCTTATGATTATCTGGTCATTATCACATTGTTGTTTGTGGGAGCATTCTGTGCACAAATTGGCTGCCATGTTTCCCACATTACAACACTGACTACACTCCAAAAGTACTTCATTGGCTGTAAAATGCTTTAAGGCGGGTGGTTGTGAAAGACGCTATAGAAATCCAAGTCTTTCTTTCTTGTAACTTTTGATCTTTATGTTCAAATTTTTTAAAAATACTGCCACAGCGCCGCCCCATGACCTAAGGACTCATCCTGCCGCAGCGCCGCCCCGTGGCCATAGGACGCATCCTGCCGCAGCGCCGCCCCGGGGCCGGAGGACGCGTCCTACCACAGCGCCGCCCCGTGGCCGGAGGACTCATCCTGGCGCAGCGCCGCCCCCATGGCCGGAGGACTCATCCTGGCGCAGCGCCGCCCCGTGGCCGGAGCACTGGCGGTCACATCCTGCTGCGGTGGTTCTGATGCGGATCTTGAGGTAAACAGTGAGTGAGGAGGAATATCTCCGGCAGCTGACAGGACGGCTACCCGAGCCAATAAAGTCTCCGGCGGTGGCCGGTAGACGCCAGCGGGGCGAAAGCCTCCAGTCCGGCCTGGAGACGGCCTTCCGCGCTGTGGCTTGCGAGAGGGAGCGGGGCCTTGGGTTTGTGTGGGGCGGCGGCCTGCGAGCGGTGGGAGGTGATGCTGGAGCTGGAGCAGGTGAATGTGGGAGAGCGCTCCCCTCTTCTTCCCCACAGCGGTCTGTGCCTTTATGCTCGGGCTATTCTGGTAAATTAAAGTCACTAAAATCTGGGTGAAGGACAAACACTTCTTAAAATTGGCCCATTTGAATTGTCGCAGTCACTAGGGCTGGACTTTCCACGCGATCGCTGGGCAGCTGTGTGTCAGAGTAGGAATTTCCACAGGAAGGATAAATACACCGGAATGAAGGTTACATTTTGATAGGTTGCATAAACTAAGCAGGCTTGTATTCCCTTGACTATAGAAGATTACGGGGTGATCTAATTGAGGTGTTATAGATGATTTTATATTATTTGATAGGGTAGATAGAGAAAAACTATATTTCTGGTCAGGGAGTCCAGAACAAGGGAAATTAACTTTAAAATTAGAGCCAGACATTTCAGGGGGTGATGGAAAGCAATTATTCTAGTGGCAATCTGGAACTCTTTCCTTCAAAAAGCTGTTGAGGCTGGGAGTCAATTGAAAATATCAAAAGTGAGATTGATAGATTTTTGTTAGGCAAGGGTATTCAGGGATGTAGAACCAAGGTGGAAAATAGAGTTGAGTTACAGATCGGTCATGATCTAATTGACTGATGGAACAGGCTCAAGCAGCTGATTGGCCTCCTCCTGTTCCCATGTTTCAACTTAAGGAAAGAGTAGGGCCTATTAGGGACCAAAATGGTGATCTATGTGTGGAGGGATGTGGGTAAGGTACTTAATGATTTAGACGAGGGGATTAATTGTAGTATCTCCAAATTTGCGGTGGCAGTGTGAGCTGCGAGGAGGATGCTATGAGGCTGCAGAGTGACTTGGACAGGTTAGGTGAGTGGGCAAATGCATGGCAGATGAAGTATAATGTGGATAAATGTGGGGTTATCCACTTTGGTGGTAAAAACAGAGAGACAGACTATTATCTGAATGGTGACAGATTAGGAAAAGGGGAAGTGCAATGAGACCTGGGTGTCATGGTACATCAGTCATTGAAGGTTGGCATGCAGGTACAGCAGGAGTTAGATGTAGTCACTACTAGGGGGATCAAGGGGTATGGTGAGAAAACAGGAATGGGGTACTGAAGTTGCATGTTCAGCCATGAACTAATTGAATGGCGGTGCAGGCTCGAAGGGCCGAATGGCCTACTCCTGCACCTATTTTCTATGTTAATGAATACTTTGTGACTGTTCACAAAAGAGAGGAATGATGCTGACATGAAGTTGAGGAAGAAGAGAGTGAAATATTGGATGGGATAAATATAGTAAGAGAGGAAGTATTAGGGGGTTTAGCATTTTTAAAAGTAGATAAATTGCCAGGACCAGATGAAATATATCCAAGGCAAGGGAGGAAATTGTGGAGGTTCTGACCATCATTTTCCAGTTTTCCCTGGTGCCAGAGGAATGGAGAACTGCTGATGTTATACCATTGTTTGTTTAAAAAGGGAAGAAGGGATAAAAACCGAGTAATTACAAGCCAGTTAGTTTAACCTTAGTGGTGGGCAAATTCTGAGGGACAGTATAAGCCTTCATTTAGAAAGATACAGATTGATATTGGATTTGTTAAGGGAAGATTGTGTCTGACTAACTTGATTGTATTTTTTGAGGAGGTAACAAGGAGTGTTGATGAGGCCAGTGCATTTGATGTAGTCTACATGGATTCTAGCAAGGCTTTTGACAAGGTCTCGCATGATAGGCTGGTCAAAAAAGTAAAAGCCCATGTGATCCAAGGGAGAGTGGCAAATTGAATCCAAAATTATCTCAGTGGCAGGAAACAAAGGGTAATGGTTGATGGGTGTTTTTGCAACTGAAAGGCTGTTTCCAGTGGGGTTCCACAGGGCTAGTACTTGGTCCCTTGCTTTTTGTAGTATAAATGATTTTGATTTAAATGTAGGAGGCATGATAGACATTTGCAGATGACACAAAAATTGGCTGTGTGGTTGACAGTGAGGAGGAAAGCTTTAGACTGCAGGAAGATATTGATGAACTGGTCAGTTGGGTAGGAAAATGGAATTCAATCCAAGAAAAAAAAGTGTGAGGTAATGCATTTGGGGAGGGGCAACAAAGCAAAGGAATACACAATAAATTGGAGGATACTGAGAGGTTTGGAGGAACAGAGGGTCCTTGGAGTGTATGTCCACAGATCCTTAAAGGCAGCAGGACTGGTCAGTTTTTAAGGTAGTTAAAAAGGCATATGGAATGCTTTCCTTTATTAGCCGAGGCGTAAAATATAAAAGCAGGAATGTTATACTAGAACTGTATACAACATTAGTTGGGCCACAGCTTGAGTACTGCGAACAGTTCTGGTCACCACATTACAAGAAAGATGTGATTGTACTGGAGAGGGTGCAGAGGAGATTTGCAACGGTGTTGCCAGGACTGGAAAATTTTAGCTATGAGGGAAGATTGGATAGGCTGGAGTTGTTTTCTTTGGAACAGAGGAGGTTGAGGGGAGATTTAATTGAGGTGCATAAAATTATATGGTGCCTAGATAGAGTGGATAGGAAGGACCTATTTCCCTTAGCAGAGGGGTCAATAACCAGGGGGCATAGATTTAAAGTAGTTGGTAGAAGGATTAGAGGGGAGATGAGGAAACCTTTACAGGCAGCAGGTTCCAGACCCCCACATCACATTTTAAAAAGTACTTGGATGTGCACTTAAAGAGCTGTAAGCTACAGGGCTACTGACCTAGTGCTGGAAGGTGGGATTAGGTAGCTCTTTTTCGACTGACACGGACACAATGGGCCGAATGGCCTCCTTCCATGTTGTAATTTTCTAAGATTCTATCATTCATGGGAGTACTTTTCATTTCTTTTGTTTTCTACTACCTGACTCCACCTGTGCCTCAGCCCTCATCCATGCCTTTGCTACCTCTAGACCTGACTCTTCCAATGCTCTTCTGGCCAGCCTCCCATCTTCCACCCTCTGTAAACTTGAGCTCATCCCAAACTCTGTTGCCTGTATCCTAACTGCATCAAGTCCTGTTCACCCATCACCCCTGTGCTCGCTGACCTGCAGTGGTTCCCAGTCTGGCAGCACCTGGATTTAAACAAAATTCTCATCCTTGTTTTCAAATCCTTCCATGGCCTCACCCCTCCCTATCTCTGTAACCTCCTCCAGCTCCACAACACTCTGAAGTCTCTGCGCTCCTCCAATTCTGGCTTCGTGTGCATCTCCTATTTTAATTGCTCCACCATTGGTAGCTGTGCCTTCAGCTGCCAAAGCCATAAGCTCTGGCATTCCCTAAGTGCCTCTACCTCCCTCTCCTTTTAAGACATTCTGTGAAAGCTTTTGGTCATCTGTCTAATATCTCCTTGTGTGGCTTGGTGTTTGATTATGCTCCTGTGAAGCGGCTTGGGATGTTTTGCTACATTAAAGGTGCTATAGAAATGCACGTTGTTGTAAATTTTAGTTGGCATATTTTTGCCCACTTGCATATTTTATCGAGTCACTGTCAATTCTGAGGTGTCCCCTCCAATTCCACTATCCCTCCTAGTTTGGCCACTGCAAATTTAACTAATTTGCATTGAGTTTCTGAATCCCAATTTATTGATGTAAATAAGAAACAGTGGTGGGCCCACACTGAGCCCTGGGTCACCCCTACCTTAGTACTACATCCCACTCTGGTATAATTCCTTTAAAAATTACTTGTATTGTACCTATTAGCAAATTTCTTCTCCAATTTCCAGAGGTTACTGTGAATCCTTACAGCTTTAAGTTTAACTAGAAGGCTTTTTTTAGCCTGCTGGCAGAAGGTCGTGGGTTCAAGTCCCACTCTGGAGACTTGAGCACATAATCTAGGCTGACACTCCAATGCAGTACTGAGGGAGTGCTGCACTGCTGGAGGTGCCGTCCTTTGGATAAAAACATAAGAATTAGGAGCAGGAGTAGGCCACACCCCTTCCTCGAGCCTGCTCTGCCATTCTGTAAGATCATAGCTGATCTTTGACCTCAACTCCACTTTCCTGCCGCTCTCCATATCCCCATATCCCTTGATTCCCCAGAATATTTTCCTACATTACAACAGTGACTACATTTCAAAAAGTACTTCATTCGTGTTTTTATGACATCCGGTGATCGGGAAAAGTGCTATATAAAAATGTCTCCGGAAAAGTGCTATATAAAAATGTCGTCTTTCTCGAGTCCAAAAATCTGTCTTGGCCTTGAATATACCCAACAGGTCAGCTTCCAAAGCCCTTTGGGGCAGAGAATTCCAAAGATTCACAACCCTGAGTGAAGAAATTCCTCCTCATCGCGTTCTTAATTGGCCTACCCCTTAACCTGAGACTGTGACCCCTAGTTCTCGACTCTCCAGCCGGGGAAAACAAACTCTTGGCATCGACCCTGTCAAACCCCCTCAGAATCTTATGTTTCAATTAGATCACCTCTCATTCCTTTAAACTTCAGAGCATATAGGCCCAACCTAATCAATCTCTCCTCAAAGGAAAAAACACTCATCCCAGGAATTAACCCAGTAAATCTTTGTTGCACTGTCTCTAAGGCAAGTATGTCTTTCTTCCGATACAGAGATCACAACTGTGCACAGTGCTCCAGGTGTGGTCTCACCAAAGCTGTGTACAATTGTAGCAAACCTGCCTTACTCTTGTATTCCAATCCTCTTGTAATAAAGGCCAACATATGCCATTTGCCTTCCTAATCGCTTGCTGTATCTACATGCTAAAGCTGTGTTTCCTGTATCCTAACTCTCTCTGAACACCAACATTTAATAGTTTCTCACCATTTTAAAAAAAATATTCTGTTTTTCTATTCTTCCTACCAAAGTGAATAACCTCACATTTCCCTACATTATACTCCATCTGCCACCTAATTGCCCACTCACTTAACATAAGAACATAAGAATTAGGAGCAGGAGTAGGCCATTCCGCCCCTCGAGCCTGCTCAGTGAGATCATGGCTAATCTTCTACCTCAACTCCACTTTCCTGCACTATCCCCATACCCCTTTAATATCCAAAAATCTATCTATCTCTGTTTTGAATATTCTCAATGACTGAGCCTCCACAGCAGTCTGAGGTAGAGAATTCCAAAGATTCACCACCCTCTGAGTGAAGAAATTTCTCCTCATCTCAGTACTAAATGGCCGACCCCTTAATCTGAGACTGTGACCATTGGTTATAGACTCCCCAGTCAGAAGAAACATCCTCCCCGCATCTACCCTGTCAAGCCCTGTAAGAATTTTATGTTTCAATGAGATCACCTCTCATTCGTCTATAATAGGCCTAGTCTACTAAATCTCTCCTCATAGGATAATCCCCCATCCTAGGAATCAATCTGGTAAACCACCTTTGCACTCCCTCAATGGCAAGTCTATGCTTCTTTAGGTAAGGGAGACTAAAACTGTACACAATACTCCAGGTGCGTTTCACCAGGGCCCTATATAATTGCAGTAAGATGTCTTTACTCTTGTACTCATCCTCTTGTAATAAAGGCCAACATTCCATTTGCTTTCTTAATTGCTTGCTGTACCTGCATGTTAATTTTCAGTGATTCGTGTACAAGGACACCCAGTTCCCTCTGAACACCAACATTTCCCAATCTATCACCATTTTAAAAAAAATACTCTTGCTTTTCTATTTTTCCTACCAAAGTGGATAACTTCACATTTCTCTACCTTGTATTCCATTTGCCATGTTCTTGCCCACTCACTTAGCCTGTTTATATCCCCTTGGAGTCTCTTTACATCCTCCTCACAACTTGCATTCCAACCTAGCTTTGTATCATCAGCAAACTTGGATATATTACATTTGGTCCCCTCATCCAAATCATTGAGACAGATTGTGAATAGTTGGGGCCCAAGCACTGATCCTTGCGGCACCCCACTGGTTACAATCTGCCAATCCGAAAATGACCCGTTTATTCCTGCTCTCTGCTTTCTGTCCGTTAACCAATCCTCCATTCATGCTAGTATATTACCCCTAATCCCATGAGCCCTAATTTTGTTTAATAACCTCTTATGTGTCACCATATCAAATGCCTTCTGAAAATCCAAATACACCACATCCACTGGATCTCCCTTATCTATTCTGCTAGTTACAACCTCAAAAAACTCTTAATAGATTTGTCAAACATGATTTTCCTTTCATAAATCCGTGTTGATGCTGCCCAATCCTATTATTATTTTCTAATTGCCCTGTTACCACATCCTTAACTTCTAGCATTTTCCCTACTACTGATGTCAGGCTAACTGGTCTGTAGTTCCCCATTTTCTCTCTTCCCTCCTTTTCTTAAATAGTGGGGTTACATTAGTGACCTTCCAATCTGCGGGAATTGTTCTAGAATCTATGGAATTTTGGAAGATGACAACCAATGCATCCACTCTCTCTATAGCCACCTCTTTCAAAACCTGAGGATGTAGGCCATCAGGTCCAGGGGATTTATCGGCTATCAGTCCCATTCATTTTTCCAGCACTATTTTCGTTATTAATTTATTTCAGTTCCTCATTCTCGCTAGACTCTTGGTACTCTACTATTACTATTTTTGTGTATTCTTCCATGAAGACAGACATAAATTATTTGTTTTATTTCTCTGCCATTTCCTTATTTCCCATTTATAATTTCTCCTGTCTCAGCTGTAGGGGACCCACATTTACTTTTGCTAATCTTTTCCTTTTTACATGCCTATTAAAGCTTTCACTGTCTGTTTTTATGTCTCTCGCTAGTTTATTTTCCCTTTCTTTATCAATCTCTTGGACCTCCTTTGCTGAATTCTAAAATTCTCCCAATCCTCAGACTTACTGCTCTTTTTGGCAACATGACAAGCCTCTTCCTTTGATCTAATACTATCTTTAACATCTCTTGTTAACCACGGTTGGACCACTTTTCCTGTGGGATTTTTGTGCCTTAAAGGAATGTATGTTTGTTGTAAATTATGTATTAATTTTTTTTAATGCTAGCCATTGCATGTCTACCATCCTACCTTTTAATGTAGTTTCCCAATCTATCTTGGCCAACTCGCCCCTCATACCTACGTAGTTTCCTTTGTTTAGATTTCAGACCCTAGTTTCGGATTTAACTAAATCACTTTCAAACTTGCATCATATTATGGTCACTCTTCCCTCTTTACTACAAGGCTATTAATTAACCCTTTCTCATTGCACAATACTAGATCTAAAATAACCTGTTCTCTAGCTGGTTCCTCAACATACTGATCTAGAAAAGCATCTTTAATACATTCCATGAATTCATCCTCCACACTATTACTGTAAATTTGGTTTGCCCAGTCAATATGTAGATTGAAGTCCCCCATGAATACTGTATTACCCTTGTTACACTGTACTTCTAATTTCCCGATTTATACTCTGTCCTACATTACATTGTTTGGGGGCCTATAAATAACTCCCACCAATATTTTCTGCCCCTTGCAGTTTCTTAGCTCCACCTAAACTGATTCTACTTGGTTTTCAGAGCTAAGATCCTTTCTCACTACTGTCTTTATCCCATCCTTTATTATCAGGGCTATCCCCTCCTCTTCCATTTTGCCTATCTCTTCTAAAAGTTAATTATCCTGGAATATTCAGTTCCCAACCTTGGTCACTTTGCAACCCCATCTCCATAATGGCTACTCGATCAAACCTATTAATTTCTGTCTGCACCATTCTATTTTGTTGCGAATGCTTCACCCATTCAGATATTGTGCCTTTAGCTTTGACTTTTTTCTATTTTTCCTGATGCCATCTTTGTCAGTAATGCCCTATTATCTTTGCTACTCTCTCTGTCCCTTCCTGACCCACTTTGCTCTGCTCTCGAGCCTTGACATTTCTCTTGCTGCTTTTAAATTTACTCTTTCCTGACTCCTTCCACCCAACCCCCCATTATTTTAAAGCCCTGTCTACTGCCCAAGTTATTCGATTCGCCAGGACACTGTCCCAACAGAACAGCTCCCTCTTTCCCCAGTACTGGTGCCAATGCCCCATGAAGCAAACCCACTGCCTCCCACACATCTCTTTGAGCTACGCATTTAACTTTCTAATCTGCTTATCCCTATAACAATTGGCGCGTGACTCAGGTAACAATCCAGAGATTATTACTTTTTTGAGGTTCTGCTTTTAATTTTGATCCCAACTCCTCAAACTCTTTCAGCAGAACCTCATTCCTAGATCTACCTATGTCGTTGATTCCTACATGGACCACGACAACTGGATCCTCCCCTTCCCACTCCAAGTTTTTCTCTAGCCACAAGGAGATGTATTTAACCCTGGCACTTGGCAGGCATCGCAACCTTTTCAAACTCCCGGTCGTGGCTGCAGAGAACAGTATCAATCCCTCTGACTGTACTGTCCACTACCACAACTGCATTCCCTTTCACTACCCCCACTTGAATGGCCTCCTGCATCATGGTGCCATGGTCAGCGTGCTCATCCATCCTGCAGGCTTTTCCCTCATCCACATAGCAGCAAAAACCTCATACCTGTTTGGATAAGGGCAAAGGCTGAGGCCCCTCCAGCACTGCACCTGGGGTCCCCTTACCTGCCTGAATTGCAGTCACACCCTCCTGTCCCTGACCACTAACCAGATCTGTACCATTACCTAATCTAAGGGGTGTGACTGCCTCCTGGATCAAAGTGTCCAGGTAACTCTTCCCCTGAAATGTCTGCAACTCAGACTCCAACTCAACAACTCTGGGCTGAAGTTGCAGGCACACACTGCAAACGTGGTTGTCCGGGATCACAATGCTCTCCACAAACTCTTTCATGCTGCAGTTGTGGCACATCATCTGCACTGCCATCCCAATATGACCTTGTTCTATTTAATTAAATGTAATTACATTTGTATTTAAGTAACTTAGTTTACAGTTTAGTTCCTTGACTTCTTAATTAATCTGGATTAAGTAATGGATAATGAAATTAAAAACCTACCATAACACAAAGCACTACAAATAGAGTGGGCAAAAAGCAGCAACTCGTTCTGTCCCTCTCTCCTCTCCCCCCCCCCCCCCCCCCCCCCCCCCGCTCTCTCTCTCCCCCCCCCCCCCCCCCCCCCGCTCTCTCTCCCCCCCCCCCCCGCTCTCTCTCCTCCCCCCCCCGCTCTCTCTCCTCCCCCCCCCCCCCCCCCCGCTCTCTCTCCTCCCCCCCCCCCCCCCGCTCTCTCTCCTTCCCCCCCCCCCCCCCCGCTCTCTCTCTCCCCCCCCGCTCTCTCTTCCCCCCCCCCCCCCGCTCTCTTCCCCCCCCCCCCCCGCTCTCTTCTCTCCCCCCCCCCCGCTCTCTTCTCCCCCTCCCCCCCCGCTCTCTTCTCCCCCTCCCCCCCCCGCTCTCTTCTCCCCCTCCCCCCCCCCGCTCTCTTCTCCCCCTCCCCCCCCCGCTCTCTTCTCCCCCTCCCCCCCCCCCGCTCTCTTCTCCCCCCCCCCCGCTCTCTTCCCCCCCCCCCCGCTCTCTTCCCCCCCCCCCCGCTCTCTTCCCCCCCCCCCCCGCTCTCTTCCCCCCCCCCCCGCTCTCTTCCCCCCCCCCCCGCTCTCTTCCCCCCCCCCCCGCTCTCTTCCCCCCCCCCCGCTCTCTTCCCCCCCCCCCCGCTCTCTTCCCCCCCCCCCGCTCTCTTCCCCCCCCCCCCGCTCTCTTCCCCCCCCCCGCTCTCTTCCCCCCCCCCGCTCTCTTCCCCCCCCCCCGCTCTCTTCCCCCCCCCCCGCTCTCTTCCCCCCCCCGCTCTCTTCCCCCCCCCCCGCTCTCTTCCCCCCCCCCGCTCTCTTCCCCCCCCCCCCGCTCTCTTCCCCCCCCCCGCTCTCTTCCCCCCCCCGCTCTCTTCCCCCCCCCCGCTCTCTTCCCCCCCCCCGCTCCTCTCCCCCCCCCGCTCTCTTCCCCCCCCCCCGCTCTCTTCCCCCCCCCCGCTCTCTTCCCCCCCCCCGCTCTCTTCCCCCCCCCCCGCTCTCTTCCCCCCCCCGCTCTCTTCCCCCCCCCCGCTCTCTTCCCCCCCCCGCTCTCTTCCCCCCCCCGCTCTCTTCCCCCCCCCGCTCTCTTCCCCCCCCCCGCTCTCTTCCCCCCCCCCGCTCTCTTCCCCCCCCCGCTCTCTTCCCCCCCCCGCTCTCTTCCCCCCCCCCCGCTCTCTTCCCCCCCCCCGCTCTCTTCCCCCCCCCCGCTCTCTTCCCCCCCGCTCTCTTCCCCCCCCCCGCTCTCTTCCCCCCCCCCCCGCTCTCTTCCCCCCCCCCCGCTCTCTTCCCCCCCCCGCTCTCTCCCCCCCCCGCTCTCTTCCCCCCCCCCGCTCTCTTCCCCCCCCCCGCTCTCTTCCCCCCCCCCGCTCTCTTCCCCCCCCCGCTCTCTTCCCCCCCCCCGCTCTCTTCCCCCCCCCCCGCTCTCTTCCCCCCCCCCGCTCTCTTCCCCCCCCCCCGCTCTCTTCCCCCCCCCGCTCTCTTCCCCCCCCCCCGCTCTCTTCCCCCCCCCGCTCTCTTCCCCCCCCCGCTCTCTTCCCCCCCCCCGCTCTCTTCCCCCCCCCCCCGCTCTCTTCCCCCCCCCCGCTCTCTTCCCCCCCCCCCGCTCTCTTCCCCCCCCCCGCTCTCTCCCCCCCCCCGCTCTCTTCCCCCCCCCCGCTCTCTTCCCCCCCCCGCTCTCTTCCCCCCCCCGCTCTCTTCCCCCCCCCCCGCTCTCTTCCCCCCCCCGCTCTCTTCCCCCCCCCCGCTCTCTTCCCCCCCCCGCTCTCTTCCCCCCCCCCGCTCTCTTCCCCCCCCCCGCTCTCTTCCCCCCCCCCGCTCTCTTCCCCCCCCCGCTCTCTTCCCCCCCCCCCGCTCTCTTCCCCCCCCCCGCCTCTCTTCCCCCCCCCCCCCGCTCTCTTCCCCCCCCCCCGCTCTCTCCCCCCCCGCTCTCTTCCCCCCCCGCTCTCTTCCCCCCCCCCCCGCTCTCTTCCCCCCCCCCCCGCTCTCTTCCCCCCCCCCCCGCTCTCTTCCCCCCCCCCCGCTCTCTTCCCCCCCCCCCCCCCCCGCTCTCTTCCCCCCCCCCCCCCCCCCCGCTCTCTTCCCCCCCCCCCCGCTCTCTTCCCCCCCCCCCCCGCTCTCTTCCCCCCCCCCCCCGCTCTCTTCCCCCCCCCCCTGCTCTCTTCCCCCCCCCCCGCTCTCTTCCCCCCCCCGCTCTCTTCCCCCCCCCCCCGCTCTCTTCCCCCCCCCCCGCTCTCTTCCCCCCCCCCGCTCTCTTCCCCCCCCCCCCGCTCTCTTCCCCCCCCCCGCTCTCTTCCCCCCCCCCGCTCTCTTCCCCCCCCCCCCGCTCTCTTCCCCCCCCCCCCGCTCTCTTACCCCCCCCCCCGCTCTCTTCCCCCCCCCCCCCGCTCTCTCTCCTCCTCTCCTCCCCCCCCCCGCTCTCTCTCCTCCCCCCCCCCCCCCCGCTCTCTCTCCTCCCCCCCCCCGCTCTCTCCCCCCCCCCCCCCCGCTCTCTCTTTCCCCCCCCCCCCCGCTCTCTCTTTCCCCCCCCCCCCCCCGCTCTCTTCTCTCCCCCCCCCCCCCGCTCTCTTCTCTCCCCCCCCCCCCCCCGCTCTCTTCTCTCCCCCCCCCCCCCCGCTCTCTTCTCCCCTCCCCCCCCCCGCTCTCTTCTCCCCCTCCCCCCCCGCTCTCTTCTCCCCCTCCCCCCCCCCCCCGCTCTCTTCCCCCCCCCCCCCCCCCCCCCCGCTCTCTCTCCTCCCCCCCCCCCCCGCTCTCTCCCCCCCCCCCGCTCTCCCCCCCCCCCGCTCTCTCTTCCCCCCCCCCCCCCCGCTCTCTTCCCCCCCCCCCCCCGCTCTCTTCTCTCCCCCCCCCCCCCCCCGCTCTCTTCTCCCCCTCCCCCCCCCCGCTCTCTCTCCCCCTCCCCCCCCCCGCTCTCTTCTCCCCCTCCCCCCCCCCCGCTCTCTTCTCCCCCTCCCCCCCCCCGCTCTCTTCTCCCCCTCCCCCCCCCGCTCTCTTCTCCCCCCCCCCCCGCTCTCTCCCCCCCCCCCGCTCTCTCCCCCCCCCCCCCCCCGCTCTCTCCCCCCCCCCCCCGCTCTCTCTTCCCCCCCCCCCCCCGCTCTCTCTTCCCCCCCCCCCCCGCTCTCTTCCCCCCCCCCGCTCTCTTCCCCCCCCCCCCGCTCTCTTCCCCCCCCCGCTCTCCCCCCCCCCCCGCTCTCTCCCCCCCCCCCCGCTCTCTCCCCCCCCCCCCGCTCTCTCCCCCCCCCCCCCCCCGCTCTCTCCCCCCCCCCCCCCCGCGCTCTCCCCCCCCCGCTCTCTTCCCTCCCCCCCCCCCCGCTCTCTTCCCCCCCCCTGCTCTCTTCCCCCCCCCCCCCCCGCTCTCTTCCCTCCCCCCCTCTCTCCCCCCCCCCGCTCTCCCCCCCCCGCTCTCCCCCCCCCCCCGCTCTCCCCCCCCCCCCCGCTCTCTCCCCCCCCCCCCCCGCTCTCTCCCCCCCCCCCCGCGCTCTCTCCCCCCCCCCCCGCTCTCTCCCCCCCCCCCCCCCGCTCTCTTCCCTCCCCCACCCCCGCTCTCTTCCCTCCCCCCCCCCGCTCTCTTCCCTCCCCCCCCCGCTCTCTTCCCTCCCCCCCCCGCTCTCTCCCCCCCCCCGCTCTCTCCCCCCCCCCCCGCTCTCTCCCCCCCCCCGCTCTCCCCCCCCCCCCCGCTCCCCCCCCGCTCTCCCCCCCCCCCGCTCTCCCCCCCCCCCCCCGCTCTCCCCCCCCCGCTCTCCCCCCCCCCCCCCGCTCTCCCCCCCCCCCCCGCTCTCCCCCCCCCCGCTCTCCCCCCCCGCTCTCCCCCCCCCCGCTCTCCCCCCCCCCGCTCTCCCCCCCCCCCCGCTCTCCCCCCCCCCCCGCTCTCTTCCCCCCCCCGCTCTCTTCCCCCCCCGCTCTCTTCCCCCCCCGCTCTCTTCCCCCCCCCCGCTCTCTTCCCCCCCCGCTCTCTCCCCCCCCGCTCTCTTCCCCCCCGCTCTCTTCCCCCCCCCGCTCTCTTCCCCCCCCCCGCTCTCTTCCCCCCCCCGCTCTCTTCCCCCCCCCGCTCTCTCCCCCCCCCGCTCTCTTCCCCCCCCCGCTCTCTTCCCCCCCCCGCTCTCTTCCCCCCCCCGCTCTCTTCCCCCCCCCGCTCTCTTCCCCCCCCGCTCTCTTCCCCCCCCCGCTCTCTTCCCCCCCCCCGCTCTCTTCCCCCCCCCGCTCTCTTCCCCCCCCGCTCTCTTCCCCCCCGCTCTCTTCCCCCCCCCCGCTCTCTTCCCCCCCCCCCCGCTCTCTTCCCCCCCCCCCGCTCTCTTCCCCCCCCCGCCTCTCTTCCCCCCGCTCTCTTCCCCCCCCCCGCTCTCTTCCCCCCCCCGCTCTCTTCCCCCCCCCCCCGCTCTCTTCCCCCCCCCCCGCTCTCTTCCCCCCCCCCCTCTCTTCCCCCCCCGGCTCTCTTCCCCCCCCCCTCTCTTCCCCCCCCTCTTCCCCCCCCCCTCTTCCCCCCCCCCTCTTCCCCCCCCCCTCTCTTCCCCCCCCCCTCTCTTCCCCCCCCCCCTCTCTTCCCCCCCCCCTCTCTTCCCCCCCCCCGCTCTCTTCCCCCCTCCGCCTCTTCCCCCCTCCCGCTCTCTTCCCCCCCCCCCGCTCTCTTCCCCCCCCCCCCCCCCGCTCTCTTCCCCCCCCCCCCTCTCTCTTCCCCCCCCCCCCTCTCTCTTCCCCCCCCCCCCCCCGCTCTCTTCCCCCCCCGCCGCTCTCTTCCCCTCCCCCCCCGCCGCTCTCTTCCCCCCCCCCCCGCCGCTCTCTCCCCCCCCCCCCCCGCTCTCTCCCCCCCCCCCCCCTCTCTTCCCCCCCCCCCGCTCTCTTCCCCCCCCCCCGCTCTCTTCCCCCCCCCCGCTCTCTTCCCCCCCCCCCCCGCTCTCTTCCCCCCCCCCCCCCCCCGCTCTCTCCCCCCCCCCCGCTCTCTCCCCCCCCCCCCCCGCTCTCTCCCCCCCCCCCCCCGCTCTCTCCCCCCCCCCCCCGCTCTCTTCCCCCCCCCCCCCGCTCTCTTCCCCCCCCCCCCCCCCGCTCTCTCCCCCCCCCCCCGCTCTCTTCCCCCCCCCCCGCTCTCTTCCCCCCCCCCCCCGCTCTCTTCCCCCCCCCCCCCGCTCTCTTCCCCCCCCCCCCCCGCTCTCTTCCCCCCCCCCCCGCTCTCTTCCCCCCCCCCGCTCTCTTCCCCCCCCCCCGCTCTCTTCCCCCCCCCCGCTCTCTTCCCCCCCCCCCCCGCTCTCTTCCCCCCCCCCCGCTCTCTTCCCCCCCCCCCCCCGCTCTCTTCCCCCCCCCCCCGCTCTCTTCCCCCCCCCCCCCCGCTCTCTTCCCCCCTCCCCGCTCTCTTCCCCCCCCCCCCCCGCTCTCTTCCCCCCCCCCCCCCCGCTCTCTTCCCCCCCCCCCCTCTCT